>NC_081849.1:58808348-59112108 GCF_963259705.1 Myotis daubentonii
TAAGTGTGCAGAAATGGCAATTTGGTAACATAGCAAAGGAGGAGAAGGAGATCTGTGAAAGCATACCAAGTGGTGTTAATGATAATTGGTGTGGGCAAGGACAAGGTCAAATAGATCAGAGGGCCAGAATAAAGAGTTCTGTTTAGTGACTTTGTATATGATAGGGTTTGCATTATAAATCAGTAATGATAGACTATGGTTTGGGAAGAATTAATATATTCAGTTTGTAAACTCATAGTCAGATGATATTGTTCTCAAAAATATCTATTTTTATAAAACCACTAGAGGCCCAGTGCACAAAAATTTGTGCACTGGAGGGGAGTCCCTCAGCTCAGCCTGCCCCCCTCTCACAGTCCGGGAACCCTCAGGGGATGTCCTACCGATGGCTTAGGCCCACTCCCTGCGGGAGGCGACCGGCGACCCTGGGAAGGCATTGCCCCCATCACCCCCTCACTGCTGCTGCTTCTGGCCTCCCTCTGTGGGAGGTGGCCGGGTCAAACAGGAGAAGGTGATGCCCCCATTACGCTGCTGCTGCTGCCACTGCCGGCTGTCACGGCCGCCTGAGCCTCAGCCTGGGCCTCTGCTGCCGCTTTGTCCGGAAGACGTCTGGTCTAGTTAGTATATTACCCTTTTATTAGTATAGATTGCTGTCCAGTTGGGCAACTTACAACTTAAACTTCTGCAAAGCCCATGCATTGCTTCATGGATGCAGGGTCTTCCCCTTTATGGAGGGATGTAAAGGAGTTTTATGAAGGAACAGGAAGGATTTTTAGTTAAATTTAGCTAAATGAGGTGAGAGAAGTACTCGATATTTAAATAGCACACCAATTTTCCTGAGATAATTTGAGACTAATTTAAATAAAAAGTTCAGAGTTAGGAGAACCTTTACTGTTAATCAGAAATATAAGGTTTTGTCATCGCTTTACTGTTAATCAGAAGTATAAGTGTTTATCATCAGTGTGCATTCCCACCCCACCACCCCAGTCTCTGCCTTGAATACAATAGAGGGGTGGTAATTCATTAAGGAAGAAAGATAGATAACGCTATCCTAAGGCATCACCAAATAGTAGTTGCTAGCAATGCCTAAAAAGATCAATGAAGAAGTGAGTTTTAAGATGAGACCTGAGTGACTCGAAGATCCCAGCCATGCAAAGATGAAAGGACAGGCATTCCAGGCAAAAGGAACAGCCACTGCAAAATATATATGGCTGTTTTCAGAATGAAGGCTAGTGTGGCCACAGCATTTTCCACAAAAACAGAGAGGGAAGGGTAAATAGTTAGGCCTGGGTGGCTTGAACATTGCATCCAAACTGTGTTTTGCAACAATCTTAAAATGATATAGCTTCCATATTCCTAACTTGGGCTTTCACAAGCTCGTAAGTGTCATACACCACTCTCTGCTGTCCTATGCACGCAAGAACAACTCGTGTTGCATGGTCTACTAGGTATGAAATCAGGAAAATTGGGTGTACTTGTTCAGTCACATTTTTATGGGCCTAGAAAGGCACTAAGAGATTTCAGGTTTAATGAAATTGATGAAGAAACACCCAACTCTGGTCTTAGGGAGGTTATACCTTAAGGGGTGTTAGCTCAGGCTCTGCCAGTGTTTGTGTAAAGGTTGCTAATTTAGTTGTCTTCTCTTGGCATCTATAAACCATGAGGGGAGTTGGCTAGGTTACTATTCGGGTCGCCACCTAATAGTCAATGTCAGTGATTCACCTTTTTAATTACCTAAAATGGATAGGTCACAGCATTCTATCTTTTGTGCACACCAAATGTAATTTTGAGTCAGTGGTTAAATTGTCATGCTAACGGGTGGGTATAGTACTGTCAGGTTATAATACTACATATTTTAGGCTCAGAATGTATTCTCCTCTAGTTTATTTTAACTCGGTTCTGAAGCTTGTGCTGTAACTGGTTTTGAATGTCTTACCTTTCCCCAAATGTTACGGTTAGATGTGTTTACAAAGAACTATTAGTAGTTGTTATGTCTAGCTTAATTTGATACGTCAGAACCATCCAAATCAATCTCTTTCTCTGTCCATATACATATATACATGTGCCTGTATGTGTTTGTCTGTTTGTGTAAATACTAGTAATGTGTACACATATATAATACATGTAGTGCAGTTATAATTCAATTTATATTGTATCTTCCTGTAGCAAGAGTCATGGCATTCTTCTAACATAATAGAAGGAAAAATATGATGATGCATTAAACTCAGATGTGGTTTAGGACCAGTTATTTATTCCTATTTTAGAAATGAAGATTATCACGTTACTGTTAATCAGAAATATAAGGTTTTATCATCAGTGTTCATTTTTTCCCCCCATCTATGCCCAATGATCGCATTTGAATTTTCTAGATCTCATTTAGAACTGCATTTCACTTTTAAAAGTTGGGTCTTATTTTGAGCTAATAAATATAACAGAAAAGTCTATTTAAATAGCACTATAGTGGAAATTATTACAAATAACCGGAAAGTTTAGTCGAATGCTTCAATAAATATTGCCAATTAAAATAATGAATGCAAGTCAGCTGCTAAATAGATAAGAAATCATTTCCAGCTATTTCCTCCCACAATTTATTTAAATCAAAATAATTTTCTTGGTAAAAACAGTATTTTGGAATAAGTACTGCAGAATCCTTAGGAATTTTTTAATTCATAATTTTTTCTATACCCCAGTTTATAGTTAATATGGTTAGAATTTTAAAAGACAGAGATTATATTGGTTATTGGTCCTAAAGTCATATTTTATTGGGTTTTACACTTACTCTGGGTGATATTTAAATGATGCCAAAGCTACATGTTGCAATCAAGATAGCAACAGTATTCTTTCCTTCTTTCTCCTTCCAATCTTTTGAAATGTAATGCATGGAAATTTTTCTTTCATATGTTAAGTGTATTTCTTTGCTGAATATAGTGTGCCTCACTGAAGTATTCCCTTCTTTGCCAAAAACACATCAGTCATTCACAAATATTCAGTACTCTGAGAATGAATTTTTTTTTAGCAACTTGGGTAGTTGGAGAAAGCCAGTTTGCAAAGATTTCTAACTCCACGGTGTTTGACGTCTCTGTGAAAGCTGGGGCCGAGTATTAGCACCCAGCATAGGTAGAGTCCTAGATACATGGGACCCTGCCGGCTACCATATCATATAGACCAAGGTTTGTAGCTGGTTAGTAGCATGATGCTAATCAGCTTTGTATTTTGTGGATGAGATAAAAATGTATTATAATTCTCAAGAACAAAATAGGTTCTGTCCCTGAACACATTCATTAACATTTCAGGAAAATACCTATAAAGTAAAAATAAAATCCTTGAATGAATTAAAACATGGAAATTCAAATAAGGAAAGCCAAGATCTAGAACAATGCCTGATACATAATAATTGTTCAATGCATGTTTGTTGAATGAGTAAGTGAATTAATAAATTGAAAATTATTTATAGCAACAAAAAATTGTTTATTTATTAAAATGTACATATACCTTTGTATTTTATATTTCTAGGCCCCATTATTATACTGGGTTCTCTGAGTATATATTTTAAACGGCCAATCCTTAATTTAAGGGAATTAAAGCAGAGCCTCTCTTAACTTGTCATAATACTTTTATTAAGGGGATGTTGTTAGGCATAGTAGCTATGTCATAATTTAAATATGGAGATACTTCAACGACACTTAAGGTGTTTGGGGGCTGTTTCCTTCAGGCAAAAGTGGCATTTGCGTCTGTGCTGTGAACTCTTCGTTCTCCTGCTGGCCTCTTTCTAGTGGACATGTCCTGTTATCCTAATTTATTATGTGCAATAGAGTTAGTTAGGAAAGAGAATGTCACCGTATGATGCTACTCAATATCCTACTTACCGGGAACTCTAAAGGAAAACCCCAACTCAACCTTGCTCCACCCCCATCCCCACCCCCGCCAGAAAAATCTCCACAGAGAAATATGATGTGTGTCAAGTTCAGATTCTAGGGTGACCGTAAATTGAGCATCTGCTCTGGCTTAGATTAAAAAATCAAACATCATAGTGGTAAAAATTTTCATAAATAGATTATTTTAAAAGACCAACATTAGATTCTAGGCTTCTTTATTTTTTGAGAAAAAAAAATTCAACCCGCATTCTATAGAATTCTGATTTCCCTTTCTATAAACATGAATATTTAGTCCAATTCCTAATTTCTTGACTCAAAACTGGTGACCTCACACATAGAAAAACTCACTCTCTGATGTGGAAAGGCAGATACGCCTGCGAAGGTCATGTGTGACGAGCTGCCCGTGTTTATGGCATCAGGCCTTGCTAGGCTTCAGTGGACTGCCTGCCATCCTCCATTCACTGCCTTCCACCTGAGCCCGTGTGCTTGCTTGTTTGCCTGTTTAAAAAACATCATCTATTCTCTTTCTGATTCGGAGGATGGAGGGTCGTCAGGTCTCCTAAGGCTGATATCCGCGTTGGCTGGGGCGGCACCCTCACCTGGGCCGTGGAGTACTTTGCAAGCTCATTGGGGTTGTTGACCAGGTTGGTTTCTTGTAGTTATAGGATGAAGGCCCTGGGGGTTTTTGTGGGCTGTCAGCTTGGTTCATTGTCACCCTTGAGAGCAGTGGTTCTCAACCTTATAGTTCCTCATGTTGTGGTGACCCCCAACCATAAAATTATTTTCATTGCTACTTCATAACTATAATTTTGCTACTGTTATGAATCGTAATGTAAATATCTGATATGCAGGATGTATATTCATTGTTATAAATTGAACATAATTAAAGCATAGTGATTAATCACAAAAACAATATGTAATTATATATGTGTGTTTTTCGATGGTCTTAGGCGACCCCTGTGAAAGGGTCGTTGGACCCCCAAAGGGGTTGTGACCCACAGGTTGAGAACTGCTGCTCTAGAGGCTCAGCCACATCACATTCTCATTAAATACATGTGAAGCTTCACATTTCTCTGATTTCTTCTAATGCTAGTCAGAGAAAGCTTCTTTTAAAGAGTCCCATATGACCCAGTTAGGCCCAGGTGGGTAATATCTTAAAGTCAGCTTATTACTCACATCACCTTAATTCGTAACACGCCTTAATTACACCTGCAAATTCCGTCATCATGGAGGTAACACCAGGTAGGGAGCCTCACGTGAACCACCTTACAGTTCTGCCTTCCTCAGGAATTTTTTGAAAATGTATTATTTTTGATGCATTCTGGAGCCACCTCATCCTCCGGCTCAGCTCCAGTTACCAGCTTTGTGCAGATAACTCACCAATATCTAGCCTAAGCCCCTACCTCGCTCCGGAACCTTTAGACCTGCATCAGCAACTCCCACTGTCCATTTAGAGGCCCCACAAACAGCTAACTTTAGAGACTACATAAAAGACTACTCACCTGCCTCAGTTTCTATGAATCTAAAAGTCCGAAGAATGCATGATGAAAATGAGTTCTGAGCATGCTTAATTTCTTTACTATTCTCCACTTGGAGGTGCACCTAAAGCATGATCGCTTGCACGTGGTAAGAATCCAGAACATTGGGAATGAATGAACGAGAGTCAGAGACCGCCCTTGAGCCGTTTCCTCCCCTCCGTTCCCACTCGCTGCATTCAGAGCCTGGCACACCGCTCTCCCAGTTCTCCCAGATGTTTGTTCTAAAGAATTAGCTGTTTTCTTTTTCACACCATCGTCTGCTTCTTGTGTTCTCTTGTTTTCAACCAGGCTTTTCTCACTGCTAATTTGGTCATTTGCCAACCTTTAGGGACAAGCCCTTGCAGGTAGAGGAGTAGAAGAGAAGCCAGGGCACCTTAATTAAAGACAAAGCCCTTCATTCCTCCCTCCCACACCCCATTCTCATCCGCCAGGGTTATGACAACAGGGTGGACGGTGGACTTTTGATATTAACTTGGCGAGAAACAGGGCAGTGAGGACAGGAGTCTTCTTTGGCGTGTGAAGGAATTCGGGACTGTACTTCTGCCATGTGGTGACAGCTCTGCCGGCTGAAGTACAGGTTTTCATTTTAAAAATCCAAGTGATCCCCTTCACTTTCTATTCTCAGTCCTCGCATTCACATGCTCACACACACAGTGTTCATTTTTCCCCCTTTTGAAGTAACAGGAGAAAGTTTCACCATAGACTAATAATCATATATTTTCTGTTTTACCTGAGAATTTAAAAGGCATTATTCATTATGATTTCACATAAAATTTCACGTATTGGTTTATTGTCCCCCCCCCCCAGTGGTTAACTTTTGAGGGATCCATTTTCTATAACTACGTTGACTTCTATTAAGATGAACCCAAATCAATAGTTTGATGTAAACCAAAAAAAAAGGGGGGGAGAGAGGGAGAGGGTACCTGGAGAACCCAAGTGGTTCATGAATGGCCTTTAGGTAGTTTCTGAATCCTGTGGCATTTGCTTCACAGTAATATATTTATGCACATGCACATTTTTCTTGAGAGACCATCTATTCCATGTCTAATTCTCAAAGTCATGTGTGACCCCAGCAAATATAAGTTATTGCTTGTGGAAGGGGTGATCACACATTTGACTCTTTGGCATCTCACGCCTGAGGTCAGTAGTCCCAGATTAACACCCGGGGAGGCTAGTAGAGCTAGGCTTACCCACAGCCACAGTGCACAGTGGCAAGCAAGATGTGCCCTCCCTGCACAATATTGAAAAAGTAGAGACAGAACTAAGACAAACAAAGCAGCCTAATCCCGAAAGGATCAACAAGCTTTAAGGGAACCACTGTGTCAGTGCAGTACGTGATGAGCACTTTGATGGCCCCCTGTCATCTTTAAAAACAGGAACAAGCCCCTTACAACAGTAAAATGGAATTTAAAATGATCCTATATAATAAAAGCCTAATATGTTAAGTGTCCGACCATTTGTTCAACCTTTCGGCCAATCGCTATGATTCGCCCTGACCACCAGGGGGCAGACACTCTGACTGATAAGTTAGCTTGCTGCTGGGGTCCAACCCATTGGGACTGGGTGAGACAAGTCAGACATGCCCTGGAGCCCTCCTTCGGTCCCTACCCTGCCTGAGCATGCACTGGTGGGGTCCCTGGGCCTGGCCTGTGGGATGGGCCGAAACCGGCTCTCCGATATCCCCAGAGGGGTTCTGGATTGCAAGAGGGTGTGCACCGGGCCTCTAGTTTCAAAGGAAAACTTCAGCCATCTGAAGTGTTTATTCCCATGTGAATTGAATAGGCATGTGAGATTGCGTGGTGTGTGACCTGACCCTTAAACTGATCCGATGATGGAAAATGAAAGTTGGTGTCCATAAGCCCAGTGCCTGGCTTATTAGTTTTACACACATTCGTCAGCTCTGCTAAATGATTAAACACTTTGTGTGGACAGTGATCCTAAAGCAGTAATGGCGAACCTATGACATGCGTGTCAGAGGTGACACGCAAACTCATTTTTTGGGTTGATTTTTCTTTGTTAAATGGCATTAAAATATATAAAATAAATATCAAAAATATAAATATTTTTTTACTATGGTTGCAAATATCAAAAATTTTCTATATGTGACACGGCACCAGAGTTAAGTTAGGGTTTTTCAAAATGCTGACACGCCGAGCTCAAAAGGTTTGCCATCACTGTCCTAAAGCTTGGTTCCAGGGCCCTACTTCACAGACCAAAATGAAAAAGATGCTTAGAAAAAATTACACTTTAGCTGCTATGCCCTGAAAAATAATAATTCCATTTATATCAATGAGTTTATGGGTGAGGTCATGAGGACTCATTCTAGGAAAGATCTCTTTCAGTGTAATCCTATCTAGAGAGAGTTAAATGAGTGATGTTTGACTTGGCGGCCTAAGTCAGAAGCAAATTACGTGTCAAATAATGCCACAATTTTTTCACTAATGACAGAGGGAAAATGGTTACCATGTGTCAAACATTAAAGAGGTTAATATCTCTAAGGTACAAATCTAAACTCTAAATCAATAAGAAAAATAACATTAATTTAGTGGAAAGATGGTCAAAGGTATGAAGAGCACCTTCATAGAGGAAGAACCGAAAATGGCCCATAAATAAATGAGTAGATGATCAATCTCAGTCATGATTAATACATTGATGAGCTGCTATTTTTGTGTCCATTATATTGGTAAGAGTAAAAAGACTCCTAATACCCAGTGTTGATTAGGGTTTTGAGTAAAAGGCACCCTTAGTGGAAGAACATACAGATAAAAACTGGTATGAGCATAATTTGCAGTACTATGAAAATTTAAAAAGTACATACTCTGCAGTTCAATAATTCCACTTAAATGCTATACCAAAATACTTGCACAAATGCACAAGAATTTGTGTAGGATATTTATTTGCAGTGTTATTTATAGTCATGATAAATTGAAGGTGATTCCAGTTATTGGACAAAACAAAAATCAGTAGCCATAATCCATATTCTAAAATGCTAAATTAAAGTCATTAAATTTAATAAGTAATGACTGAATATATTAGCAGGGAAGAATTGGATAGATATATTATTGAGTGGGGAAAAAACTCAAAATGTATTACTACATACATATAGGATGATAAACTCAAGAAATGAGTCCATAATATCATTTTAGTACTATAGGAACAGAATAAAATTTTAAATAAGAGTATTTTAATCTAAAGAAAAAAAACACACTAGAATGAAACATATAAATTTTAAAAAAGTTGTTAAAGCTATGATTTTATATATATATATACATATGTGTATATATGTATTCTTTTCTCAATGTGTTAACTTGAAATTGAAAGTATTAATAAACTTAATTCACTAATAAGATGAATTACAGATTAAGATAATGATGCTATGTTATTATTTTTATTCTGCAGATCTCTTGCAGGTAGTTTATTATACCATCTTATTCTCCTTTCTATACTTTAGAAAGAGCTCACCATTATACAAGCCAGTTACCTATTACTTGCAGAAATGTCACTCACTATTAATATCACTTTGTAGCACAGAAAAAAATTTTAGCATAATTAGAGGCAACCAGTCTGCTTAGAGTTGGTTAATTAAGTTGCAAAATTCTAAGGGAGATGATGAACTAAGTAGACATATGTATATAGAGCTTTCTGTTCTGCTTTTTTATCAAATGTTTCTGGCACCTGGGTTTCTCAACTGCCCTTCTGTTGAATCTGATTTTCAAATGCATGTTTGGAAGAGCAAGTAGTACTCTCTGGGCAAGTAAGCTCTTCATTTGTAGAGTGATGATATGTCAACACACATTTTCTAAAATAACAGCCCTACTACCCTCAATGTCTTGGAAAGAGTTACCTGATACCCAGAGACTGGAATACAACTAGCCGAGAGCCTTGGACATAAAGCAGGAGGGTTTGTGAAAGAAGATATCCCGGAGAGCTGGAGCCTTGCTCTGCTGTGTCGACATGTCTAGAGCTCAGAATAAAATTGAGTTTCCTGCTTTAGCCATAGCTGGGTCTTAAAATAACCTGAAGAAATTATAGTTCTGATTACATAGAAAGTGAAGGACTTAGAACATTCTCCTAATAAAGCCATGAGAGTGACACGAAGCTTAGTCACGGGCGGGCCTTCTCTAACAGGCATTTTAGAGAGAGAAATCGAGCTCTGAAATTGGATAATTTGATTTGAAATCTTGCCTAATAATTTTAAGAATTCAGAAAAACCTTTCTTTTTTGGCCAAAAAAATTAATGATCTAGAATCCAATTATGAAAGAACAGGCTTTTAAAATGTTTGATAGCTCCAGTAATAGAAAAAAATATAATGGCCTGAAAAATCACATTCTACTGGAAATCTCAATCTTGGATGTCTTTGCTTTTTGCATTTTGAATGGGCACATTTAATGTCATTTCCTTTTGGGAACATGGCGTTGGAAAAGTAGATGGGGTATTTGATTCTGTGTTGGAGCCTATCTGCTAGAATACAGATTTTAGGAGCAAAACACCTCTTGTTTCACTGTAATTGACAAAGGGAGATGTCTCACTTGATGCCTTGACATGTGTCATATCACAAATCGTTTACATGGAATTAGTGCCCATCATCCATCTTTTTGATTCACACACTATGAATGAAATAAACAAATGGGTAAGGCTTCTAATACTTCCAGTGAAAAAAAATAGTGCTATTACTTTCACCTTTAATGGGCTACCCCACATGGCATTGATTGCCACACTCTCACACTCTATTTATGTGCTATTTACTTTCTCAGGATAGTTTGATTCACATAGTGCTTGGGATGTAGCCATATCAGTAATATGACTGATCATAAACAGTAGTCTAGGATTTCCAACTTTAAGAAAATAACAGGATAACAAAACAAGTAAAGGGAATGTATATTAAGATATTTAATTTTTACTTATAAATAAAAAGGAAAACATTCAATTAATCAGACTTTTTGATTAATATTCAAAAATTGTTCCAGTTATTTTTATTGGATAGTTAGCTGGATTTTTCTATTTCACATTAGATTGAGATTCAACTAAGCCTTTGCAAAGTGCCTTGAAACAGGAGGTTGAAAAAACATTTGTTGAAAGGAAAAAATCAGTTATTGAAATATTGTGTCTTCTGTTACCATTCTTGAGAAACAGTGGTGAGACAACTTAGTAGAAGTGACTAACAACGACAGAGATACAGAAGACAGGATGTAAGTCTCCAAGGTAATCAAGACCATCAGGAGGATGTTAGACCAAAATTAACACCGAGAGAAATGTGTTATGCATATATTACAGCCCACGGGGAGAAATCTGTTCATTTATAGGGAAATTGCCTCGCTGTGAATGGCTAAGTTGGCTCCTCGAGGCACACACACACACACACACACACACACACACACACACCACTTAGGGCCATTCAGAAATAACAACCATACACTGAAAGATTTAAAATAATAAAGCATCTCATTATTGAATACATGTTTGGATCTAGGGATGGACAGTTTAACAGAGAAATAAATGATAGGGATGTGGAGGACTCCAGGGTTAATTAAGGTCCCAGACTAAGAAATTCTGCGGAGCCAGAACCTTCTAACCATATGCTCAGAATCCACTCCCAGCTCCCAGGCCACGTTTTCATTTCTCCTCTTTATCCCCAGGATTGGTAGTCTGTCCTTAGTCAGCCTTTTCCCAGGTGAACAACCAAACAGGATCTTAGTGTCTTAACTTTGAATCCGATATACCATAAAGTTCTTTTGCTAGTACTAACAGGATAAAGGCAGCTTATGAACACACACACACACACACACACACACACACTCTCAAAAAGTCTAATTTCTTGCCCCATATAATTTTGATTTTGATTTTCTAGGTAAGGCAGTTGAAAAGGGGACAAGGATGTCTTAAAAAATGGTAATCGTCCATGAGATTCAATGAAGTGGTAAGAGCTTTCAGCGTATGCCAGTGTACTCCTTCCTCTGTAGGTGGTAAAAAAAAAAAAGTGAGGAAACTGAGCGCCTACAGGTTGAGCAACTTAAATTAAAAGCCATTTATAGGATGGGAGGAGAGATAACTGGAAGCAGATATTTAAAAATATAAACTTCCAGGTATAGAGAAATAAATATTAGCAATAGAATGTGCAGCATGAAGGCTAGAGTTCACAATGCTGTATGATACTATATAGGACAGTTGTTCAGAGAGTAAATTCTAAGCGTTCTCATCACAAGAATATTTTTTCTTGTATCTACAGGATATGGTGGATGTGAACTAGACCTGTTGTGGTAATCGTTTCACAATGAATGTAAATCAAACTATCATGCTATATACCTTAAACTCACACAGGGATGTATGTCACTTATCTCTCAGTGACATGGGGAAAAACATTTGTGGGTGCCCACTGAATGAATGGTGTGAATCCAGAGGGAATGATGCTTACAGAGCACACTGTGTAGAGTGGAGGGAAAGGTGAAGTAAACAGAATGGAAAAAACGGATAGCCAAAACTGGATTACGCAAAATTGGGAAGATCTTGTTACCTTTCAAAGGAGGTAATTGAAGGGAACTTCCCTTTGTTTGAGGGGGGCTGGAGGGCTTAATCTGTAGTGTTGTCCCAGGAAGAGGTGAGGCTATAAAACAGGCAGGAGACAGATGATTAAGGGCCTTTAATTCCAGGCTAAGACAGTGACTGTGCACCTCCGAAGGATTTTAAGCAGTGGAGCTGCATGATCAGAAATACTTCTTAGAAAGGTGACTTTGGCTACAGTGTAAAGAAGGGGGCACTCCTTAAAATGAGTTGTGTGAGCCCTAGCCAGTGTGGCTCAATTGGTTGAGCATCATCCCGTGCACCAAAAGGCCGCTGGTTGAATTTCCTGGTCAGGGTACATACCCAGGTTGTGAACTTGATCCCTGGGAAGGGGGCTTACAGGAGGCAGCCTATCCATGTGTGTGTCTCTCTCTCCCTTCTCCCTTCT
Organism: Myotis daubentonii; assembly: GCF_963259705.1. Lineage (NCBI taxonomy): Eukaryota > Metazoa > Chordata > Mammalia > Chiroptera > Vespertilionidae > Myotis > Myotis daubentonii. The sequence goes on from NC_081849.1 coordinate 58,820,706, forward strand.
GCTCTCCCTAAAATCAACAAAAACATTTTTTAAATGAGTTGTATGACTATCATTCAGCCTGTTAACTATTAACTATATGTGCCTAGGCAGAAATAGGGAGAGAATAATGAGTGGGAACTGCATGGACCACAAACAGAGAAGTTATAACTTGATGCAAAAATTAGAGGACAAAAATCTAGCATGTCTCTGAGATTTCTAGCCTTCATGTCTGGATAGATGTGATGCCATTATTCACTCATTTGACAGGATATTTTTCTGACCGTTTATGTGCCAGACATTGGTTAAATGCCTAAGATAGATGAGGGAACAGAACAAACAACCACGTGCAATTGCCCTGTGGAGCCTGGTGGGAAACATTGGCCAGTTTCACCGGGTAAGGGACAGGGAAAGGAGCATAGCAGAAAACCCTTAAGCAGCAAAAGCACGGGGGTGGAGGAATCCCTGTGGAAACTTCAACATCTGGCTGGGTTAGCTGTTGTCAGAATAATCAAGTAAACATTGTATATGGGCATTGGGCCTCTGTGCACACACACATCCTTACATGTATACATATATTTACACACAAAATGAAGCCGAAGATGATATATGTATACGTCACTACTGTATTCCTTTGAGGACTAGAAGCGATTTTTTATACTTGAAGACAATTCTAACTATAGCCTTAAGGAGTGCAGGGATTTGAAACTCAGAATTACTAGTCAGTTGTAAACTTCAGACGTAGACCATTGCCTTTTGTCATTGAAAGGAACTCACATGGCTTCAGCCCTCTGCTTTGTGAGCGGGGCCACTCTCAGAGTTACACTTGAGGGGCTCACTCCCTGTTATTATTAGTAGTTGTCCAAGTTATAGGAAGTATGCAACTGGCACAAAGGTTGGAGGTGGGAGAATGGCATATTATGGATTGTGGCTTCAAGATTTTTTAGCTTAAAGTCAATAGCATACAATTTTTAAAAGTATTAATACAATTGAAAATAAAGTTCAGGCATGGGGAAGGAGGAAGTTTAAGAGAGTAAACATTAAGAGGTGAGCAAAGACACTACCTAAAAGATAAATCATAAGTAAGGATATAAAGTAATAACAACAATAATAAGATGAAGAAAAATGATATAAATAATACAATAATCCTAAAAGGCTAATATGCAAATAGACCAAAATGCGGAACAATGGAACAACTGAACAACCAGTTGCTATGATGTGCGCTGACCACCAGGGGGTGTGCGCAGAACATGGCAGGTGTTGACCACAGCGGGATGGTGGAGCAGGGGAGTCGGGGTGCCAGACCAAGGCGGGGGGCGCCAGGGGCACTGGTTGCTGTCATTGGGGCAAACCTCTGGTGGTTACTGAAAATTCTTTGCTCCTGCGTGCCGCAGTTCCGCCAGGCACTTGCACCTGCTGCCGACACCGGCCCTGCTCCAACCCACTGCTAATGCCATCCCTGCTAGCACCTGCAGCTGGCGTTGGAACTGCTGCATCATTGGGATGCAGGCACTGATCCCAACCCCTCGGCGCCATCAGCGGGTACAAGCAGTGGCTGTTGGCCCTGATCACCCCTGAGGGTTTCTTTACCTCCCCCTGCTCCTCGGGTGTGATTGGTGCAGCAGCCTCTGCTCACACCCATTGATGGCACCAGCCCCGCATATACCCTCTGAAGTCGCCAGCCCCAATTGCTGCGCCATCAGCGGGTGGGAGTGGCAGCGGTGGTGGTGGTGGGAATGGGACTGCCAGCAGATAGAGGGCCAGGGGCTGTGGCAGGAGGGGCCGGGGCAGGGGCGCGGAAGATGGACCGAGACCCACCCCTATGTCTACAGCAGCCTCTCGGCCCTCAATTTCTTTCAAGGTGCACGAATTTGTGCAATGGGCCCCTATTTAAGAAATAATAATACGAGAGTAAACTCTGTGTTTTGCATACTCATAACTATAAAACCTCTTTTGCCCACCCTTGTGTATTGTGTGGGTGTGTGTGTGTGAGAGAGAGAGATTGTGAGAGACACAGAGAGAAAGATTTAGAGAATGAATTGGATTGAGTGGATATGAATTATAACACTATTTAATAAAACATTTTCACCCCAATACCTGATGCAAAGTATATATGGAGAGTTTCTGCTAAAGATTTTGGCTAGAAAAAGATTGTCATGAAACTAAGTGATTTAAATCTGTATGAAACAAAACTAGAAAAGTATGTACACAGAAGGAAAGTTGCTCTTCTACATTGAATATCATGCTTTTACTACACCACCCAAGAAATCTTCCGAGTCTTCCGAAAATAAATCTAATTCTGCCTGAGAAATGATATTCCTCTAGTTCATCTTCAGGCTTTAGTAAAATTATTCATATGGATATGAAATAATGTCCATTCTAAACTGTGTGTTTTTTTTGTAAACACTGAATTGTTTTGCTTTTTTAAAGCTGTTGGTTTTATATACTCTTACCTCCCCTTTTTCATGGCTAATGTATGCTGTCATTAAAATTAGAAATGCTACTGAAACGGAATATATTAATGGCTTAGTGAAGATAGGACTGCTCTTTGGACATAGGGCTGTGGTTTCCCACAAACTCAGCCTGGCCTTGCAGAGCAGGTCAGGATGCTCTCGGCCTGTTCTCTGGAGCGTGGAGTCTTTGACCTTGGGTCCACCTCACTTTGAGCATGCACGGCTCCTGGATTGCTGTCCTACAGGTACCTTTCACTCTCTGCAAATGGTTTCTGGTTCCCCTGACTTTCAGTCCTAACTGCCAGTCCTGCCACTCTAGCAGCTAACACCCCACATTCTCTAAAACAGAGGTGGGGAACTATTTTTCAACCAAGGGCCATACAAAATTATCAACTTAAAAATTAGCCTGCTCTATTTGGTCAAACATTTAATGAACTCACCCCTAATGCCTTGGCAGGGCCAAACCCAGTGATTGTGAGGGCCTTACACAGCCCACGGGCAGGATGCTCCCCACTCCCGCCCTAAAACGCAATGTCCTGTAGTTTCTTCATGTTGTGTCTTTACATGTCACTCAACAGTTGTTCTGTACCAGATGAAACTCATTCTTTTATGTATTACGTGGGGGTACATTAAGAATCATTTCCTTGAGGAAACCTGCAATTTTCATGGGGAAAGGTCCACAAAATATACAATGGATTAATATATGAACTTCTTGATATATTTTCTTGGCATCCTATAGCAATGTTTTAAGTTAATTTTGAGAATTCTTGTGTCTTGAATCATCTTTTTGCGAGACTGATGTATAAATCCTTCCACTGTCTGCTCCCGACACCCAAAGGGCTCATGTTGTGAGCACTGCCCAGCGAACCACTAAAACCCAGTGGGAATCACATAGAAAGGGACTCAAATATGAAAAGGATGGTATTTTACGAGCAGTGGACATTTTTGTCATAGGTATTTCCACTGACACCGGCTTTATTACTACCCTGCGTCCATCTACATCTGAAGACTCAGACTCCAGTAGTTGTAATACAATAGGTGTAAGAGGTGGCAAAAGCCCATTCTTGTCAGTGTGTCACCAAACATATTATCAAAGTTAATCTCATAAGGGTGTCAGAGGAAATTAAAGTTGCCTTTGGCTCTGTGCTGTAGGAACAGACTGAAATTTCAAACTCCCTCAGTAGCTGCCTGCATAGCCGCAGCAGGAACCCTTCAATTAACTGCATCAGTTCTATTTGTAGTACAAAGGATCTATGGCTTAGGATAGCCTACATCACTTAACAAAGGAAAATACCCAACTAGATCTTAACAGTCCGGCGAAGTGCAGCCTGATAGAAAAAGGATCCACAGGGTCAGGCAGGAGCATGGAGCATAGTAACTGATTCAAAGGCGAAGGGTCTTAGGCGGGGCTTTGAACCATGTTCTGTGTAGTCAATAAGAAATTCAGCCAAAATTTCTTGGAAAGAAAGGTAAGACAGAATGCAGAGCAGCATTCTCTATTCTAGATAGTATACCAATACAATTCAGTAATATGAAGTGATTTAATAGAGAAAAAGACAGTCTTTTAGAGGAATGGTGTGTAGAAGAATTCTTGAGGTTATAATTAGAGATTCTTATGGATTTGACAGTGAAAGATGACTTCCATATGATGCTCAGCCTGGCCCTGTTTCTGGAACTACAGTTAAGAAAAACATGGAGATGCCCTAACAGGTTTGGCTCAGTGGATAGACTCGTCAGCCTGCGGACTGAAGGGTCCCAGGTGTGATTCCCGTCAAGGGCATGTACCTTGGTTGCGGGCACATCCTCAGTAGGGGGTGTGCAGGAGGCAGCTGATCGATGTTTCTAACTCTCTATCCTTCTCCCTTCCTCTCTGTAAAAAAATCAATAAAATATATTTAAAAAAGAAAAAGAAAAAGAAAAACATGGAAAAACATGAAAGAGAAAGCATTAGAGACTGCTAGTGTTTCTAGTATTTTCTTTGACTTTTTGAAACTATACCTTACACTAATTTTTGAGAGAAAAAATTTGGAGAGTGAAACTTGCATGTCTTTTGCATAATTTTAGTTAAAGCCGAATGATCTCAATTTTACCAGCTTTGTTTTTCCTCTTTTGCCTCTTGCTCCTTCTGCGATATGCACTATGGCTAATTAAGTAAATTAATGTTGAAAAAAAGTTTTTGAAGCATTTATAAAATTGGTGGGGGTCTCTGGGTAACAGCACAAAATTAGATTTGAAAGTCACGGAAAGAAATACTGTGGCTCAATGAGGAAGTTAGGTTTGTGATACTACTGAAAAAAATCTCTATTTTGGTTTTCTCTAAATTAGGGTTCACAATACAAAAGTCATTCTGAGAATATGATTAAGATAAAAAGTCTGATATTTTGCACAAAATTTTTGGAAGATAATTTTCACAGATGAAAAGATTGACCAAATTAAAAAAGTATCTTTAGGGAACCAATTGATGAGTTTCCTGAATTGATATATTCATGTAGAATTTAAATGATGTTAAATTTTAATATTTTTTTTTAGCTCTGAACTTATTGGCTTATGTATCTTATATAAATATAGTTTGTATGAGGTGTTCTCTAAAGTAATTATAAGTCAAATTAATGAATTAATTTTTCAGAAAGTATACTTTTGGAGCTGATAAGTAGCAAAGATTAATTCTAGTGTACTAGTAACATAAGTGTAGAGAAACACATTACTGTAGCATCTTATATGTAATATATTGGAAACAAATAAATTATTAAGGTAGAATAGTACAGTTGACCCTTGAACAATATGTGATTGAACTGCACAAGTCCACTTATAATGCTGATTTTCCCCCCAATAAATACCTGTACAGTTTTCAGTCCGTGGTTGGGAGCTGCAGATGCAGAGGGCTGACTGTAGGCATTGATATACACCATTTTATATAGGGACTTGAGCTTTCCTGGATTTTGGTATCTGCAGGGTTCCTGGAACTCATCCCCTATAGATGTCAAGGGACAACTAAGTTTTGGGGGAGTCAAAAGTTGTAATGAATTTTCAATTGTGTGGGGTGTCAGCGCCTTGAACCCTAGAGCTGTTCAAGGATCAACTGTATATTCATAAGCCTGAAGAAGGAATGGACTAAATGCTCTTCTGGGTCTTCAGATCAAATGGACTTTTGGTCCTTCACTTCAAATAATGAGATATGACCTATAATAATAACTTTTTCCCCCTTTTACTTAGTTTTTCGTAGTTCCTATTAGAGCATTAAAAATTACTTACACTCATAATTATATACAAGAGCAATCTCTTTGGTAGGAGTTTTATTCTAAAAGTTATACAAAGTTTCCAATTCATAAATAACTTTGCACTAATAGCATTAATACTAAATATACATTTTATGGTAGTGATAAATACACAAAAACATAAGAATCAAGAATAAGGATTTATTATGGAATATAGCTTATTATCATTCAACATATGAAGCAATAGAAGGTAATACTTCTCCCTTTTCATTGCTCTTTCCTTTGATATCAGCAATTCCCTGATATTTGAATAAAATAAAAAGTTAATGCTTTAAGAACGACATGATAATATAATAATGTATATTCTACCTGAAACAACATTGTTAACATGCTATGGAAGCTGCTTCCAGAACTGAGGGAGAGACTTGGGCATGTGATGTTAGCCAACCCTGTGACCACTTCAGAAAAATAAACAATGTTTTACATACCAGTGTTGAACAAAGAATGATACCCTTACTAAAAGCCACTTCTGCCGCGTGGTTCCAGCAAATGACTTTTACATTTAGTAAGGTGGCAGGGATTTTCTCAGCTAATGAAAAATCTTCTAGGAAAAATAATGCTTGTTGAGAAGTCTCTGAAAGGGTGTGAAGTTTCTTATTTTACATTCATTAACTTTTTATTTTATTCAAAGATCAGAAATAGGTGGTTGGTCATGCATTGGAAACTCACCATCTGGGTCCACCCAGCTCTCTGAGGGATTTCCCCCTCATGTCACAAAATTCTGAAGATATATTTCATGTTTGTGAAAGCATTGGGTGCATAATTTTATAGAAATTTATATAATGTACATTATAAACATTATATATACAAATATATAATTATATGCACAAATCTATAATTACATACAAATGTATAATTATGTACTACACATTTATGTGTAGATGCATGAAAAATAAAGTATATGTACCCAACACTTGGAACAGTGTGGGAGTTTAAATATAGACATGTAGTCTTAAAAAATCAGATCAATCAGTATAGAAAGGCTTACAGTGAGAAGAAGCTGTTCTCTTTCTCATTTCGTCTTATTGCTGTCCTGTTTCCCATATTAGTCAATTTTAACAATTTCTGATTTTTATGCTTAAGGTGATGACATCTATATCTTTAAATAAAATACTTGATTTATTTACTTTAAACATTGTCTATTGACCTATTGCATGGTGATGAGAGTAACTTACTAATTTTCCTCTTCCCTCTCCTCCTTCATAATATAGGTACACCACATTCTTGTTTTTTCCACTTATTATTATTGTCATCATTATCTCAACTGTTTATTAGTGCTCAGTAAATTCAGGAATAATGGGATTCTTTACTGGTCTTCAATTTGTTGAGGCATATGCAGATCTCAATGATTTGGAATGTAAGACTAGCAAACTGGAAACACCCTTAAATGTGCTTTATTGAGTAAAGTGGTTGCACTCAAACTACTATTTTTGTTAAGAAAATAAAAATTTAAGCCACTTGACTGAAACTGGAGGAAATTGTTAAATGATGTATCTTAATTTCTTCAAATTCTGTCCTCTGATGTGCATGTAATTAAGAACCAAATAAGAAATGGACTAAGAAAAAGAAAAAGAAAAACGTAAAGGAAAGTTGACTTTTTCTATTATTGAAAAACACACACCACACAACCCTAAAGTTAATGCATGGAGTATACGGTGTTTTTTGACAGTCTTTCATAAACAAAGTGATGAATTTCTTATAAATAAGGAAATGGGGAGAAAAAAAGAAAATCCCCTTTATCCTTTTCTCCGATTCATCGACTAGCAATCCTGTCTTTGTGTGCTTGTGTGAGCAAAACTCAATGCCTTGAACCTCCCAGACCATAGAGTTCTTAACTTTTTTTATGAGTCTTCCTTTATCAAAGCCAATTGTTTCTATTTTAATGTACTAGGTAACTTCCTTTATTAGCTATAAATTGTAAATAATCAAATTTTTATTTTTTTACTTGTACTTTATGCCTTTTCTCTGCCTCCTCCCCCCAGGTTTGTGATGATCTCTGCCACAAGTCAGGGCCTCTCAGATTTAGGCGTGAACATTTACTCACTGGAAACTCATTATTTGTGTGGCAGTTGTAGACTAGAGGGCCTCCTGGGCAGGAGACTTGGGTAGTTAGCAGTACTTTGATTGGGGTGTGTGTGTGTCCAAGGGAGGAGGGGGGAGTGTCTTTAGATTTCTTCTCATGAGTTGGTCAGTGTCCTCAGAGAGGAATCTTCCAGGCTTCTGCGTGAGGGGAATACATTTAGCTACCAGAGCTCAAGGAGTACAATGGCAAGTAGGCACTCCAGACTGGCACTCATCTACTGCTTTTCAGATCTACCTGTGTCCCATGTTATTCTGCTAAGACTGGGGTCCCAGCTCATTTCAGTTCATCCAGGTAACAATGGACACAGTACTGTGGAGGGTGGAGAAGGTCCAGGATAGGAGGAGAGTCTCCAGGTTGTGGGGGAGAGGAAATGGAGATGTAAGTGCTCTGTAAACAGGTCTTCATTCAGTCCCTCTGCCTTTTTTTAAAAATTTATTGATGTTTTATTGATTTTTTTTTTTAGAGAGAGAGCGCATCAATTTGTTGTTCCACTTACTTATGCATGCATTGGTTGATTCTCTTTCATAACCAATTATAACACCTTTTTGAAATATACATTCCCAATACACAGACCTTAGACATCAAAACACCAGAAAATAAAAGTGAAGCCTACCAGAGGCAAGAAACAACCTCCAAAATGCTGAAGCACCAAGAGGCACAAGGGGGTGAGAAATGATAAACAAAGGCACTCACATTCCTGTTAGGAGCTTGGAGCAGAAGCTGTAGGCGCCCCACCCACATCTCCTGGTGTGGCTCTTGCCAGCATAGATCTCTCTTTGCCTGAGGGATTTCTCTGGTAGCCCACACCAAAGGCCTATTACAGGCGCATGACAGGTCTGAAGTGCCAGAGAATTAATGCCACCGGGAAGTTGCCTGCAACCAATGACTGACAGGAGTTGATGTGTAAATATCTCAGCTTCCTTGCCCCCTGGTTGAGTTAAGTCTAAAGAATGTGTTGTGTACTGGTGAGCAGCAGTCCCCAGGGGGATGAAGCTCCAGTTGTCTCCAGTGGTAATTAGCTGTTTTCTTGGCCATCTTCCTTTACTATCTCCTTTGCCTGCTCTCCTGCTGCTGTTTTGTAGAATCATCTCCCAAGTGAGCCACTTGCACTCAAGCCACTTGTCTTGGTTTAAGAGAACGCAAACTAAGAAAGGACTGTCTAGATTTGGGGGAAATGATACATTCTTCAGCAGGACAGAGTTATATGCACACAAGATAAAACATTTAATTTTCAGAATGACCAGCAGGCAGTGTGGAGATATGAAGTGACATTCAGAATATTCTGTTAAAGAACATGAGATTTAGATATATTTAAGAAAGAGTTCCCATTGAAAGTAATGAATACATTACAGTTTCAATGTTTGACCTTTACCTATAAAGAAATTTAAACCGTCCTGAATGATTCATTTGATTAGAATTCTGTATATCCAAGTTGTTCCTGTGCTAATTAAAACATATGTGTGAATGTTAAAGTCTTTTAAGAAAATGGGAGATCATTAACTTACCAGTGCTCAATAAAAATCCTACCTAAGTTTCCATAAATCCATGGGAATTGACTAGTGCAAGTAGTAGTGAGGTTAATCCTATAGTTAGTACTCTCTATAGACGCTTGCAAAATTAAAAAGAAAACTTCACACCTACTGAAATAAATGCTGACGTGAAACACTGTGTTTATATCTGTGTGCGCTCTTCCCTGCTTCTCCTGGAAATTAGTTTATGAGGATATCGTTATTGCTAGCATATTTCTACATTCTTCTAACCCTCCTGAGGTTATCTGAAGGATGGGACAAAACATATTTCCACTCTACTACAGAAATTTAATCAACGGGAATAATTTTAGAGCAAACATTTTAAGTGTAACCTGAATAAATTTGCCTCTGTGCTTTCCCTTCCTGCTGCCTCATCTTCTAGCTGGGAAGAGTGGAAACAATTGAGGCATGGCTTTTTGGGACAGGTAGTAGAGAGAGGCAAATCTCTCTGCTAAAACAATGGAAGAAATTTATTTGTTGTTGTCGTTCCTAGAGGAATGGAATTGAATGAAAAGGGTGGAATGGGAGAGAGAACATATGGAAAAGTAATGAGAGGGAGAAGCCAGTGAACTTGAAAAGCAGACATATCACATATTCATATTTTACAGTGTTTATGCTGTATTCTTCAGCCCCAACTCTACAATAAAACCCAGTTCCCACAAAAAGGCCACAAATGAGTGGATTTATTTTTATAGGGATCAAAAGAATAAGTATTTTTTTTAATTTATGTTAACAAAGGATCAATGCCAGGGCATGGATAAAAGTGAAAAATGCAGAGCAGAAAACAGTAATTTAGTGGAGACAGGAAGTTAAAGCTAGAAGTAGCCATAATATTGTAGGTTCCTGGGAATTCCCTTAAATCTGAGGAAAGCTTTAGAGGGGAATACAAGTCTAATCCAATCTGACCTAAAAGTTACGGGGGGAAAAGTTAAGAGCCAAGGAGATACTATCCGAGTTTTTAACCGTTCAGTGCTCACAGACATGACAATTCTTGAAAATTCCCAAGTTCTGAAATTGAGCAGCTCCGTTCATTTTAGCTACAAGGTGAAGAGGCGAACCTACGTCTTTCCTAAACTATGTTGATTGGTGATACTTCTAGTCCGTACTTAACTTTCAGGCGGTGTTGTTCTCAGTGCCTCTAATGATCTCTGCTCTATGCCGTGCTGCAAGTTATCACGGAGTTATTTTGCAAAACTCACCCCCTTGATAATTCTCTGCCATTATTTTTTGTCTACTCCTCTGTCATTCACACTCTGAATTTCTTTTCTGGTCATGCATTTACTTTCATTCTCAAACGGGATTTCACTTTCCCTTGAGTCTTCCTCTTTCCAGATTTGGTGATGTTTATCTGTGTTGTCCGGTATCTGCCCTGATGACAGGGCCTGTCTATCAGTTTGCTAATTGTCACACAGCTCCGCATAGCCTTATGCAATAGACACGCGGGTTCAAGTGTGTTGGTATGTTAAGGTATGAAGGTAAAGTATGTGAGTCACATACTTAGAAACAGTGGCAGGAATTTATTGCTTCACTTTCATTGGCATTGTTTTTTGGGAAGATGAATGGCCAGTCTGGTAAGGTGACCGACCATGTGCATTTGGGAACCAGATATTCATGGACTTGAATTTGTACTTTTGATAATGAAGCACTGTTTAATTCCCATGAGCCTCAATTTCCCTGTAAAATCAAGATGATAATACTTGTCTAATGTATGCGGTGAGGAATGAATGGAAAGCACCTTTCATATAATACCTTTCCCGTGATAGGATTGTGGATGAGCTAGGTTTGTAACAGTACAGTCATGATGCTAATTTTATTTATTTATTTTTTAAAAAATATATTTCTTTATTGATTTCAGAGAGGAAGGGAGAAGGAGAAAGAGATAGAAACATCAATGATGAGAGAGAATCATTGATTGGCTGCCTCCTGCACACCCCCTACTGGGGAGTGAGCCCGCAACCCAGGCATGTGCCCTTGGCCGAATCGAACCCAGGACCCTTCAGTCTGCAGGCCAATGCTCTATCCACTGAGCCAAGCTGGCTAGGGCCATGATGCTAATTTTAAATAAGTGACTCAATAAATGACTCAATGATGGAGTATAAGAAGGGGGAAATAGTAATTTTACAGAGAAGAAACCTTGCAGAAACCTCCATGACCAAGGAATCAAGGTGAACTTCACCAGTGGTAAGTATGGAATCTGCTGTGCTTTTGTGGATGTGATGAGAGGGCCATTTCACCTCTTTTCATTCTTCCCACAAATCCATTGCCTCAGTCTAATAATGCAAACACATCAGAGAAACCAAAATTGGGGAATGTTCAATCTATAACATACTTGAGCAGTATAATCTTCAAATAGTGGGAAGTTTATGAATAATCAGGAAAGACAGGAACTGTCACATATAGGAGGAGATTAAGGAGACAGGGCCACTAAATGCCCTGTGGGTCCCTGATTGGATCTTGTCATAGTAGAAAGGATGCTAATGGAAACTGAGAAAATCAAATAAAATCTGTATTTTAGTTCATACTATTGTATCGATGTAAATTTCTTTTTTCACAGATGTCCCATGGTTGGATAAGATGCTACCATTAGGGGAAGCCAGGGGAAGTGTATATAGGAACTTGATGTATTAGCGTGACAAATTTTATGCAAATGTAAAATTATTGTAAAATGAGAAGTTTAAAAAAATCTGTTTAATGTTTAAAAGTAAAATTTACAGTGACAGAGAACAGATCAGTGGTTGCCAGGGATCAGGGTAAGTGGACCATAAGGGACTTTTGGGGGGTGATAGATCTGTTTTTATTCTGAATCTGATTATAGTTACACTAGAGGCCCGATGCATGAAATTCGTGCAGGGGGCTTGGCCCTCGCAGCCTTGGTCCCAGCTTTGTCTGGAAGGTCGCCTGGAAGGTCGTTCAGCTGTCTGGTCTAATTAGCATATTACACTTTTATTATTATAGATTATTTTATACATGTTAAAATTCATAGCCACGTACACCAAAAGTGTCCGTTTAACTCTTGTCAATCTAAAAGAGTAAAAGAAAGGGAAAGTGAATGGAGTTACACAGAACTGGGGAAGAGCTTTCTTTGTTTAACACTATTATATTACTTAACACTATTATATTTAGGAAAGGAATGTTTCAACACCGCAGTGTATTTTTTTGTTGTTTCAAAACTTGTTATTTAAACACTACACTATTTTCTTTTGTTTCAAAATTGCTATGAACTAAATGTTTTTGTTTTCCCAAAGTCCTGATGTTGAATGCCTGACCCCCTAGGTGATTTCTCAGGAGGTGGGGGCCTTGCTGAGGTCATTAGATTTAGATGAGGTGGTGATGGTGTGGTCCTCTTGGTGGAATTCGTGCCCTTAGCAGCAGAGGCCAGAGAGCTTGCTCACTCTCTATCTGCCATGTGAGGGTAAAATAAAAAAAGAGTCATCTTCAAACTAGGAAGACAGCTCTCACTAGCTACTATCACCTCTGGAACTCTGAGAAATAAACCTTTCTTGTTTAAGTCCCCCAGTCTGTGGTATTTCGTTGTAATAGTCCAAGCAGACTAAGACAGAAATGACACTACAGTGTCCAATATTAGTCAGCATCTAGCATACGTAAAAACACAAGGACTTCACAAGTATTAACCAACAAGATTCTTGCAGAAACCCTAAGAAATAGATACCGTTATTTCCCTCCCGTTTATAGCTAAATACACCTAGTCATGGAGCAGTTAAATGAAGTGCCTAAGATCATACCACTTATAATTGGCAGAGCCAGGGGTCTGAGGCCAGGTGTCTGACTCCAGAGCACATACTCCGCCCCACGGAGATACAGGGCATCTGCAGTCATGGTGGCTTCGTTTTTCAGCTGGAAACAAACATAAAATGTTTCAAATATCAAGAAACTCTCTCACATACACACACACCCCTCAAGAAAAACTGCTTTAAAATACAACTAGTTATAAAACACCTTGTTTTTTCTTTCCTGGAAGCAAATGGCCTTTGCCATGCCCTGAATTGGCACCCTGTCCCCGACTTTTGTGCATGGACCCAGGCCTTTTACTCTGTCGTCTGCCGGCAGAATGTGACCTTGGCAGGCTGGCATGCCAGCCAGGATTCCAGAATAGCAAAAGTAGCACTTCAGTTCCTGAAGAAACTTTTTCAGCCACCAAGTAGCCTTGCCATGTCCATTGACATGGCGAGAGTCCTTTCACAGGTGGCTTATTAAGTAATGGCTCTAAGTGTGGCTTAATTGTCTCTCTGTTTGGCTATGATGCCCTTGTAATTCTAACATAGCATTTTCTTAATTTTGTGTTTTCCTATTGTTGGATTGCTTAATTTATCCAACATATTTTGTGTGTGTGGATATTACTCAGCAATGACCCTATTTGCTTGCAAGCATTTTGGTGATAAACACAATAATTAATTATATGAGATTTTGTTTTGAATTACTGTTGTTGGAACGAAAACAGGAATTCTAATTGCCTGTACAATTACTAAAAAACAAGGGTGCACTGTAAGTAAGTTATATGTGGCTAAATGTTCAGTTGTTATAGCCTATTTAATTCTGAAAGCTTAATAATAAATTTGATGCAAGCTGCCAGTGAACGGATATGTAGATAACAGCATATGTTCACAGAGATCCATGAAAATTTAGTCCTTTTATGGTATGCCTTTATATTGTTGATACCAATTCTAGACCACTCTCTATACTAGACCACTTTTCTGAGTTCCAAATGCCTTACTAAATCTACCCATCCTTTACATATATATATATTTATCAATATATATTGATTTCAGAGAGGAAGGGAGAGTGAGAGAGAAAAACACATCAATGATGAGAGAGAATCATTGACCAGCTACCTCCTGCACACCCCACACTGGGGATTGAGCCTGCAACCCAGACATGAGCCCTGACTGGGAATCGAACCATGACCTCCCAGTTCATAGGTGGATGCCCAACCACTGAGCCATGCTGGCCAGGCTAAATCTGCTTATCTTGATTGAGGTTTTCCAGCCTTGGCATTATTGATGTTCTGTGCTGGCCACTTTATTGTGGGGGCTGTGCTCTGCATTCTACAATGTTCACCAGCATTCCTGGCCCGGACATACTAGATGCAAGTAGCACCCCTCCCCCCAGCTGTGACAATCAAAAATTTTTCCAGGAATTTCCTAATATCTCCTGCAAGATAATCCCTAGTTGAGAACCTGACTTAAATGTTCCATAGGCTTACGAAAGATGTACAAACATGAAGCTCATTTTCCCTTCAGATTCTCCCCTCTGGAGAAGTTAGGAACATGTCTGAGGAAAGCCTTGTTCTCCTCCTTTAAGCGCTCAGCTGGGTAACTTCATCAAGCTACTAAATTCTCTACACCTCAGTCTCTCCATCTGTAGATAAAAACATTAATAAAACCTTCATTTGACTTGTGAGGATTGAATGAACTAATGAATAGAAAACATTTAGAACATTTCTTGGCACATAGTATTGCTTACGTTAATAACTACTTTTAATAACAAAGGAATACTGTTAAGTGTGTACGATGTTCTTACAATACAGCAAACTCCTAAGATTCTTCTTTTTAGAGGATGTATGCAGACAATTTAAAAAGAGGATATATAAGTGACAGTAAATAGGTGAAACGATGTTTAACATAATTACTAATCAAGAAAAAACAAAACAGTATTATGAGGTACTATTTAAATCTGTTAAATTTGGAAATATTTTTAGAATAATCAGAGTTGATAATAGTGTGGCAAAAAGTCACTAACACACTGTGTTGGGAGAATGTTCAGAGCTACATAATTTCTGGAGGGTTAGTGGGAATACGTATCAGAGCTTTCAAATATCAGAGCCTTTAAAAGGAAGCCTAGTTATAGAAATGTATCCCAAAGGAGCCTTTCAGGACATTTGATTCTGGCCTAAATGTCCCCTGAGCCCCTTTGGTCCTCGACAAAAAGTCCTTGATCATGTGCCATTACCAGCTAGGTACCAAGGCAAGAAGGGTTATGATTGGCAATACAGCCATTACATAATTATTGGAATAAGTGAAACTGGATCATATATTTTATGTATTAATTTAGTAAACCAAAGATATAAAAAAACACTATGGGCTATTTGAACCCAGGGATGTATTCAAGTGTGAAAGGTTTGACAGGACCAAATATAAAAGACCATTTGGAGTGGATCAACTATGCTCATGGACATTTTTGATAGCATCAAATTTCAAGGACATTTTCTCACTGGATGTTTTAGGATCAAATGTCCACTTATTCTAAGAGAGTAATAAGTTTGAAAATGTATGTTGATTACTCTGTTATTTATGATGGGAAAAATTAGAAGCAACTTAACAGGAGAATGATGAAATAACTTACGAGATATATATATATATATATATATATATATATATATATCTCATAATATATAGCTATTGCATTTTCAATAATATTTATCAAATAGGGAAATGCTGTAACCATCATCCTTTTTGGTTCAAAATGCCACTGTCACTTTCAAGATGAAATTAAAATCTTCAGGTGGGCAGAAGTATAAACACACAAACACTCACCTTTTAAAGTTGTTTTTTGGCAAACCCTGCCTACTTATCTGGCCATTTATTTATTCTCCAAAGTTTCCTTTCCAGTTTCTCAACCCCCTCCCCTTATGAGATTCAGATCTACCATTAGTAGAAGGGCATACATCTGTATTTGAGAAGAGCGTGGAGATTTTCTGGTAAACAGGTGAATGGTGAATTTACATAATGCAGAGACCAATGGCTGAGGTATACTGACGCTCAAGCTCTACTGACCACGTTAGAATTCCTTCCCGGAATAACTTGCTGCTTCGCCCTCTGCGCTGTGACTCACCAACCCCCTTTTCTCATCGTGGAGTGCTCTTCTTCCCTTTTTGCTTTTCTTTTCTCCTCCAGACCAAGTTAAAAGCATCCCTGCTCTAGGAGGCTTTCCCTAACCACCGCCCCATGCAGACCTACATGTCTTAGTTCCTCTATACTCTTGTGGCTCGGCAGGCAGACATATTCATTCATTCATGCATTCATCTATACTGCTGTTCATGCATTCAACAGATATGTGGTGAGCTAAGACTAACTACTGGATACTGTTAAGTAATGGCTATAGTCGTGGTGAGCAAAAAAAATAAAGTCAAAAATTTCTGCTCTCATGAGGTCTACACTCCAATGAAGAAGATGGACAGTGCACATATAAATAAATAAAAACTATATTAAGAGGTGATTTTGAGCAGGAGAGGCCACTGAGAGTAGGGGAGGCAAAACTTGACTTCTGCCCTTGTTAGTTTTTCAGCTGGGACTCTTAAAAAATATATATTTTTATTGATTTCAGAGAAGAAGAGTGAGAGATAGAAACATCAATGATGAGAGAGAATCATTGATTGGCTGCCTCCTGCACACTCCCATTGGGGATCGAGCCTGCAATCTGGGCCTGTGGCCTGACCAGGAATCGAACTGTGACCTCCTGGGTCAATGCTCAACCACTGAGCCACGCCAGTCTGGCACAGCTCGGACTCTTTAACCAAGGCAGATTACCAAGAGAAACACAGCTTATTAATGAATGTAGCACATCTCTCTTCCAATTTCATTTTTGGGAGGCAACCAATATTTCTGGTGGCTTTAAAGAAAAAATGAATTCAGCGCATACCATGCAGGAGAAACCTTTATAAAGAGTAACTCAGAACTTTGACTCAGAACTCCAGCTTATGTAGTATCTTCATCAGAGAACAATAAATTTGTAGGGAAGTGACAGGACAAAGGAAGGTAATTTTAGGCTTCCAAAGCAGGCCTAAACGTGGGAAGGTAAATACATGAGAGGAAACTAATGGAGAAAAGTTTGTTTTGCAGATTCCTCTGGTGCATTCTTTGGGCTGTAAGGGGCTGTTTCCAGTAAAAGGAGAATTTATACCCTGCATTTATGCCGAAAGGGGGGAGGGAAGAGAGCTTATCCTGAATTTGTTGCTTCTTAGTCGCCTTCAGCTCAAAATAATTTTTATATAAAATTGGCATATTTGAGGGTAACTTATTCTGGTCTCCTTCACAAACAGTAGAAATGTCAGAAAGAAAAGCATACGGAACAGCACATGTAAAAGCCCCGGGCTTGCTTCCTGTGTTCCAGGGACAGAAAGTGGGGTTTATGAGACGGCGGTTGAGACCAGTGAGAAATGAGACCAGAGGGTCACCCAGATGTCAGATCTAGAGTGTCCTGAAGGCCATCATAAGATCTTTGGATTTTTACTCAAAGTGAGGTTTGAAGCATGGGAGTAACATGATCTTATTTAAGTTTTAACAGCATTCTTACTGCTTGTGGAGAAGGGATTGTAGAATTAAAGGACAGTCAGTTAGAGACTGTCATAGTAGTTGAGTGAAGGAATGATTGGCTTGTACCTAGGTGTCAATAGTGGATCAAGGTAGAGTTGACAAGATTCAATAGATTGGTTAGAGAAAAAATAAGCCTCTTGAAGTTAGGCCTGATCAACTGGATGGATTTTGGTGGTAGTTACTGATAGGATTAATGCTAGATAAAGGGTATGTTCATGAATGAGAATGTTAGTGGGTTTTAGCTGTGAAATGGGTTAGGTGTGAAATGCCAACCAGACATTAACTTGCATCATGAGATTGCAATTCAAGTGACATCATAGATAGTAATTAAAGTGACAGTATTGATATGGCCACTGACAGGGCTGCAAGTGTAGCTAGATTATGAAAAAAACAAGGTCTGGGCTCTGGGCCACTCCACCACTTAGCAGGAAGAGGATTTAACAAAAAGGTTGAGAAAGGATGGTTAGAACAATTAAAGAAAAACAGGAAAGTGTGGGAGAGTAGAAGCTCTAGGAAAAACAGTGTTTTAAGAAGGCGAGGGTCATCATCTGAGTCTGATGCATTAAGAATTTATCACTGGATTTGCATTGTGGAGGCCATTGGCCTACCTCCATCAGAGGAGTTATGCTATCTCTTGGCAGATGTGATTTACTTATCTGTTCCTTCCAGTAAATCTGGGAATCTCAAACTGGGGCAATTTTGCACTCCCGAGGGACATTTGGTGCTGTCTGAAGGCACGTTTTATTGTCAAAACTATGAAGGGGCGTGTGCGGCATCTGTTGGGTGGAGGAGGCCAGGGCAGGATGCCGTTAAATATTCTGCAATGTACAGGCCAGCTCCCCCCCTTCCCCCCCCCAAAAAAATTAGCCAGCCCCAAATGTAAACAGCACCAAGTTGATAAACACTATGCTAAACTTGCAGTTCCTAAAATTACAGTTCCCAGGGTGGACCCACAAGTGTGCTATGGCACATTTCAGATTTTGGATGGAAACACAGAGACATCTGTTAAACACCGTGTGAACCATTAGCTGAAAGAAGATAACAGTTTGAATATTATAGCTCTTCATTTCATTTAATAACATCGAATCTTTGCAAAACTTGGATTTTAGATCTTGCTATAATAAAAGTCAAGTATTTGGGGAGAATTAGTTTGGAACAGGAAGTGAGAGTGACGGTTTCCAGCCTGATTCCAAGGTTTGAGAAGTTGTGCTGTGCCTTAAAGGTGGTAGGTTGTTAGGACATAAATAGTGATGAGGTTGTTTAGATCAGAAAACTCAATAAATTGAATCAATAGGCTTTTCTTTTGACTTAGTAGTGTAGTAAATAGTAACTGGGATACTAGTGGCACCATGAAGGAGAAAGCTGGGAATTGCTGTGCTAGATTCAGAGTTCCTTGGGAATAGATACTCTGTCTTAATACTTTATACCCCTAGTCCTTAGTATAGTCATGGTCCAGCCATGAGGGCTGAGATGCCAAGTGAATGCCCATGTAGAGATTGTAGCAAACCGAATAAATAAAGAAGGTGGACATGGAATAAATGAACAAAGTGGGCATGTGTGCACTGTGGTGTCAAGGTAATGATATGGTAATTAGTAAAACTGTGTGCTACCATATCCCTAACTATCCCTTTATTTCTATTTGGTCAAAAACCCTTTATATTTCGGGGGGAAAAAAACTTGGCTTTCCTACTCTTTGGCCTGTGAGTCTCTAGATTATAATTTCTTGATTTTAGTACTTGCAAGTTTACTTCCTCTAGTTACCACTACAAAATTTTTTTAACAATACAAATTTCTGTTCTCACTTATATTATGCATATCGACACAACTGTGATCTTATTCTGTAGGAATATGTAAGAGGGAACAATTTGAATATCTCATAAATTTTTGGCTGCCATTCTCCCTGTCCCTTTTGCCAAGCTCTCCATGCCCTTGCCTAGTTATTACATAGACGCTAGAAAGAGATGTTCTCCTTAGATTTAGTCAGTTTATTTTGTTTCAGGTAAAAAAGAACCTTTTTGGCATAAGAATGTGATTTAAGGGTATAAACTCTCAGAAACATTCTTGGTGTAGTGGAAAGAAGTTGGCTTTTGTAAGGCATAAAAACAGCTCTCTGCATTCCACCCTCACTGAGGGACATAATTGAGCACATTCTTAGATTTGTCTTCTACCAACTTGGAATAAAAATGTTTACCTCTCAGAGTTGTAAGAATTAGATGAGTTTGGCGTATACATGGTGCTGGCACCAAAAGAGTGATTGAATGGATGTTCCCTTTCTCTTTCAAGCTGACCATCCTGACACCTTCCTTCTCTCTTTTCTTATTCTTTTGTTTGACTTTAACACCTAGGATGAAGCTGATACAGCATACCATTTTTAAATAGATTTTAGTTTTGTTGGTCTTTTGTGTTGTATGGTGATATTTTCCCCTTAATGGTGTGAAACAGTAGTGTGCTATAAACTGTAAACACATCGCAGAAAGTCGCCAGCAGGAGCAGAGTTGGAGAATCGCTGCGTCATCAGGGGCCAGCTCCAGTTTCCTCACCTGAGCGTGTTCACAGCGAACCTGCCGCCCAGTGGTGCAGTCCTTGGTCTTGCTCAGTTGTTGTAGCGAGCATGGGAGAATGTGAGATCACGGGCCCGGGAAGAAGTCACATTTCAAGGTACAGCTGAATTTATATAGTAGTTCTGACTTCCACTAGGGCTTTTTGTGGAGTTGCTAAAATGTAACCTGACTATGAAATCTGACTGACTTAACTTCCTCAGCTCAGTGGACCATATACTAGCCCTGGTCACAATTCTGCTGGTCACTGTCTGCCCTTTGCCTGCTCTGCTCTGCAGGTGGGTGATGTAGCAAACATCCTTTCCTAGGCTCCTTTGCCAACTGTTTTCTTCGTAGGTTCACCCAATGGGAAGCATTGGCTGGAGATCAAAGGGCAGATGGAAAGGACTGGTATACCTCCCACCTCTTTCCCCACTCTGTGTCCACCCCCCCTCCAGCGCCCCCGGAAGTCACATTGTATTGTAATGGCTCTACATCTGCCAAGTGGCTGAATTTTCTCCATGGTTCCAGCTCTAACCTAATGGCCTTGGTCTTGGTGCCCATAAGGGTCATACCTTGGTGGCCTTCTGACTTTCTGACTCCATCTTGCCAAACCCAGTCTGGGCTCTTGTGGTCCACGACTTCTCTTTATACCGCGGATCCTGTGGCAGCTGCACTTGTTAAATCTCTGGGGTTATCCTCTTCCTCTATTTTCTCTCTCATCTCTTCCAACACTTCTCCAGCTAGTTATGCCATAATCATTTTATTCTTTGAAATAGCTGCATGGGTTCTCTTTCCCTGAATGGACACTAAGACGATGATGATGTCTCTGTAACTGCTAATAATGAGTAGTTGATTGAAAGCTCAGAAAACTTAACATTTAAAATAAATTTAGGGAAAACAAAGGGGCTGGAACCTCACTCATGAACACAGGTTTAACTTGGTAATACAGACAGGTTTTAATTTTGTGGCAAAGGATTTATGTGTATGAACTCTCTTAAGTTTTCAAGAAGAATGTGAGTTATTTGTCACATACAGTAAGAGAGTAAGTTTAATATTCAGTAAAATAGAAACTTATTGAAATTTACAAATACATATGTATGTATTTTTATCGACATATAATTGACATACAAAATCTTATTAGTTTCAGGTCCCATTATAATGGTTAACTATTTATACACATTACAGAATCATTCACATAAGTCTAGTTACCATCTGTCACCATACAAAATTATGACAGTATTATTGACTATAGTCCTTATGCTCTACATTATGCACCCAGGACTTATTTATTTTATAACTGGAAGTTTGTACCTCTAAATTCCCTTCACCTATTTTCCCACCCTCCAAACTGTTTTCTGGATGGCGGCCACTAGTTTGTTTTCTGTATCTATGAATGTGTCTTGTTTTTTTTTGTTCATTTTTGTTTTTGTTTTCTAGACTTCACATAGAAGTGAAATCATGCTATTTGTCTTTCTGTGTCTGACTTATTTCACTTAGCATAATATCCTCTAGGATCAACCATGTTGTTGCCAATGGCAGGATTTCATTTCTTTTCATGACATATGAACAGGGAACCCATCGTACCAAATTCCACCAAGTGACAAAAGGACAAGATTTGACCATGAGGCGTTTGATCCATGCATATAAAAGCTGAGAGTAGTGTGTGGACTGTGTGTGTAGTGGTAGTATGGGTTTATAACATTACATATTATATGCATCTACAGAGTAAGTGTGCATGAATGAATGTAGGATGTACATTTACATATATTTTTATTTTAAATTTTTTATTTTTTATTTTTCCTGAGGAAGCATAGAAAAGTTAAAGAGATAACATGAACAGACACTGAAAAACTAAAGGCACAAACAATGAAAAAGTCATTCCAATATAGTTGTATCTGTTGCGTAATGAGCTCTTGGGCTTATTGCTTTAATAAGTGTATAATATGAGTTTATAGGTGAATGTAATAAAATGAAACACTTTTACGACTACATATATGACAAAGGACTCATAGATGGAATGTATAAGTAACTCTCTAAATTCAACAGTTTTTAAAACATATTTTTAATATATTTTATTGATTTTTTACAGAGAGAAAGGGAGAGGGATAGAGAGTTAGAAACATCGATGAGAGAGAAATATCGATCAGCTGCCTCCTGCACACTCCCTACTGGGGATGTGCCCACAACCAAGGTACATGCCCTTGACCGGAATCGAACCTGCGACCCTTGAGTCTGCAGGCTGACGCTCTATCCACTGAGCAAAACTGGTCAGGGCTAAATTCAACAGGTTTTTTTTAAAAAAGTACTCCAATTAGAATATTGGCAAAAGAAATGAAGCATTGCACTGAGGAAGGTAGACAAATAATAAGCACATGAAAAGATATACAAAATCATTAGCTATTAAGAAAATGAAATTAAAACCACAATGAGATATCAATATACACCTATTAGAACAGCTAAAATAAAAATAGTGACAATACCAAATGCTGATGAGGAAGCAGAGAAATTGGATCACTCATATATTGCTGATGGGAATGTAAAGTGATACTGCCATACTGAAAAAAGTTTGTGTGTTATTTTTTTTCCTAAATTCTAAAAATACACTTACAGTATGACCCAACAATTGTACTTCTGGGAATTTATCCTAGAGAAATTAAAACTTATGTTAGCATCCACCAAAAAATGTACACAATTGCTTATTGCAGCTTTATTTGTACCTAAGGCCCGGTGCCCGAAATTCGTGCACTTTGGTGGGTGGGGGTGGATCCCTCAGTCTGGCCGGCACCCTCTCGCAGTCTGGCAGCCCTTGGGGGATGTCTGACTGATGACTTAGGCTCACTCCCCATGGGGAATGGACCTAAGCCAGCAGTCAGACATCCTTAGTACTGCCGTAGAGGTAGGAGAGGCTCCTGCCACCGCCGCTGCACTCACCAACCATGAGCCAGGCTTCTGGCTGAGCAGCACTCCACCTGTGGGAGTGCACTGACCACCAGGGGACAGCTCCTGCATTGAGTGTCTGCCCCCTGGTAGTCAGTGCATGTCACAGGGACCAGTGATTCACCATTTGGTCAATTTGCATATTAGCCTTTTATTATATAGGATAGCTCAAAACAGTAAACCTCCACAATGTCCTTCAACTGGTGAATGATTAAATAAATTGTTCATACCATGGAATACTATACAGCAATAAAAAATGAATGAACTGTTGATACAAACAACAATAGTTCATTGGATGGATTTCAAGAAAATTATGCTGAGTGAAAAATGCCAATCCTAAAAGGTCACACACATTCTGTATGATTCCATTTATGTACCACTGTATCAATATTAAGATTCTGGTTTAGATATGTAATATAATTATTTAAGATGTAACCATAGGGGTCCTCTCTGTACTATTTTTCAATTCTCTGTAATTCTAAAATTATTGCCAAATAAAAATTTTTTTAAGCCATAGTTTGCACACACACTATTGCTCATTGGGAATGGGTTACTTTGAAATAAATGAGGCATGTAGGCATTTCACTTATTGTGGCCAAAATTGTTTTTGTCTCTTTCTGTGTAGGATTTTCAGATTTCTTGCTTTTCTCAGTTAGGAATATGCCCTCACTGGTTCTGGCCTTACTAGTTAGTGCCTTTTTATTTTTAGAAAGACAATAATTTTTACAATTAGTTAATTAATGTATTGTCATTATACTTTGGATATATGTCTCTTTTGGTATTCAGCCTTTTTCTTAACAGATTATAAACAATAAGTCAGTGATATTCAATGGGTAGCAAAACAGAACAGCTAGTTGCCTCACCACCCTATGCTATTCTGTTCTATTCTGTTTTATCCCATTCCATTTTATTGTGTGGTTTCCCAACTTATTCTATTCCATGTAGGTAATTCTATAAATATTTATTGAGTGTCTGATATGTGCCAGGTATTATCTAGGTGGCTTTGGGATGTATCAATGAACAAGTCAGACAAAAATTGTGGGTCTCCTAAAGTTTATAGCCCATAAAGGGGAGTCAAATAAAATAGACATAATACATAAATCAAGTTTATAAGTTAGTAGGTGCTATGGAGAAAAGGGAAAAGCAAAGCAGATGGGAGGTATAAGCAGAAGGGGTGGGGATAAAGGGAAAGTCATGATTTTCAAACAAGAGAAGGTGTGAGAAACTGTGAGGAGGAAAAGGATTTAGCCATAAGTTGATCTGAGGGAAGAGGTTTCTGGGAGCTAGGATGGGAGGTACATGCAATATTTAAGGAACAGCTGGGAGGCCACTGTGTCTAGAACAGTTAGTGAAAGGTGATCAGTTTGAGGTGAAGTCAGAGAGAAAAAGAAAGGTCTGATCACATGGGGCCTGGGAGGGTCATGACCTTTACTCTGAACACAACGACCAGCTCTGTGGGCTCAGCAGAGGATAGCCTGATCCAGGATAGTGTAGGACCATGGTGATCTCCTTGAGAAAGGCATTCCAGTGGTTCTCAGCCTTCCTAATGCCGCGACCCTTTAATACAGTTCCTCATGTTGTGGTGACCCCCAACTATAAAATTATTTTTGTTGCTACTTCATAACTGTAATTTTGCTACTGTTATGAATCGTAATGTAAATATCTGATATGCAGGATGTGTCTAGGCGACCCCTGTGAAAGGGTTGTTCGACCCCCAAAGGGGTCTCGACCCACAGGTTGAGAACCGCTGGATACTATGCTGTTAGCAGTGGAGCAGAAGCAGAGATGTTAGTGATCAAAATTTTTAAAAAATCAGATAACAGTGTTTTGAAGGTAGAGCCAAAGGATTTCCTGATGCAGTTGACATAGAGGGTGTGAGAGGATGAAGTAGGTAAGAGATGCTTCCAGAGTTCTGGGTCAAAGCAGCTGGAAGGAGACAGTTGACCACAGTGAATGTGGATAGCAACACAGATGAGGTGTGTTTGAGGGGGAAATCAGGAGTTCATTTTTAAACATGGTAACTTCAAGATACCATTTAGACATACACGTAGACATTGCTTGTCAGTGTGTGTGTGTGTGTGTGTGCGGGGGGTATATAGATCTAGAGTTCAGGAGAGAGTTCCAAAGGGAGATAAATATTTTAGAATTGAAAACACATAGTGGCATTATGAAGTGATTTGATGAGTTCACCAAGGGAGTCACTATAAATAGTGAAAAGGACCAAAGACTAAACCCCAGGAACTCCAGAATTAAGAGATCAAGGAAGAGAAAAGGAACGAGTACATGACAGCAAGAAGCAGCAGCCAGTCCTGCAGGTGGAAACCTGAGTGTATTGTCCTCCAAACCAAGTGAAGAATGTGTATCAAGAGGTGCCCAGTTGCTAAAACATATCTTACCATCAGTGCAAGTGTGATGTGACTGAATCTTACTAGACCTCTATTTTTTAAAAATTCTATTTTTATACTGGGGAAGCAAGATCTTTTTTTTTTTTCATTAATCATGCCAAATTCTTGGGGTTTTCTTGCTCAAGTTTCAGAGAAAGAACGGGGTTAGGTGTTAATGGTCTTTCTATGGTGATTCTGTATTTATTTGAGCCATTATTTACAGTAGGTGATGGTGCAATGTCTCAGTAAGATGCACATTACATGTACATGACCAGACTAAATTGAAATTATTTTATGTGTAATCATTTGAAGAAAAAGAAATTAAGCTTCTTACCTGTATTATGATCATGCTTGCCATTATTAGCATATTTTATAAATAACACTTTTGTGTTACATTTCTCTCCAGCCTGTGCAGGTTAAAAGATTAAGCATTTGGCCTGGAATTATCAGGTAATCCTTTATAATAACTATGATTAAAAACTCAAGCAATGACTAATGTATGAAAGTTTATACTCTCCTTATTGAATTTCTCCATATATTTTATTCAAGTATAGTGAGCATTCATATGCCAAAAACATGAAGGATGAAAATATAGGTAGAAAATATAAACTTTTAGGAAATACAATTTGCTATCTAAGCAAAGGGCTAGATTTTCAGTTAAATTTTTTTTTTCACCCTCAGACTGGTTTAAAATTAATCTGCATGGCCCTGGCTGGTTTTGCTCAGTGATTAGATCAGTACGCAGACTGAAGGATCACGGGTTCAATTCCAGGTCAAGGGCAGGTAACTTGTTTGGAGGCTTGATCCCAGAACTGATGGGGTGCATGCAGGAAGCAACCAGTCCATGTGTCTCTCTCACATCGATGTTTCTCTCTCTGTTTCTCTCTCTCCCCCTCTTTTCTCCTTTTCACTTTCTCTCTAAAGATCAATAGAAAAAATGTCCTCAGGTGAGGACTAAAAATAATAATGAAAATAAACCTGCATGTATTCTGTATGTCTTTATGTGGGCTTTTGCTTATGATCTGCATTATATTTTTCTTAGTTGCACTTTATGAGTAGCCTTTACGGTACCCACAAATTACTGTAACAAAGTAAAACAAAACAAAACAGAAAACTATAGACCTAAGGAACCAGACTGCTGAGAGGAATAGAGCTGAATAAACACCAGCTTCCTTTTCACAGTGACTGTTCCAAACTAAGCAGAAGCTGCTCCTTTATTCCTGGGAAGGAAAAATAATGACCCCCCTTTCTTTATTTTTCTGGTGAGCAACTTAACTGCTACCTCCATTTGGCCTATTCTCCCACGCCTGTTATTGGAATGTGGCTGTAACTGTAGGTACAGCATTCTTTGCCACATCTATATTTTCTTGACCACAAGGTATATTTTGAGCCATATTTACCAACGCTGATATTTAGTTCTTTCTCTGGGGTGTGGTCTCAAAGCAATTGTTCAGAGAGAAACTCGACCCTGAAACTGGAGGCGCAACCTTTTTTCCAGGCATGTCAGTGTGTGTGCCTGTGTTTGCAGAATTATCATCAAGGGGAGAGAGAAGATCATTCTCCCAGATGGCATTACCTTAACAGAAACGGCTCAGCGGCACAGGCTTGGAAACCATTTCGAGTCCAAATGTACTGGCAGCATATTCTTTTCGAGTCGTTGAATTAGTCTTTGAACCTTTTAGTTTATTATCTTCCAATTTCAACTGGAATTTTTGAAATAGTGGCTACTCCAAAGGAGTCACCCTCCGTATGGTGTGTGTGCACCTTGTGCGTGTTTGTGCTGTGTGTGCACCAAGTGTGTATTTTGGCCTGGCCCGCGTCAGCAGGACGGCTCCAGGATTGTGGCTGCTTTCATCCTATGTTACACCCTCACAACCTTCCTATTTTACCATAATTCTGAAACGTAATGCTCCTGCCACTTTCAACTTAGGACTATGTTTATTTGCTTGTGGTCTGTTTTATTGTAAAATTAAAATCTTAAGAACCCTGTGTTTTTTCCCCAAGATCAGTATGGTTATCTTAAAGACTAAATGACTGTGTTTTAATGGTATGTAAAGGTTCAGTAAAAAAATAGATCATGGTGATTTTGTTTTAAGAAGAAAATTTTAAAGGTAATACGTACATGCTGCAGATTTCAAAAAAGCTCACTAAGCCAATTAAGAACAAACTTTACTTGTCTGAACTTATCATTTTATTCTTCACTTTCCATGATGTGTTCAATATAAGCTTCAGAAGAGTATGCTTCAATGCCAGGTAGCCACTGGTAGGGGATTAGAGCCACAGTTATTTATTTTATTTATTTAAAATATATTTTTATTGATTTCAGAGAGGAAGGGAGAGGAAGAGAGAGATAGAAACATCAATGGTGAGAGAGAATCATTCATAGGCTGCCTCCTACTCTCCCCTACCGGGTATTGAGCCTGCGACCCCGGCATGTACCTTGACTGGACTCGAATCATGACCTCCTGGTTCATAGGTCGACTGTTCAACCACTGAGCCCACTGACCAGGCAAGCCATGGTTATTTAAAAATAGGTTTTCACAGTTCTTGAATGCTCTAGGATTTTTTTTTGTCCACAGCAACTGATAGAGGACACTAATGCTTATTTCTTTCTCTGCCAATGTAACAATTAGAGAGGTGGTTGCCATTGATTGTATTTCGCAGACTGGAAAATCACAGTCTCCTCATTTTCTGATAATACCCCTCGTGTTGATAAGAAAAACATCACTAATTTGAAGCCAAACTAGAGAGAGGGAGGAAGGAAAAGAATTCTTTGGCTACTGAAAAAGACCAAATGCTTTGGACAATATGGATTACTTCTGTAGAAAATGGGGGAGGGGCTAGCAAAAAAAGGAGGTTTAGTTCATATCTAAGCACTAAAATGATAAAAAATATTGCTAAGGTGTCTTTAATTTTACTTACTAGTATATAACCCTTTGCAAGTAATGCTATCTTGTAATGTTAGCCAAAAAAAGGGGGGGAGGTGCATTTTAAGATATTTAAATTGAATAATATTATTTTCAGTTTAACTTTTCAACATTAGTCTGTTTTATTATTTCTAATTACTGGCAATTATTTCATTATATTATTGAGTAATATGGGTTTGAATATCCATCATGTTTGATGGGATCAGAATAATATTTCTGATTTTTCTCACATTGGATATTGTATTGCTTTGTAGTAGCACTTTGTGAGGAAAATGTTTATCCTTATTTTGATAAGTAATGGATTACAAAATGTAAATAATAAGACCATTGGTGAAATGCTTTCAACGTTTTGCTTAGTTTTGAAATTTTACTAACTTTTATTTTAACCTATCAAAGAGGTACTCAGTGTATATTTACTATCTACTGTCCATGTGTTCTCGGTGTGCTGAGGGTAACGGATATGTCAAATACTATCTTCTCTCAAGGAACTTACAGTCTGCCTCAGTATGTGTTGAGAAAGGGAGCATGGGGTACTATTGGCATTTTAGAGAGAATGATCCTTCATTGTGTGGACATGCTTAGCACATTGCTGGAGGTTAGGCTTCTCTGGCTGTTGACAAGTGAAAAGACCTTCATGTATTTATCAGATGTCCCCTAAAGAGGCTGTTAGCAGCACCCCTTTGTCCTGAGAACAGATGGAAGGGCTGAAGTATACTCTACTTGGACAGGAAGCAACGAGAACTCTCTGACCCTATAATGGCTTCCTATCAGTTATAGAACTCTGTTGAAATGATGTTAAGGAATGATACATACCATAATCGTTGAGAAAACATAGGGGGAAAAAGGCTGAGACAGTTTCCCCTACTTATACCAACTTATATTACAGATTATTCTTGAAGCTCATGCTGGCCCTTCTGCTATGACTATTTTCTCTTTTTCTTCCCTGCTTTTTATTCTCCTGGCTCACTCCTACATAATCATCAAAACTACATCGTTACAGTATCCAAGAAGCCTTCATTAACTTTCTCTTTTCTTAGAGTGGGTTGGATGATTCCTATCTTTGTTCTCACAAATCCTTGGGCATATCTCTGTCATCTTCCAGCATTGTATTGACATCATCTGTTAAGAATCAGGTATAGCTGCTCAGTAGATTGTATGATTATCGTGGGCAGAAGATGCTATACATCTTTCCCACCTGGTTAAATTCTACCTCTGTAGTACACGTTTAATAAACTTAATTGATCTTGGCAGAAAGACAATGGAAGCACATAAATTTGTATAGTTTTTCATTGTTTCTTTACATCAAATGAACATTGTGTTCAAAAGTCTCCTTTAATGTTTAACTATGCTCTTTTTAAGGAAATTCTCATGCCCTGCTGTTGGAAATGTAACTTGGTACAATGCTTTTGGAAAGTCATTTGGCAGTAGGTATCAAGAGATTTACAAGTTCATGGCATTTGATTCATTAATTCCATTTCTGGGAACCTCTCCTAAGGAAACAATTCTAATTATAGAAAAAGCCTTATGCACCAAAGTCTCCATTTCAGCACTGTTACTAATAGCAAAATATTGGAAAGTCTTCAACAAGTCTAGGTCATAAAAATGGGACTTTGCTGGTTTTCAACAAACTAATTCTGATGGGCAATTTGAATTCTATGGGCTATTTGAGTGGGAATATGATGTTTTGTTTTGTTTTTAGATGAAGTGAATTTATTCTGAAATAGAAACATGGAGATGGTTAATCCATAAGAATAATATAGATACAAAATGATATGTGTATATTATCTCCTTTTAGTTCACAGATACACACACAAATACATGTACACAGATATGTATATAGTAGCCCCCCTCATTCTGAGAGGATATGTTCGAAGATCACCCCCTGTAGATTCCTGAAACCACGGTTAGTACTTAGCCCTATATACACTATGTTTTTTCCTACCCATGCATACTTATGATAAAGTTAAATTTATAAATTAGGCACAATAACACATTAACAACAATAACTAATACTATAAAAATTATAACACCATACTGTAATAAAAGTTACGTGACTGTGGCCTCTCTCTCCCTCCCTTTCGAAATATCTTACTGTACTCACCCTTCTTCTTCTTGAGATGAAGTGAGGTGAATGACACAGACATTGTGACATAGCATCAGGCTACTGTTGAACTGATGATAGGCAACAAGCATTGTATGGCTTCGCCTTGATATATCTGAATTGCCCAGCATCAGTACACTTATACTTTGGAGCCATCAGTAAGTAAAATAAGGACTACTTGAAAACAACCACTGTGACACCTAGGCAGTCAATCTGATAACCAGGACGGCTGTTCTGTGACTAAGGTTTAGGAGCATATACAAGGCTGAAATACTGGACAGAGGGATGGCTCACATCCCAGCCAGGATGGAGCGATTTCATCACGCTACTCAGAACAGCACAGAATGTAAAAGGTATGAATTGATCATTTCTGGAATTTTCCATTTAACATTTTTGGATTTAACTGTAGGTAATTGAAAGATCAGGAAGCAAAACCACAGATAAAGAGGGACTGCTGTATACATAAAATATCCAGTAATATATATATTAAGATCTTAACATTGGCAACCTCTGTGTGATAGGAATTGATTTTCATATTTTCTGATTGTTGTTGCTTTTTCTAATTTTCTACAATACCCATGCACAGGTGTAATCATAAAGGATATTTTTTAAAAACAAGGAATTGAAAACAATTAGTATGTAACAGTTTCCTTATGGTTAAATTAATTATTACAGGTCTATGTTCTAGGTTATTTCATTACATTTAAGATAGCATTTATGGGAAGTTTTAATAGCATGGTAAAATGTTTCTATAATAACATTCAGTGAAAAGAGCAGGGTGAAAATAAATTTTTACATAGTTTGGTCTCATTATGTCTGTGCTCCAAAGGTAAATCTTATAATTATTTTCTTGTCTTTTTATTTATTTTCTTATATATATTTTTAATTGCTTTCAGAGAGGAAGGGAGAGGGAGAAAGAGAAAAAAACATCAATGATGAGAGAGAATCACTGATCAGCTGCCTCTTGTATGCCTCAAACTGGGGATCAAGCCTGCAACTCAGGCATATTCCCTGACAGGGAATCAAACCTTCTGGTTCCTAGGTCAATGCTCAGTCACTGAGCCATGCGGCCTGGGCATCTTATCTTTTTTATTTTTCTATAATGATTGCATAATAGCTTTTATTTGGAGAAAAAAATATAGCCATTAGAAGAACTCTAGTATGTGTTTCAAAAGTTTTAAGATATTTTTTTCAGGCAGTTGGGAAAACTCGTAGCTGCAAATCATGATTGCATTAAAGAAAAAATAACATTTTTATGATAGGAATGCATGTCAGGAGGGGGTTATATCTTCTGCAAGGATAGGATAAGATTCTACAAATTTCTTGTGGGCAAAAATATTTATAAAATTTTGTATGGATTCGGCATAAAGGTAGGTTCCTTAATATGCTTTTCATTAAACCATTCATTGAGCAATCAGGTATAGAATATAGACTTGGATCTTGGAGATTCAGAAGTAAGAAATGTCAGAGGAGATGTCCTTAAAATTGACTGTTGTCTTATCATTTGGCCAAAAGTTGGGAGGAGGTTAAATTCTCTTATGACAGTAATATCATATGTGATCAAAAGTCCAAAGCATCTTTACTATGTAAATAATATTTACTAAATTTCCATATGTTCTCTCAGCTCTTTAATTTGGTTCCCTGATTTCTGTCTCATTCCAGTGTTGAAGTCAGCAGCCAAATTCCACATATGGAAAAATGTTCTTCTGGAAGTAAATTGAATATTTTAAAATTTACTGTCACTTATCTTAATATTTAACTCAATAAAACTTCTGTTTCTCAGTGTTTCCCCACACATTTTCATGTGTTTGTTAAATTGTTAGTAATGCTACATAATTCAGTAGAAAACTAAATGGGTTCTACCTCCTGGAGATTGGTTTTAGGGGTAATGTAATAAATCATTCTTTGAAGTAATTGAATAAATGTAGTAAGTACCGCTTGCTTTCTTTTTGGTGTAACCATCTCTATGTACTTCCTTGTGGTAAATTTAGGAGGCTATTCATATTACTACTTATTCCGAGGGCTTCTGAAATATCTTTTTAATGAGAAAAAATCTACCAGGCAATAGTCAAAAATTAAGGAATCCAGTAGACTCAGTAAGATTTTTTTAATGGATCTCATTAACATTTTAGTTGTAAGTTAGGAGAGAGTACGCTGTGCCCAACTTCCCAGCTACTTTAGGAATAGTATGATTATGGTTATTTTTAAACCCAGAAGAAGCTATTTTGGTGTCTTATTAGTTCAACATTCTAGATCTATTCTCCATGTGATATTGACTTAAAATTTAAAAAGCAGATGTAGGTCAAAGGAGAATCTGAAAACACTTTCAGTGTTTTATCCTGGGGCTTTGACAACTTTAAAGCAATGGCAAGATGGTGAGGTTTCTTTATATCTAACCTGCATCCCCCTGTATAGGTTGTAGTCATCTATTCTAACTTTTCTTTATTAGAAGTGAAAATAAATATATAAATGTTATGCTTTCCCTTCATTTCAGCAGAGTGTTTTATCCCTGATACACAGACAGAAACAACATCACGGGAAAGACAGACCTGGGAAGGACACACACACTGTTAACAGGCTTTTCTTCTGGGAGGGAGGTGGGAGAAAGGAGTGAGAAAGAGAAATTCTGACCTTCTCCTTTGGGCTGTCAAAATGTTTTCCTTATGGACCTACTGTTACTTTTATAATGTAAAACCAAAAGGCAAAAATTTCATTTATTTACATACAGATGTGACATTTATAATAGGCTTGTGGCATATTATGAGTTTAGTAAATACTTAATTATGTTTCAGCATTTACCTATGTTTACTTTTATCTTTAAAAGTGTGACTACCACCTGCTAAATTTGAAAGAATCTAGCATTACCAAAACTTTAACAGTATGTGAGACCAGGGATAAATAGGCACATGCATTGTAAAAGCTATTTTAAGAATATTCTTATATTTGTTCAACTTTGGCCTCCAAATACAGAAAGCATTTCTTTTCAGAATAAACCAAAATTATTGGATCTAGTATTTGCCATGTAAAACTTTATATAATCAGTACTCTTTTCTGACCCAGTCATTACTTTTTATTCTTTTTATATTTTACACATTTCATTTTCAGAATTCTCTGAAAACAAACTCATTTTCCTACTACTAAAAATAAACATACAATTTATTCCTAAGTGTCGTGCATTTCCAATTATTGGTGTTTCTTCATAGACCATGATAATTAATGGGGAGCTGGAAAGATGCAAAGGGTAAAAGGTGATATGAATGACATTCTGAGAACTTTGTTCTGCCAATATCATCTAAAAGCTAGACCTCAGGGTTCATTTCAAGACTGAATTTCAGAACTATTCCCCTAAATCTTACACCATACTGTGCAATGGAAACTGCACTTGAGCCCTGCCTAACACACTAATACTTGGTTCTGATAATACCAAGAACATATATAGATTTAGTCCCTCTTTAAGCAAATTCTTTTTTCTCATAACCAGTGTAACTTTTATATTAGACATGTGGGATTGCAGAGTGCCATAGAAAACCAACTTGAATCTCTTTCCTCTCTGACCATTCAGACTAGTCCTGGAGGAGAAGTCTGACCCAACTCTGGAAATGAACTGTAGTTCCCATGAAGTCCTCAAGGTATTTTAACCTTTGAGTGTTTCAGTTCAGTCATTCATATATATATATATATATATATATATATATATATATATATATATATATATATATATAAAAGGCCAAGTGACCAACTGTCCATCCGACCATTCGACTAGCCCAGCCGTGGGCAAACTACGGCCCGTGAGCCGGATCCGGCCTGTTTGAAATGAATAAAACTATTGAAAAAAAAGACCGTACCCTTTTATGTAATGATGTTTACTTTGAATTTATATTAGTTCACACAAACACTCCATCCATGCTTTTGTTCCGGCCCTCTGGTCCAGTTTAAGAACCCATTGTGGCCCTCGAGTCATAAAGTTTGCCCACCCCTGGACTAGCCAGTACATATGACACACACTGGCAATTTAAAAATAAATGTTGACTCGGGCATGCGCGATACATATAAGCTCTCACTGGCGCCAATTGTACGCCTGTGTTTTGATATGTCATTGTCGATCATGAATTTGGTTGACACTTCTGTTATAGAGAAAGGGCAAATAGCGATATTAAAATATTTCTTCTAATTAATTTCCTTTCAGTGTGCATGAATCTGTGCACCAGGCCACTAATTATCAATCTAAGAAATAAACTTTATTCAAAGTAGAAATTTCTGTCCTTGTGAGCAGATTCTAACACAGTCCTGGGTCAGTCTTGTCATTTCCCTTTTTCCCTGGCCCAAATCTGGGCTGCACAATACACCTGCACCTTAGACCTGCTCATCAAGTACACCGTCTCTTCCCAAGTGGATTCCATTACCTCTCAGCCTTGGCTTTCACCCTCTAGAGTTCTCAGGCTTGAGTCAGAAACTAATTCATCCCGTCTCCAAAACTTCAGAAAACATACCAAGCTTCCTACGTGTGTTCTCTGAAGTCCTTCTCATTAATCTTAAGGCAGGGGACAAACAAGCCTTCAGTCACTAAGGAGGAGGGTGTGGGGTGTGAAATACAGTGACACACTCCCTCAAGAAATTCTCCATGGCTTATCTCTATCTCCTTGGTCAGTTTTCCTGCAGCTCTTTTATACCTTTGAGTGTTGAAGAGCCAAGGGTCCCCACATGGGTTTTCAGTTTACTCCTACATGGGTGGTATAGAATATGGGAGTAGTTGACACCTATTTTTCTGGAACTTCAGCCAAAATAGAAACAACTACTTATGAACAGCTTTGGGAATATAACTTTTATGTAGTCTATGAGATACTTTTCATTCAGATATCACATTCTAAGGCAGGGGTGGGCAAACTTTTTGACTCGAGGGCCACAATGGGTTCTTAAACTGGACCGGAGGGCCGGAACAAAAGCATGGATGGAGTGTTTGTGTGAACTAATATAAATTCAAAGTAAACATCATTACATAAAAGGGTACGGTCTTTTTTTTTTTTTTTTAGTTTTATTCATTTCAAACGGGCCGGATCTGGCCCGTGGGCCGTAGTTTGCCCACGGCTGTTCTAAGGTCTACTTGTTTTGTATTTACTTGTTAGAGGCAGCAAATGTAATAAGTTTAGGTATTTCAGATGGGTCAAGATGACTCAAATCTTGTATTTTCCTATATTTATTTTAATTGATTATTCATTCACTTGAATAGATAATACACAACATTGTTTGAACATTTATGTACACATTTTTATGTGGATGTGTTTTTCATTACTCTTATATATACCTAGATGTTGAAGAGCTGGGGTTCATAAATTCTATCAACACTTGTTATAATTTTTTTTTATTATAGTCATCCTAGTGGGTGTGAAGTAATATCTCATTGTGGTTTTGATTTGCATTGTCCTGAAGACTAATGATATTGAGTATCTTTTCAACTGCTTATTGGTCATTTCTAAGTCTTCCTTGATGCAGTATCTTTTCAAATCCTTTGCCCATTTTTTAATTGGGTTGTTTGTATTTTTGTTGTGTTTATACTCTTTTCATTTTATTTTAGACATTCTGGATTCTAAACCCTTATCAGATATATGGTTTGTAAATATTTTCTTTCATTCTGTAGATAGATGTTAGCATTTTCAGCACATTTTTGTTTTAAGGTACACCAGTTTATCTATTTTTCTTTGTCACTGTGCTTTTGATTTTATCCAAAAAACCATTGTCTAATCCAGGGTCACAATGATTTACTCTTATATTGTCTTCTAAACATTTTTTTTAAATATATCTTATTGATTTTTCACAGAGAGGAAGGGAGAGAGATAGTCAGAAACATCGATAAGAGAGAAACATCGCTCAGCTGCCCCCTGCACATCTCCCACTGGGGATGTGCCCGCAACCCAGGTACATGCCCTTGACCGGAATCGAACCTAGGACCCTTCAGTCCGCAGGCCGATGCTCTATCCACTGAGCCAAACCGGTTTTGTCTCTTCTAAACATTTTATAGTTTTAACTCTACATTTATGTTTGTGATACATTTCAAACTAATTTTTTGCTTGTGTATGGTAGGAGGTAGGATTCCTACTTCACTTTTTTTTTTTGCATATAGATATCTAGTTGTCCTAGCACAGTGGTCAGCAAACTGCGGCCCCTTGAGTGTGGCTCTTCCACAAAATACCACGTGCGGGTGCGCACGTACAGTGTGATTGAAACTTCATGGCCACACTCAAGGGGCCAAAGAGCCTCATGTGGCTCGCGAGCTGCAGTTTGCTGACCACTGTCCTAGCATCATTTGTTACAAAGACTATTCTGTCTCCCATTTTATTGTCTTAAATGTTTTGTCAAAAAAACAATTGACCATAAATGTGAAGCTTTGTTTCTAGTCTGTCCCCATTCTAGTACTTCATTGTCTTGATAATTTATTTTTGTAGTTTTGTAGGAAGTTTTGTGATCAGGAAATGTGCATCCTCCATATTGTTTTTACTCTTCAAGATTATATGGGCTATTCTGGTCCCTCCCATTTCCATATAAATATTAAGATCAGCTTGTCAGTTTCTGCAAAACAAACAGAACAAAACTGACATTTGATAGGCATTGTATTGAATCTGTAGATCAGTTTGGGGAGTATCTCTGAACATGGGATGCATTTCCACTTATTTTGATCTACTTTAATTTCTTTCCAAAATGATTTATAATTTCAGTATACAAGGGTTGCAGTGCCTACAAATGTTATTCTTTTTTTATATAGGTCATATGTTATTGACCTTTTTACTTAGTTTGTACTTACTGATCAATAATTTTCTAACTGTGACACACAGGGAACTATTTTGATGACTAAGAAAATAGTTAATTTAAATATTCCAATTTTTACTGTGAAAAGATTTTGCCTCTTTAAGAAATAAATTGTAGCCGAAACCGGTTTGGCTCAGTGGATAGAGCATCAGCCTGCGGACTGAAGGGTCCCAGGTTCGATTCCGGTCAAGGGCATGTACCTGGGTTGCGGGCACATCCCCAGTAGAAGATGTGCAGGAGGCAGCTGGTCGATGTTCCTCTCTCATCGATGTTTCTAACTCTCTGTCTCTCTCCCTTCCTCTCTGTAAAAAAAAAATCAATAAAATATATTTTTTTTAAAAAAGAAAGAAATTGTATGTTCTTTTGCCCGTTGATTTAAAAATTAATAAAATAGTTCAACATTGCTGTTAAGAGTACTAACATAATCTAAATATATCAATGATTCTTTAAAAGAATTCCTACTTGTTTAATGCAATTGATCTTCAAACTTTACTGACTATACCTTAAAGATGTCTCTTAAATTTATCCCTTTCTATTCTATTGTGTTTGCTAGCCATAACTATTCAATGATTATCTTCTTTCTGTTTTTGTTATTGCCTTTACTGTGTAACTCTTCAATTGTTTCCCCACCCTCCAATCTTTAATATCTTTAACTCAGAAGTCTTTCTTATAACCCCTACAGACAGAATTACCTTTTTCTATTTCTGTAATTTCTCAATGTATTTAAGATGCTTAGCACAATAATTTTCATAGAGAAACTCTCAAAAATTGGCACCTATTAAATACATTGTTCTTTATGTCTTCAAATCATTAGTAAAATTTTATTATATTCTATATTTTCTCACCAAATCTTCCCTCCAATTCCCACCCTGCTTAATTTGTAAATCTTTTTATAACAGCTAGTCATTCCTCCTCATCTTTCTAGTTATAGGGGCTTCATAGTTTAGAAAAAAGGAAACTGAGTAAAGTAAGAGTATAACCTAAAAAAATTGCCTGTTATTATAACTTAATCTGTCTTGTTTTCTCTCTGTCAAATTATGAATAGTATCAATTTGTTGATAAATAAATGAGACATTCCAGTTTTCTCAACTTTGAGGTTTTTTTGTTGTTTTTTTTTTTTACTTGCCTATTCCTCTCAAGCTTCCAAATATATATGTATTTTGATAGAAGAATTGTATTTCTGGCTTTATTTTACAATCTGGTTTTATCAGTTCTATGTGCATAATGAGGGGAAGCTGGCATATAATAGTCTAAGCTAAGTGAGAAATAAGCCCTCAGTTCTAATGTACAAAAACAGAGTCTAAGATGCCAATTTTTTAAAATAATTTTTCACTCTGAATAATAATTAGGTGCACTACAATATTTATATCCCTTCCAATTATTTTGTTCCAAATGCTTATGATGTTCCTTGGGTCTTTATTTTTATTTCTAATTCTTTTGCTTAAGATCCTACCTTTTTATTAATATTTTACTA
The DNA here is from genome assembly GCF_963259705.1 of Myotis daubentonii. Lineage (NCBI taxonomy): Eukaryota > Metazoa > Chordata > Mammalia > Chiroptera > Vespertilionidae > Myotis > Myotis daubentonii. The sequence continues at coordinate 58,859,516 of NC_081849.1, forward strand.
ATGGGATATTAAAATACAATTCATAGCATTCACAACTTAAGTTCTATATCCCCTTTTTCCTGAAAGACATAGCAAGTGCCATTCTCTGTGGAGAAAGTTATTTTCAAGCTCCTTTTTGGGCTCCAATGTTCCCTGTACTTCCCCTTTTGACCTGTAACATCTGTGAACATAAGCACCATGCCTTACTTTCTGTGTATCTCAAATGCCTAGGCCAACATGCAATGAATGTATTTTGTAAAGTATCCCATGGTTTGTTTATCATATAATTTAAAATTCAGAATCCAAATATTTTTCAAAGGGAGAATATCTGAAAGTAGTTTTTTTTTTTTTTTCCCTTAGCATCTTAACACCCAAATTCTGCTTGTTCACAAGATGACTTAATCAGCACCATATCAGAGACAGCTTGCTGTGTTTATCATTGTTAGTTGGGCCAGCATATGTCCCAAACAGTTGGAATGAGAAAAACAGTGTTGACTTGAAGCCAAACTAGAGAGTGGGGTGTGGGAGAGGGTTCTTTAGCTATTGAACGGGACCAAATGCTTTGGACAGCACAGGGTACTTCTGTAGTTAAAAAAAGGGTGTGTGTGTATTTTTTAGTAACGCCCCCCCCCCCCACCACCAAAAGAAAGGTTCAGCCCATATATAAATACACCAATATAATAAAAATAAATGGCTGATGTGGCTTTAATTTGCCTTTGTAAGCCTTTGTAAGTAGTATTATCTTGTTATGTTAACCAATAAAGGGAATTCTAAGATATTTAAATTATGGGTAAACAAATTTTTTTTTCCAGTTTTACTTTTCAACTTTAGTTGATTTTCTTGTTTCTAATTTCTGGCAATTTTCTGTTACTTTATTAAGCAATGTGAGCTTCTTTGAATATCCATCACATTTCATGGGATCAGAATAATATTTCTGATTTTTCTCAAATTGGGTATTGTATTGCTCTGCAGTAGCACTTTGTGAGGCAAATGATTATTCTTATTTTCCTAAGTACTGAACTACAGAATATAGATATTTTTTGTTTGTTACATCCTACTGAGAAACAGCTCTTGTATGAAAAGATTTATTTTCATTGAAGTAAAAAATGGAAAGGGCTGCTTTGCTGTTTGTAATGGAAGGTTTGAGGCGAAGTTTCCAAACAACACGATCGGAATAAAACAATTTTGACTATAATTGAGTTTTATATCTCAGGCAAAGCCTGATCTGGGGTAATTTTTGATTAGATAAAGTGTTTCCAAAGGAGTCCCTGGTTTCCATTCTCTCATTTTCTCCTACGTGGCTGGAGTCCTTCACTTCCCTCCTATAACCTCTTGCTTTCTTTGCGGTCAGAACCTGCTCTGCTGGTTACTGACTTCCCATAGAGGTGCTTGAAGGCCAACAGTATTGGCCTCTCATGAGACAGACTTTCTGATGGGCGCTAATGTATCACAATTGTGGGGTAAGGAGAGAATAGCCTTGGTACAGGAAGAGCCTCAGGAATCATTGCTTCAGCTTGTTTGTTTTATACGTGAGGAACCCAAGGCCCACAGGAGTAGCGTGATCAAGAATACACCGCAGCCTAAGCGGTTTGGCTCAGCGGATAGAGTGTCGGTCTGTGGACTGAAAGGTCCCAGGTTCGATTCCGGTCGAGGGCATGTACCTTGGTTGCGGGCACATCCCCAGTAGGAGGTGTGTAGGAGGCAGCTGATCGATATTTCTCTCTCATTGATGTTCCTAACTATCCCTCCCTCTTCCTTCCTCTCTGTGAAAAGTCAACAAAATATATTATTTTTAAAAAGAGAATACAGCCGCAGACACAGTTTTCTATCTGCCATGCTCTGCTTTGATCCTATAGCAAGATATTGGGCATTAGCCACCGACTGAAAGAAGATAGATTAATAGTTTAATTTATTCACTTATTTATTCTCTAAAACAACTGTGTCCCATGATAAAGAGAATCAAGTAAGACAAAGACTTGGTTTTGACAATAAGATGTTATAAACTGATGAACAAAAATAGATACAGAGGCAGAGCAACATCGATCAGACTGTCAAACTACAGCTGGAAGGTCGGAGAGGGTTGGGGGGGTGGGTAAGAGATCAACCTAAGGACTTATATGCATGCATATAAGCATAACCAATGGACACAAGACACTGGGGGGTATGGGAGGCTAGGGGAAGGTCAAGGGGAGAAAAAATAAAGGAGACATATATAATACTCTTTGTAATACTTTAAGCAATAAAACAATATATATATAAAAAAAGATGTTACTGATGAGTTTGGTAAAAGCATTTTCAGTGCATCGTGGAAGGTGGAAGCAAGGTTTGAACCTGGGACCTGGAGATGAGAGTGGACAGGAGGGATGCACTATGTATTCCCTCAGGCCCTGAGGCTTGGTGATCAGGTCAGGGGTGTCAGGCCAGCCTTCCTCTTTACTGAAGATGAGTTTTTCTCAGGAGGTGCCTTAGTCATTTATGCAAATGGACATCTGCTGTGCCAGCCCCACCTGCTCTTCAGACATGCCCAGAAATTTCTGGCCCTTGGCTTTGACTAAATCCTGCATCCTGCCAAATTTACCTTGAGAGGAATAAACCCAACAGGACGGCCTCCATAAATCTAACAGAGACATGCCTAACGGGGCAGGCAGAACTTCCTTACTGACTTAAAAAATCACCAGGAGTCTTGTCTCCTCTTTCCCCCACCCCCGACAACCCAGGCAGGGAGAAGAAACCTGAATAAGTCCTGTACAAGTGCATTTCTCAAAGGATAAAGCACAATTGCATCTATTTTTCTTTTTGTTCTTTCTTATTTCTTTTGTTTAATATATTTCCTATTTTCTGAGGTTTGTGAATTCCAAACCATTAATTTAAAACATCTTTTAAAAATAGAACTTAAAATTTTATATAACAAATGAGTTCTCAAGCTGCTGAATGTCTTCTACTGGTCTGATGTAAGTTATAATATGAATTCTGTGGAAAATAAAATTGATACCGTTGGATTCAGAATGGCTTTGCTAAGCTCTATGATTAGCCGTGTATTTCCTATGATCTTGGGTTACATTAATTTAAAATTACATTAATATCTGGAAGAACATTTGGGTAACTATTTTTTCCCATTAGTTTTTTTTTTCTTCCTTACAATGCCTAAATACTAGGGCTATTTTGTTTGAGGCACCACATTTCTTCAGTGGTTTGGCAGCAGATCTATCACTAGGGTATAATAGCCAACCTTGTAGTAGTATTATTGTAGCTTTGAGGTACATGTGATGTTTCTTTAAAGCCTCAGGTTTTTAAATATTCAATATGAACCAAACCAACCCACACATTGTTAACAAAAATTTTAATGTCGCATAAATACAATATCCTGTAATTTCCAAACATTCCTTTATTAAGCTCATTCAAATCTTGATTTCCTTAAGATATACTGACCTTTTGAGTATACATAGTATTTTTATATATTACTTATGTTGTTTATATATAAATATACTTACATTTAATATATATGGAATTGTAAACAATTACTTTACAGATGGGAGCAGCTTGTTTATTTTCTTTAAAGAGTTTTAATTGAGCAAATATTTATTCTAAATATAGCTTCATGCAGAGTATTTTATCTCTGCCTCATGGAAAAGAGATAAATTAGAAGGACAACACACTGGAATCTTTTAGTATGGAATATGATATAGTGACTTTCATTTAGCATTATTCAAAATTAGTGTTTATCATGCTTTTAAATGAAGTCAACTGAAAAAGTAACACTTAAAAATAATGTACCTGTGCCCTTGGAAAATTATTGTTAGCCTGTCCAGTACTCCTTATCCTCACCTGTAAATTAGGAATGATGATACGGTTGTTGTATCAAATGAAAAAAATCCATTAAAAAAGTGGTTAGCTACTACTCAGCACATATCGCTTATTTAAAAATGTCATAGTTCTTACATATATTTTTGTCTTCCAGCTTACTGCTTAATGCAAAGAAATAGCAACAGTCTAAAATTAACATATCAATCCAATGAAAAACAGAGCTTCGTTTATATGACCTTTTCTTGTCAACATAATATGTTTCATAATTATGTTTTATTTTGGCTCCAATAAACCGTGGTAATTTTTAACCTTCTACATGAAACCAGTGGGGTAGAAATTAGAGAAGTGGCTTGGAAATTTGATAATAACAGGGAAGTAGCATATCTATATATTTAAAAGGCTAATATGCTGTCTGTCCGACTGGTAGCTATGATGCACACTGACCACCAGGGGGCAGACGTTCAACGCAGGAGCTGCAGTCACTTGGCAGCGGTGGTTCTCGGGTGATGCACCCCGTAACCAGAGAGGAGGGAGCCCGATTCCTTGCTGGGCTGTGCGATTTCACCTTCAGCTGTGGGTTATGTTGTTGCCGGGGCACTGTCGGCCCTGAATCTGGTTTACTGCACACTTGTATTTGTGTTCCACACCCTGTATGACAGCAACTTTGCAGAGTGCCCTCTTGCACTCTGGGACCCCTCGGGGGATGTCAAAGAGCTGGTTTCGGCCAGATCCCCACGGGCCAGGCTGAGGGACCCCACCTGCCAGAGAGACCCTGCTTACTCCACAGCGCCACCCCAGGTGCGACCAGCCAGGGAGGGACCACCGAGGTTGGCTCCAGGGCGTGTCTGGCCTGTCTCTCCCAGTCCCGCCCCACTGGCCAGTCTTCTAATTAACTTCCTTTCAATGTGCACAAATCCGTGCATCGGGTCACTAGTATGAGAATAAAATTGGCCAAGTTTTCCCTGCAGCAGGGTTTGGCAGACTTTTTCTGTCAGGGGCTGATAGTGAATATTTAAGCTTTGCAGGTCATACTACCTGCCTCTGTCACACTCAGCTATGCCTTTGTAGTGCAAAAGCAGCGTTGGACAATACTGTGTTCTAATAAAACTTTATGAACACTGACATTTGAATTTCATATAATTTTTACATCATGAAACGTTTTTCTTTTTATTTTTTAATATTTTTAAAATTGATTTCAGAGAAGAAAGGAGAGGGAGAGAGAGATAGAAATATCAGTGATGAGAGAGAATCACTGATTGGCTGCCTACTGCATACCCTACAGTGGGGATTAAGCCAGCAACCCAAGCGTGTGCCCTGACCAGGAATGAAACCTAGACCTCCTGGTTCATAGTTGACACTCAACCTCTGAGCCACATTGGTTCAGCTACTTTTATTTTTTTTAACCTTTTAGTAATGTGTAAAGCAAAGCCCTGGCCAGGTAGCTCAGTTGGTTAGAGTGTTGTCCTCATACACTAAGGTGACAGGCTTGATCCCAGGTTAGGGCACATAAAAGAATTAACCAATGAATGAATAAACAAGTACAATGACAAAATGCTCTCTCTCTCTCTCTCTCTCTCTCTCTCTCTCCCTCTCTCCCTCTCTCCCTCTCTCCTTCTCTCCTTCTCCTCTCCCTCTCTCTTTACCTCTCTCTAAAATAAATTATAAAAAAGAATTTATAAATCATTCTTAAGAAGCATGTAGTAAAAAAAAAAAAAAATGAGGCTGGATTTGGCCTGTGAGCTATACTTTGCTGACCTCTGCTCTGCAGAGTTCAGTTCCCATTTAATACTTTAAATAACTTCTCATACTTTTGTTTGCACAAATGGTACCACTTCAAATTATAGAGTGATCATCTCAAAGCTATGCTTAAAATATTGAGAAGCATTCTGTAATGCTGACAGTTCTCTGAATACAGGCTATTTCTATAAACAGATACTATGAGTTCTACCAGAAATAGACATTTTAATGACAGTCTAATTAAAGAGTAGCCAAAGAGAAAAATTATTACATTTTCTTATGCCAAATTATGAATATCTTTAATTAATGCACAGATATAGACACATTCATTCCTATTTATTTATATATCTTTAAAAATTAGATTTTTCTGACAACTTCGTTTTCTTCTTTGAGGTAAACCCTCCCACTTACCTAATAAACTGAGCCTTAATGGCTAATGATCATCTCTCATAATGAACAGGGAATTACAAACCAATAATAGAAAGCTCTGAAATAAGAGAAGAATAAACCACCCAAGTCTATCCTGTCAAATCCTTTTTCATGTTGTCAGAAAACAGCTGCTGCTTCTATCTTGTTACTATTTCCTTTCTTCAATTAAAAAGTAAACTAAAAATGTATGAACAATACATTCAAAGCCCATTAACACTGTGTACAGTTACTTGTGATTGGGGCCCTCTATCTCTGATTCAATCTAGTGGGATTTAGTTAATCAAGTACTAACAATGACTTTATTATTAGGCAGCCTTTACCTGTGAGTTAAGAGGTTCAGATTGGATAGTAAGATGAATCTAAAGAATTGTGTGGACACTACTAGAGCTAATAGAAAAGGGTAAACTATCAAATTTTCAATTCCTAGAGTTGTTTCTAAAAAGAGCATTGAAACACACATGTTAAGAAAGATGCTTTAAATTCACCTGAAAATACAAAACTGTCTCAAAATATGCAGAAATGTGTTCCATTCCACATCTCTCTTTGGAATATGTTGGCAGTTACAAGTAATGCTTCTCTTTATCTCTAAAAATAAAAAATGTGTGATGTTATCTTAACAAACATCTTCAGTCTTAATTATATCGAGGAATATCCCAACATGAACTGCATAGATGTTAAATTGGATGCTTATTATATCGATCTCAAGAAAAATAAGAATGCAGTGGCTAAGATCATGGGCTCTATGGCTGAATGACGTGTGTTCTGATTCCTGTGGGACCACTTAGTAGCTTAATGACTTTGACCAAATTCCTCCGTGCCTTCATTGTTCTCATCTGTGCATGAGGATCATAACTGTGTCTACCCCATAGGTTACCAGAGAGCACAACCTTCTAACATAAGGAAGAATAAATGAATCAATATCCTATCTAATAAAGGGGGATATGCTAATTGACCCTCACACTGTCGTAAAGATGGCGGCACCCACAGCCAATAAGGAGGGAATATGCTAATTGACTGTCCCACCCTCAAATATGGTGGTGCCCACAGCCAATAAGGAGAGAATACGCTAATTGACTGCCCTGCCATCAAAGATGGCAGCACCCACAGCCACAAGATGGCCAGCAGGGGAGGGCAGTTGGGGGCGACCAGGCCTGCAGGGGAGGGCAGTTGGGGGGGACCGGGCTAGCAGTGGGGGGCAGTTAGTGGTGACCGAGCCAGTAGGGGAGGGCAGTTGGGGGCGACTAGGCCGGTAGGGGAGGGTAGTTGGGGGTGACTGGACCAGCAGGGGAAGGCAGTTGGGGGTGACAGGACTGGCAGGGGAGCAGTTAGGCATCGATCAGGCTGGCAAGAGAGTGGTTAGGGGGTGACCAGGCTGGCAGACAGGCGAGCGGTTGGGAGCCAGCAGTCCCAGATTGTGAGAGGGATGTCTGACTGCCTGTTTAGGCCCTATCCCACAGGAGGGAATATGCTAATTGACTGCCCCGCCCTCAAAGATGGCAGTGCCAAGAGCCAATAAGGAGGGAATATGCTAATTACTGCCCCACCCTCAAAGATGGCAGTGCCCACAGCCAATAGGAGGGAATATGCTAATTGCTACCACAGGGATCAGGTCTAAATATCACAGAGATTGGGCCTAAATTGGCAGCCGGACATCGCCTGAGGGCTCCCAGATTGGAGAGGGTTCAGGCTGGGCTGAGGGACACCCTCTCCCCCCCCCCTCCCCCAGTGCATGAATTTCGTGTACCGGGCCTTTAGTTTATTGTATAAAGCTTCAGAACAGTGTTTAGCTCATAATAAGTGAAGTATTGCTGTTGGCTCCATAATTTAAATGAAAAGTCCTATCCAGACGAACTGATATTATGGTATTAGTATTTGGTTTTATGGTTGTTGTTTTTTACCCAGGTTTAGAAAGCCAAATTTAGAATTCGCATAGGGAAGTCACATTTCATTTGAATGCTCAAGCTCTAAAAACTCGGCATAATTCCAGGCTTGCATAATTATTGTAAAACTCACATATCCAAAGCTCTTCCTGACAAAGGATAAGTGAGTATTCCTACTTCTGAGCAAAAGTGGTGCCACCATGTGGCAATAATATAAACAGAGGTGCCAATGCATTTGTCTGGCTCTGTTTAAAATTATGCAACATTAGATGAATTTTTATTTTTTAACATTTACCCTCTTTCCCCCAATTGTATGTATGAAGAGAAACTTTATTAATGTTTTCCAATTCAAAAATTCCAAAGCTCCATAATTCCATGAAACAGTAATGCATTGTTCTTTGAAACAATAGTAATGTAATTTGCCTCTAATTTGAATTTGGCAACTAAAGCTACATTGCAGTTTGAACAATGATTTTCAAACTGAATTTCATGGCGTCTGGATTCCCAGGGAAAGGAGCCAGCGAGCAAGTGAGTGGGTGGGTGGGACATCAGTTCCCCTTTCACAGTTTCACTGGCAATGGTTTTCTAAGTAGGGACTATTCATAAGATTTGATTTGAAGAAAGTGTCTAGCTGTTTCAAGAAATGTCTTTGCTTTTTAAAAAGCCAATGCAATCCTATATTAGGAGCTTGTAGTGGGGCTTTAAGACTTTTTGTTTTGTAGTAAAGATTTCGTCCCAACTTAGGAAACAACTGATATCTGGAAAAGAAAAAAAAAAAGCGCATTGTTTGAGGTCCTATTCCCATTCTGCAGAGTCAAGGGCAGCAAAGGAAAATACCTGGTTTGAATGAAAGAGAAGGACAGGGAAGCGCAGTGCATGGCGTGTCTGCCCTTTTCTCTGCCTACTTTCCTGAACCTTTCAAGACATGCCATTGTCTTGAACATATTAAGCAGTGAAGCTTTCAGACAGTATTGGAATACTTTTTTAGTGGCTAAAGGTAATTTGTTCTTGCTGGCAGGACACAAGAGCCAATAATTGCTCTTCTTTTTTTTTCAATCGAAACAGCAGTTATACACTTCCACAAACACTGCTTCCTGATAGAAGACTGGTAACATATTCTTTGAAAAAAAGTTCATTTGGTGAATAAGCAAATGTGATTTGTTTAGAAAGTGTTGTTAGAAGGGGCATCTGCTGAGGAGGTCATTTATTCAACTGATATTCATTAAACTTATTTATTAAGTTTATATTACGTGTCAGATGATGGACAAAATTCTGGGGATAGGAAGTAATCCCCTGCCTAAATATTCGGTTTTCATAATGAGAGAGAGAGAGAGAGAGGGGGAGAGAGAGAGAGAGAGAGAGGAGTTTTGTTAGACATTTGCAAGTAGTAATCTAGTATTTGTCTTTAACCTAGGGGAACTATAAATTGTAGAAAAAAAACACGGTTTGTCTCATCTCACCTTCATTGTCATTCTTAGAGGAGTAATTTTGCTCTAAATCCTAGATCAGGAGTGTTATATGTGGCCAAATAAATAACTTTTTAAAAATTAATACCCATATTTACTATTTTAAAACACTAAGTTTTACATCTACTAAAACTTCACTTACAGGTATCATTGTATCAGATTACATCTTCATCTCCACTTACAAAATAATATGGATTAGGTTTTTAGCTCCTATTACCTTGAAGTCACATAAATTGGCTTGATTTTGTTTCCATGCTGCAAGAAGCTCAATGAAGCTTTTACCTGATTCTCAAATAGTAAGAAACTAGCAAACACTGCAATACTTTAGACCTAAGTGGGTATTACAAATGAGTTGGCAGTTCATGTTTGTGTTATGGTTTGTTATGACTGCTTAATTCAAAAGCATATTTGCAGAGAGGGAATTTGAATTAAGTAAATCAAAATAGTAAGGCTTTGATTAAAAAGTTAGCTTGCTCTAACTTAAATGTTGATATTTCAAGGCCTACTGATATTTTAGTCATTTGTGGTTATTTTTGTTTCCTGTTCAGACCCCTGGGAAATAAGAGAATAGTAAATCAAAGCCCAGATTGCTTCTTGCATTTATTTTCTTTTCACTTATGCCATGTATTAGTGCACTTTAAAGAAACTAAAGACATGCATAACTTGAACAGAATCACTTTGAGGGAGAATTGTATTTCTGGACTAATCAATTTAAATAATTCTTGTTATAAAAATTATACTTTTCCTGTCTGAGAACTTACAAATTCTTTTTATTTTATGGTGATGCAATCATAAATATTAATAGTGGAAAGTCAGCTAAGAATAGTTGTATTACTAAAGTGAAATTTTGGCAGCATTGTCATCAAACTGAGGTTGTATTACTTGTTTTTCCATTTCCCATTTTGTATGCTAGGTGCATTTAAATATATTAATTTACTTTTTCAGAAAAGAAATGTACCTTCCAAGGCTGAAAGGATATTACACATTTCAGTGAAGAACCTTCAATAAAAATTGCTTCAGTGTTTAAAAAAAACAATTACTAGTTATTTTTTGTAAAATATTAAAGAATTTTATTTAAATAACTTTATGAGAATGTATTCTTTTTAATTTACATTTAGTAATTATTCCTTCATTTTGAAGTTGGAGATTTTAAAAAATTGCTAGCTTGAAGCATATGAGTTCTGGTCTAATTTTCTTTCTTATTTACTTATTACTGATTTTAAGGAAAGAGAGAGAAACATTTCTTTGTTGTTCCACTTACTTATGCATTCATTGTTGATTCTTGTCTGTTCCCTGCCCAGGGATTGAACCCGCAACCTTGGGCGATGCTGTATCCTGAGCTGTCTGGCCAGGGCCATCTAATTTTCTAATAATCTAGCATGGGGTAAAGCATTCTACTGAGGCAATCTATTGACTGTCATTTATTCATTTATTCCTTCATTCCAGGTGTATATTGTGCCATTACTGTTTTTATGCTGTACTAGGTATGGAAACTATAGTCATGGAACTTAAAGTAATGGTGAAAGGAGGCAGTTAAACAAATGTTAGGGAAAATAACTGCAAAATGTAAGAGGAAAATGCAATAGGACTCAGAAAGACCTCCCACATCAAGTCATTTTTAGCTAAGATGTGAAGGATAAGTAAGAACCAGTCTAGAAAAAATGGGGTGAGGTATTTTAGGATAAGAGAAAATGTATGAGGAATCTCTGAGACGTGGGAGAGCATGGTGTGTTTAAGGAGCTGAAAGATCAGTGTGACTCAAGTGAAGGGACAGTAGATGGTGTTGAGGCCAGAAAAATAAACAGGAAACCCAGTGAAGGAACAGGCCAGCATGTTCACTATGGGGGGCCCACTGATGGGTTTTAGCCAGGAAAGTGACTGAGGACTGACTGCTTTAGCAAAACAGGCAGTGGTGATAGACTGATCTTGATGAATTAAAACAATATTTGAATAAGAGTAGTAGTAAAAGAATATATATGTAAATAAGAATAAGAGTAGAAGATATCATTTCTGTGGAGTGGATAAGGATAATAAAAGGGAGAGAGGGGAGTCATATCCCTTCCATGTTCTCCTCTGGCTGCAGTAATTGAGACTCAAGGCTCCAGAGAAAGGGCGGCATGAGACTCTGAATGGAGAGCACCAGGAGTAGTGACATATATGGGTCACAAATTTGGAATAGATGCGGAGGCAGGACATAGAATTGTCACAATAGAGGAAGTAAATGCAGTCCTGGGAATGGAAGAGATCACCCTGGAGAGTCCTGAGAGAAAATGGAAGCAGCCCAAGTGGGATTCTGGAGCACCAACCTCCCTGCCCTGAATGCATCATGTTTTCTGCATGGGGTCATGGGTTGATCTTCCGCATCAGACTTCGAGTTTCTTGAAATCGGTTCCTTCCTCGTTCACTGAAAACTGTTTTTTCATGTAATAGGGCTTTATATATATTTGCTGACTAAAGGAGTGAATTAAAAAATAGGCCAACCTGATGATGTTATAAAAACAATGACTTAAATATTGTTTTAGATACATGCAGTGCTAAACAGTCTTGATCCATTCTTTAGAAGGTATAATAGTTAAGAGTTATGAGGCAAAGGACGAGAGGCACAAGATACAAATGGGCACCAGGCCCACCCTGTCCTCAGATAGATTTATGATATAACCAACACCATCTAAAGAATAAATATATAAATAAAATTATAAAACTGTGTTTCTTTGGATCCACATCAGTGTTAAGAAAGGGGTGGAGGGGGTAGCAGGATTTCAGAAAAGGAAATATCAAGGTGGTTTCAATTAATTTAAGTCAACTTCATGGAGTTGAAGGAAAAAACAGACTTAAGTTGTTTATTTCCCAAAGCCCATGGCTTCTACCTGACAAACTCTCTCCAATGATCAACATAACCAATGATGAGGAAGTAATAATAAAACTGGAGTGAGGAGAACTACACATCCCCTGTGACTGGACCCGAGCAAACTTTAAGATTCTTCGAAATGGATTGACATCCCACATTGAAAGTGGTATGGTTAGGCCTCAGACTAGAATGTGCTTCTTAGGGATCGTCTTCCACCCACCTCCCTAGACCTCTCCAGTTTCTGCTCAAGGAGGCTCACAATGAAGGCTGTACTGATGTTGACTGGCCAGTGATCAGTACACTTGCGTAGATGCATCCAAAGAGTTTCATACACAGACAGTATACAGATAACTTCATAATTGGTGGTGTCATTTTGTTATTCCTTATTGATTCTGGTTTGGCTGGAAAGTACAGAAACACAAGACAGGGCAGTGTATACCTTATACAGAAGATGACAACCTCTCTGCACTACCTGACAAGCTAGCATCAGGGCATTCATACTGAGCAGAGTTTCAGAGATCATTAGGATACATGCTGACATATTCTAGTGGAACTAGCCTGCCCTGGCAAAGGCTGGCAAAAAGAAACAAATAGAAAAAGGTTAGTGGAAGATGTCTATACGTGCTGAAGTTTTACACGAAATCCTGCCAAATATGTCATGTAGCCTAATTGTTATTATAGGCTACACTTTGAGGAAGCCCTGATTACATGTATCTGAGGCAGTTTGTCCACATTCTTTAAAATATATATATATTTAGATTTCAGAGAGGAAGGAAGAGGGAGAGAGAGAGAGATAGAAACATCAATGATGAGAGAGAATCATTGATCAGCTGCCTCCTGCACAGCCCCTATGGGGATTGAGCCTGCAACCCAGGCATGTGCCCTTAACCGGAATCGAACCTGCGACCCTTCAGTCCACAGGCCGACACTCTATCCACTGAGCCACACCAGCTAGGGCACATCCACATTCTTATCGGAACCCTGAACTACTGATATGACTACATAGTTGACTGGACAATGTTAAAGCAGAAAACAGCACAGCAGGCAGCCTTTTCTGGTGGGCAGTCAGCAGGCCCCAACGGTCACAGAGGAAGGAGAAGGGATGATCAGAACATTTGTTTCTCCCCAGATCCAGAATGTGAAGTGCATATGCCCTCATGCCAGTGGCTGTGGACAACCATTTTCTTGGTATAAAGAATTTAATTTCCATACAATCTGGCTCTGAGCAGTGCTGGTGATGCCATGCCCCAAGTTGTAGCTGCTCTAACTATGCATAACTGAGATAGTAAAAGATGATTCCAGGATGTGAGGGCGATCTGGCTGCGACATCTGTCACCCCATTGATCGCCAGGGCTGATTCGGCTGATCTGGCTGGCTAGGCGGGTGTCCCCCTCCTCCCTCACCGATCCATGTGCGTCCCTCCCGAAGCTGCGCGCTCGGTCGAAGAGGACGACTTTCTCCCCCCCCCCGCCCAGGAGAGGACCGGTCTTCGGTCAAGGGTATATGAGTAGCTGCGCTCCCCTGCTAGAACCTCCAAACAAGCTCTCAAAGATGATTCCAGTTTTTATGCATTTTTTTCAAGTTTCAATTTTTAACTAAGTTGACACATACAAATTGGTGGTGAGATTGTGCCTATGGCATTTTTTGTGTGTGTAAAAACCTGTATTTTTCCCCTCTGCTGCTTTGAGATCTCATTTCAGAGGAGCAACATGAACAGTTTTCAGTCACAGTTGGGATAGTTGTAAGTGGTCAAAATGGTGCATTCTTAGAATTTTTCCATCCATGGGGTTTGACAGTTGTTCATTCAAAACATTATTAAAATGGAAGGCTTCCTGTTTGCAAGTCAGCTGATAAAGTAGCAACCAAAGATTCCTGCTTTGGAACACAGGAGAATTCTTCTACTTACCTGTGCTGTAAATACCAGCATCGAAAGTGAAGGAGTAAGACACACTGCAATGCTACTCGATGACCCTCAGCACTCTGAATTACCTCTTTAACAGCTGTGGTATTTAAAAGAAAAGCATTTGTCACAGAAATTTAATTATAGCTGCACAGGTCTGTATGTTGCTTAAATAAATGTAATTATTATAAACATCTGTATGGTCTGAGATTTTTTTTTTAATATTTTTATTGATTTTTTACAGAGAGGAAGGGAGAGAGATAGAGAGTTAGAAACATCGATCAGCTGCCTCCTGCACATCTCCTACTGGGGATGTGCCCGCAACCCAAGTACATGCCCTTGACCGGAATCGAACCTGGGACCTTTCAGTCCGCAGGCCGACGCTCTATCCACTGAGCCAAACCGGTTTCGGCTGGTCTGAGATTTTTATTTTGAAATAGAAGCCTTTTGTTTCCCTGATTATTAAGAACTAAAAACTTTTCAAGAAAATTGTATTAGTTGATAATTGCTAAGCCAAAAACTATCAAAGAACAACCTAAAGGACACTGAAGAAGGAATGAATAGGACTTTATAAAGTATTATTTAAAACTATTAATATCTAATATGGAAATGTTCTGAATGGAGATTTGGATTTAGGATAATTACATATACTATAACTTGTTGGCATGTATCTGAAATGTCGGACAAACTGGGTAAGTACAAATGAAGTTACGAGGTCTTGCGATCTGTTAAGAAAACATGATTCATTTCTAAGTAATGCTAACACTAATATTTGTTGTCATCAACTTCTTTCTAATTTATGTATCACTGGCCACCTGTTCAAAGTAATTTGTAAGGAATTTGCATGTTCCTAGACAAGAAATGTGTGAAAAGGGATGATTCCATTTCTTCACTGTTAAAATCGGTTGTTAATTTTTCCTGGTAAGTTGATTATTTCTAATTATGATAATACAGCAGCTGCGGACAGTGCCCTTTCTTTCACATTCTGGGATATGAAAGGGACTGTAATGTGTTAAAACTCGGTCCTGGTATTGTGTTACTATTATTGCTCCTGGGGAGGCCTATTAGCCTGTCACAGAAGACATAAGAAAAATCCATCATTCCTTTTGGAATACGATGAGTCTTTGTCACCCACAGTGCAATTAATGTTAAAAATAGAAAGAATGGCTATGATATGATTATGATTAGCCAGAGATGAGCTATTGTCCAAGGAGCAGGCACTAATCCAGCAGGCCAAAGATGACCTATACAGCACCATCAGTTTGCTGATTGCCATTTCTCTCCGAGTTTGATGAAATATTCATGCCTTCGCTCTCCTCTCTGCAAGCACTATTGATTTCTTGTATAAACGCTGCTATATTTAGTCTAGACAAATGGAATGTGGATTGCTGCTGAATAAATTGGATGAAAGACTGGGATCTTGCCTGCCGCTTTCTCTCAGTCTTGGGCAATTATTTATAATCAAGAGCAGTTTTTGTAAGTTGAGGGTGATTTTTCACAATTTAGTGATTAGTCTCTGAACAAAGGCAAGCAGTTAGACACAATCATTTCTGTTGGGATAGTAGGTTAAGAAGTCAAATTACCCTTTGAGGTTTACAATAGCTGTTTTAGAGTTCTGGGACATTTTTCCCTTATCTTTTTTGTTGGGGGGGGGATTCTTTTAGGGGTTCGATGTTTACAGTTCATAGGTAATAAGAATCCCAGAAAGAAGAGATTGCAGAGTCTCTTGAAATTTTTCATTTGCTGTATAGGGTTAAATTCTGATTTTTGTTTATTGGCATTTTCATGGAAAAACTGGAGGCTGCAGTTTGGCCTTTTTTTAATGTAAAAATGAAATATATCATTAACAGCCTTTGCTTTGGGTTGGAATTGTGCCAGCTCTATAAATTAATGTTCCAAATCTCACGTAACTCCAGGCCTTCAAGGAAAGTTCTACATTGGACTCTGCAACTAGAGATCTTATGGGCCGTCATCTTCATTTAGTTTGAAACTTGGCTCAATTTTAATAGCTTTCGTTTCACAGAGATCATGATTTAAAAGACATTGTCTACCAAACCATGGTATATTAATAAGTTGTTTGCCATTTTCATTAAAGCGGTGTCACCATCCACAAAGACTTCTGATCGATACATTGGGGGGAAAATAACCAGGGTTTGCAATCTGAGACTGACACCGACCCCGCTCCCACCCCCACTCACAGGTGCACACACAGTCCTGTGAACACACACAATTCAAAAGATACGCAAGGTCGTGAATGTTTCATTCGATTTGCAGCTTAACTGCTTGCTATAGATGGGATTTCTATTAGGCTTTCCTGACTCTCTGAAAATAGCTCTTAAGTTGCATGGAGTATTAACTTTGTGGTCCCCAACCTGGAATCTGGAAATCTAACTTACCTCCAGTAGTGGTCAGAGCATTAGATGCCATTTTGGAAAAACATAGAAAAGTAGAATGGGGAAAAGTATTCATATTTTCACCCCTACTCCAACGATCTTCTGCACTGTATTTCACCAGTCTTTGCTGTTAAAATTCAGAGAGTCATATCATTAAAACCCCAGTAGATGTGATATGCTCTGTGAGGGCTGGGATTTTTGTCTTTTTTGTTTAACTAGTAAACTCCAACATCTGCAATCATGCCTGGCAACTTAAAGTTCTCATAAATGTATATTGACTAAATTAAATTATATTTATGTAGTTTAAAGAGATATCATAGGGTTTACTTCACTTTTATTAGTTTTTTTCATTTAATGCTGTAACAACATTTTTCATGTTCCCATAAACATTTTTAATGATTGCATGTTTTTACACCTAATGGACATGACATATTTTCCTTGGACGTTTCCTTGTAGTTGGTGATTTCAATGAAAACAATAGCACTTCAGTAAATAGCATCGAACTGTTTCTTCCTGTTAGTATTATCTTCTTAAGGTAGATTTCTAGAGTTGGCAAACCTGAATCAAATGGCAGAAATATTTAATGCCTCTTAATATATATTAAAAAATTGTTTTTCAGAAGTTTTAAACCAATTAGCAGTGTCTTTTGTGATTTATAGTTGTCTACTTTGTCGTATGCTTACAATGGGACAGAACACACACATATACATCAACCATATATCTGATATTTAATAATTAGAAAATGATGCCTTATTTTGACCTAAAAGTTGCCTTGCTTTTCTAGTGAAGGTAAAATTTTTGAGTTGCTTATCTATTTTCTTTTGTCATTTCCTAGAAGTTTTAGTGTTTTTATTTTCTAATATGTAACATATACAATTTTATTTTCATACTTGCTCCTAATACTTTTGTTTTGTGACTACACAGTGTTGATGGTTTATTGTACTATACAGGAAATTACTATTTTTCTGTAAATAAAGAAACCAAAAGCATTTATTGAGGAATGTGTAATGTTGTCTTTTAGTGAATTATTCAATTTAATCCTTTTAACAACTCTGTGTTGTTACTCTTTGCTATAATTATCTGCATTGTACATATGAGGAAACTGAGGCCTAGAGAACTTAAATAGCATGCTCATGGTCACAGTTAGAAGGATGGGAACAGGAATTTAGATTTTAGATCAGAGGTTGAAAATAAGCGGCCTGCATGTCAAAGTTTACTTATAGAAGCTTTTTTGTTTTCTTGTTCCCATAGTGTTAAAATATTTTAAGTTAGTTATTCATTTATTTATTTATTTATTTTAAATATATTTTTTATTGATTTCAGAGAGGAAGGGAGAGGGAGAGAAAGAGATAGAAACATCAATGATGAGAGAGATTCATTAATCGGCTGCCTTCTGCATGCTCCCTACTAAGGATCAAGTCCGCAACCCAGGCATGTGTCCTTGATTGGAATCAAACCTGGGACCCTTCAGTCCCCAGGCCAATGCTCTATCCACTGAGCCAAACCAGCTCGGGATAAGTTATTTTTAATTGTCTTCTCTCTACTCTGGATATGTATTTTCTGTCTTTCTTTTTTTCTACCAGTAATTACTTGGGTCTCAGTAGTGGCTGACCACTTTAGCAAGGACATGCAGTTCAGTTGGCCTACATTCTCCCTCCAAAATCCCTATTATCTTTATCTAAATCTGTTTTATTCAACTACATACTTTTCTTGATTCCTGTGGCCAAAGGTCATATTCAAAATATTTAACAACCAGTTTGGCATATACACTGACTAATCAGGATGGATGCCAGCCATGAACAGCTGACATATCTGCATATCTACCCTGTCTGTGAGCTCTTGCGCTTATCCCACTCCTGGAAAGTTATCTCTTAGAAGTCATGCTAAGAATTTTATACACATTATCTAACTTAATTTTTATAAATTTAAATAGCTATAGTTATTTTCAGATTATTCAATCTTTCTTCATTCTGTTACTTGATTGAATATTTGTTCTAAGCATCCTAAAATTTTTTATGCCTTGTTTAGTTTAGAAATTAGGTGATTGCTATACAGATCATTACCATTTAAAAACCAGCACAGAGCCCAGCCAGTGTGTCTCAGTGGTTGAGCGTCGACCTATGAACCAGGAGGTCACGGTTCAAATCCCGGTCAGGGCACATGCCCAGATTGTGGGCTTGATCCCCAAGTGGAGTGTGAAAGAGGCAGCAGATCAATAATTATCTCTCATCATTGATGTTTCTCTCTCTCTCTCTCTCTCTCTCTCTCTCTCTCTCTCTCTCTCTCTCATCTCCCTTCCTCTCTGAAACCAATAAAAATATATTTTTAAAAATAAATAAAAACTAGCACAGAGAAGCTGGGCAGCCTCATATCTTTATGGCTGGTCTTGGCTTCCTTGCCAAGGTTGATCAACTAATCTGCTCACCATTTCCCACATTTCAGCTTGCAGATTTGTGTTTTTCTTTGATGGATCCAATAGCCCAACAGTATGTAAAAAGCTTTAACTTAGAATGTATCTTCAGACTCTTGTTACAAACAAATGTGTTTGCAAGCATTCAGACTTAGTTGTGTTAGAAGTTCTCTATTAAAACATGACTTCCTTTCCTCAGCAGAGACGCATTTTTGGTCCTAAATTAACTTGACCTTTGTAAGTGATCCAGTAGAATATGTTTTATGAACGACTTTGATGCCTTTAAATAATTGGAATCATCTCTTTGAAAAGGGTAAATGCGGACGATTCAAGGCAGAGTACCAATTGCTGGGGGGAAATTAGCATATGGTACATTTTATCAAAATTGATATACGAAAGACCTGTTATCATCACTGGGGGGAAAAAGGACTAGATTTGCTGGTGTAAAATTTGTTGCATGCATATAGTGTCTTCCTTTTTGTCTGTGTTCAGCATGGATTTGGACAAGGACACATCTCTTATCATCCTTCCCCCCCCCCCCCCCCCCCCCGTTTCTCCAGTGGATGTAAAGTCGGAGGTTCCTGTGGGCCTGGAGCCCATCTCCCCTTTGGACCTACGGACGGACCTCAGGATGATGGTGCCCGTGGTGGACCCTGTCGTCCGGGAGAAGCAGCTGCAGCAGGAGCTACTCCTCATCCAGCAACAGCAGCAGATCCAGAAGCAGCTCCTGATTGCCGAGTTTCAGAAGCAGCACGAGAACTTGACACGGCAGCACCAGGCGCAGCTTCAGGAGCACATCAAGGTAGCAGATGTGTCCCTGCCTCTGACCTTTGCACTCAGGGGGCCTTGGGCGGAAGACGGAGATCCGAGGGGAAGGTTCCCTGTTGTTTACACATGCAAGTATGGCTTGGTTGCACTGGGGGAAACCTTGGTAAGTGCTAGGAAGGCTGACTACACACCTGCTTTGCTTCTTGAAGGGGCCTCTGTCACTCTTTATCCTTTAGTTTACAGCGTCAGTAGTAGGGAAGAGTAGCCTCCCACGCTTTTAAAAGATTCTCTATTGCATGATTTTGTTCATTTGCCCCATCTGTTCTCCACCAGTAAGAATCATTAGCCTCAGAAGGCTCATTTAAATATCTATAAAGAATCTGCTTATATTGTTGATCAGAAAGGATAACTCAGTCACTTATTTCCCCCCTCATGTTTCTTATGAAAAAGACCTCATACTGGATACGTTAGAAACAATCACATAAAAAGCTTGAGAGAATTATTTGAAGAAACTGATACAGATATTTTCAGTATTTTTATGTGAGTCTAATGGACTACAGATTATAATTTATTGAAAGAATGTCAGCAGTTGTAGACAATTTCAGACTCAAGTTGTTTATATTCTTCTAAGAGGAGAAATAGGTCCATGTCCCAGAATTTTTTATGATGGGTTATTTTCTTGTCAGGTCATTTTAAATGTCTATGTACCTATTTCTTCCCTTTTATCTTCAGAAGTAAGTATTAGTTTAGCTTTGTCTATAAAATGTTTTTCAACTTTTTGACAAAGACATATTAAAAAACTTATTTTGGTCTGATTGAATAGATGTCTAGTTTGAATGTATTATGACAAAACTCTACAGCAGCAAATATTTATAATAAAATATTTATGTTATGTTCAATTCCTTCAAAATGACTTAAATATGTTATTTTATTAATATGATAAATTATATTATAGATGCTTGATCTATTACTCACATATCAAATGACAACACATTTATATGGAGTTAATATAGATAACTACATTAATATTATACCATATTACCACACTAATATTACAGTGTCTGGGAAGGTAAAAATGATCTCTTCTTTCCAATGTCCCTTATTTTATAGGATATTTCCTTAGACTGAAAGGTCTATTTTATTTTCCAAAATAACATTCTTCAACACCTAATATAAACCATAATAAAATTTTTATTTTATCCGTGAACTTTACCAAATGAACTCTTGCAATTTATTGATCTACAGGATACCTTAAGAATAAGACGGAGCCATGTGGAATCAGTCATACATGGCTATATTTTGTAATAATAGGACCTTCATTTAGTTTATAGACTTATTTTTGAATGATTCTGAAGCATTATTTTTTGACCTTTGAAATAATAATAGGAAAATTGATGTTTAGATCTTCTTCTTCATTTGAGGCAAGTTCAGATGGCAATGATGATGAGTGAAATTTATGTCTTTCACCATAGTTTAAGGTTTAGGTAACTGCGTGGTTCATTCTGCTCTAGTAGGTGAGTCATGTTGCCTTACGTACAGGGCAATACTGATACGTCCCCACCTACTTCATTTACTTCTTTTCATTCACGTGTGATGTATTTTTTAATTTTAAACATGAATATAACATTTTAAATGAACTTATTGTTTCAGTTTACTGAAAAATTAATGGTAGAAAGTAGGTAATTAATTGTTACTTTGGCCCAAGCAAAGTAACATGGTAGGTTTACTGACACCTGGAAAATATTAGAAAGAGGAGGCTCTTGAGAGAAAAAGTGACCCTGAGGTTGCTAAAGGGAAATTTAACTTTAAAAATGATTTTCCAAGACAGTAAGTTTTTTTTCTCAGAAACTGAAGACAGACATAAGATTTTAAGAAGTTTAACAAGTATTTTGCTTTTCAAAATTGTTATTGTTTTCCATTTATTTATGGGTAAAGCTAAAAGTTGATGATTTTAGCATTCATTTTGATTTTATTTTTAATGAGGAAGACAATTCATGAGGCTTTATTTACGTTAGCACTTTAAATCCTTGGCTTCTATTATAAACATCTGCTGAGTTAGATGCTATTATCCCATTTTCCCACCCAGTAAACTGAGGCAGAGAGAAATACTCTAACCTGCCCAGGACCACACAGAGAGTGGCTGGTGGTTCCAGTATTTGTAGTCCTACCTTGTTTGTCTCCGAAGCTATCCCAATCGTGCCTGTCCCCTGGACCAAAACATCTGAAAATGGAGGAGTGACATTTTATTTCTATTTTTTCCAGCCCTCTTCCTATAGTCTTCAATAATAAATGGTGGCTATGGAAATTAAATTTAGAGCCTTTCTAGATTCCTAAGATAGATTAAATTTAAATTTCATTGGGGTTTGGGTGAGGAATTGAATCCATTTAACCAATCCTAATATCTGTACAGAATTAAAATTCAAGGCAGACTTTAAGCAAAGATCTGAATTTTTCTATTACAATGGAATATCTAAAAACATCCAATAAAGGACTGGTGTAGCAAAGCCAAAATGACAAAGATTTAATATAAAGAGTACCCAGAAATGCTTCTAACCCTATCTTTCTGGTAGGGATGACGCTATCATAGTTAACACATTGCCTAACGCTGATACCATTCCACAGTGCTTTTTATTTTTATTCTGTTACTTTGTATCATACATTTCATACCTTTGGGTCACAACCTAATATAAACAGCATATTGACTAAATTCATTGGTATTGAGAGTTAAAAATAGGAATAATAATTAAAAGTAGTATGGTTCAAACTTAACAAACTAAATTTCATGTATGTTTTGGGCATGATGTGTGAGGGCAATTATTTCTCTGTCTTATATATGAGGAACCAAGGCTCTCTGTAGTTTAGTAACTTGCCTAGATCACAGATCTGGTAATGTCAGAATCTAAGTAGAATTCACAGTCTTTACTTATTCCTCAGTGGGCATGTTTCCTATTATTCATAGATATCAAATTCTCACTCTGAGTGCAAGCTGGCATCTTAAAACAGTTATTAAGAATGCTTCCTATTCATGTTATTCATTGTTTGGAAATGAAATCAAGCGATGCAGACAAGCAAACTACAGTGCATCAAAGTGCAGTTTAATGGAAGTGATCTTAATCAGTCTGTCTCTCATCTGAAGGATTTTGTGTGTTTGGACTTCTTCTGTTTTGAGAAAAGAGCCTACTATGGATAATAGATTGCATTAATCTATAGAGAATCTTCTCCGTGAGGCTTTGCAATTCTTAACCCTTATTCTATTTCAGGTATACCTCCCCAAAATTAACTTGTTTCTCATCATTCTATTCAGTTAATACTCATTCTATTTCTTGGGATAGGAATTGAAGATTGCAGTTGTTTATTTGTAATGGGGGAGAAGTGGTAAAGTAGACAGTTCCTGCCTTTGCCTGGTTTATATATTTCAGATGACAAAGAAAGCTACTCAGGGAACTAAAGATCTGGGTGAATTTGGTAATGATTTTTGACAGGTCATGAAGCTCCCTGAAAACGACCTTATTGATGATGTTAAGACCATCTGTGGCATTCTGTGCTTGCCTTTATTTAGACCAGGGGTGGGCAAACTTTTTGACTCGAGGGCCACAATGGGTTCTTAAACTGGACCAGAGGGCTGGAACAAAAGCATGGATGGAGTGTTTGTGTGAACTAATATAAATTCAAAGTAAACATCATTACATAAAAGGGTACGGTCTTTTTTTTTTTTTTAGTTTTATTCATTTCAAACGGGCTGGATCCGGCCCACAGGCCGTAGTTTGCCCACGTCTGCTTTAGACTGTAATAATTTATAAAAAAAAAATAATAAAAAAAATGGGTAAACATGTCAGCAAAATCCAAGCAAGTTCTAAAAGCTCACAGCATTTCGATTTTGGTCGGTGATGACAATGAAGCTTAAAGAAAGTGCACACTCTCATGTCTTTCTCTTCTCGTAAGTTGCAACAGGAACTTCTAGCCATAAAACAGCAACAAGAACTCCTAGAAAAGGAGCAGAAACTGGAGCAACAGAGGCAAGAACAGGAAGTAGAGAGGCACCGCAGAGAACAGCAGCTTCCTCCTCTCAGAGGCAAAGAGAGAGGACGAGAAAGTAAGAGGCACCAGGGTAAAAGATGACCTCTTCCCTCCCCTTTAGCCCGTCCTCCTGCAGGAAGAAGCATGAGAAAGAGTGGAATTGAATTTGTCAAGATTGCCTGCATTAAAAACTATAAGAATAAATGAGAGACTCAAATGTAAAGCTTTGACCTCACCTATCAGCTCTCCGCATTTAGTCTGCAAAGCATCTCAGGGAGTAAACACGGCATTGTTCAGCCAAGATACTAATGTCTACATTTTTGCATTTCAAAATTAATGTTACAGTAAAGCAATCCAGCTCTGCCATACTGTTTAATCATAACCTTTCTCTGGCTCATGTAATAATGGCTCTGTGAGTCCAGTCTGGCCTCTATTTAGTTTTTGAGTAGTGAGGCCTTGGGAAGATTTAAGGCAGAACATTTGTAAAAATAAAAAGCTATCCACAAGAGGGAGACAGATCCAAATAATTCCCTTGCAATGAGGTCAGTTCAAAATCAGGGTGTCGCAAGGTTGAAAACTGGATGGGTTGAACCGGAATTGTCAGCAGGATTGATTTGTTTAATGCTCAAAAGGGGCTTTTTAAAGAAGTTGGTTTTTCAAAATAGTGATTCAAAACGATCATTTGATGTGTTTAGTCACTTATAGGGTTCCCCGAGATTCTTGATGCTTAAAAGGCAGTGTTTTGTTTCCCAGCAGGATTTTGTTAAAGCTTAGAAAAAAGTTAGTATTAATTCTGGGACTCCCCTCTCTGCAAAAGCAATTAAGGAAATCATGGAAGGTCTTTTGAAAATTGGCAGTTTAATCAGGAGTTACAGAAGCTTCCTATGCCATTTTCTAACGCCCGTTTAGACTCTGGTTTCTTCTTGTCATAGGAAAACTTCATATGCTGTGACCAGTGGGGTTACTTCTTATTTTTTGCTAAATACGTTAGAAACATTAAAGGATACAGCTCTAAGCCAGCATCTGTTTCTGTCCGCCTGTGTTTCAGGGGCAGTGGCAAGTACAGAAGTAAAGCAGAAGCTTCAAGAATTCCTGTTGAGTAAATCAGCAACAAAAGACACTCCAACTAATGGAAAAAATCATTCCGTGAGCCGCCATCCCAAGCTCTGGTACACGTATGTGCAGTGTTCAGCTGTTTTCATTACCTGGGGATAAAGAACACAGGTTGTGTACTCAGCCCACCTGGGCCCAGATCTGGGGCTTGCCGGTTCTCAGCCATGGGGTGCTGGGTCCAGTTCTTGAATTCTCTACCATCCGGTTCCCCTCTCTGTGAATGAAGGATAATAACAGAAGCAGCCCTCTCAGCCTGCTGGGGGCGTCCTATGAAATAATGTGGTAAAGTATGTAAACAGAGGTCAGGGCTTACCAAACGGGAGCGGGTATCATCTCGAGGGCCAGGAAGGATATATGTTCTTCCCTCGATGAGTAACTGACAAGCGTGGGATGGGGCCTAGAAATGAATTCATACTTTGCATTTTTCTAGTCTCAGACGGCGCATCTGATATCTTTACAGTAATTTCTGAACATTTGACAGGTTGAGATTTCATTTTACTTGGCTTGCTATAAGATGGAGAGCTGAGCTATGTTTAAAAGTCCAGACTCTTTTTTTTTAATTTAAAACATAAAAGGGGAAGGAAAAGAAAGTGAAGGATGGTAACTAACTAAATCGAAGTCCTCAGTGACTAGTTTACCCCTGGGCATATCACCCGATTTCTTCCCTCCCTGTGAAATGAGAGTAGACTGGCTTCTGACACACAGTGGGCCATGAAAGACATTGTGGTATTGCAGTTTTTATGGACATCTTTTCCCAAGTCCAGTAAAGAGACACTGTATAGTACACAATTCTTTCTGCAAAACATACAGCAGGAGGTGTTTTTCAAAATCAGGACAAAACTTACAGGCAAAGCATATTTGGCTAATAAACTAATAGATAAAAGTTTAATTTCTCTCATTTTATAAATGTTTGCTTCATGACCATAGGATTTTACAATTACATATTTTTAATCTCTCACATCATGAGGATAAGGAGTAAATATTTGATTACTCTGTTATAATGAAATTGTAAGCATCCCAGGAGTTCTATTGAAAGGGCTGTTGTAATCAACATCACAGCCTTTAAAAAGAAATGCAGTTTTATTACCTAAAACTAGAGGCCTGGTGCACGAATTCGTGCATGGGTGGCATCCCTAGGCCTGGCTGGCAATCAGGGCCTATCAAGGCCATCTCGCCCAGTCCTGATAGGGGCTGGGCCGATTGGGGCCTGCCAGCAGGGGGGTGAGACAGAAGGAGGGACTGCGGGAGGTTGGCTGGCTGGGGGAGGGACCAGGAGAGGTTGGCCAGCCACAGGAGGTTGGCTGTGGGAGCACACTGACCACGAGGGGGCAGCTCCTGCATTGAGCATCTGCCCCCTGGTGGTCAGTGTGTGTCATAGCGACCATCAACTGGTCATTCCAGTCATTCAGTCATAACAGTTGCTTAGGCTTTATATATATGTTTGTATATATAGATTACAAACATAATTTATAAGTAATTCATATTCTTTCTTACTTAAAGCCTAGTTTAAGAAGAGAGACTTTTTAAAATCCTTAGCCAAAGATATGTTTATTGATTTTGGAGAGAGGAAGGAGGAGAGAGAGAGAGATACAAAGTGAGAAAAAAATATCTCAGTTGCCTCCTTTTCACACCCTGACCTGCAACTTTGTTGATGTACAGGACAATGCTCCAACCAACTGAGCCATATGGTGCTGGGTAAAGTTCTAGGAATTATGGAATCGGAATTTAATATTTTTTTGTAAGTTGAAATGTTTTTAAACCAGTTAATTCTTGAGAATGCAATTCAGATGAATCCCAGTAGAATAAGCACCTTGTTGGTGATAACAGGCCCCATCCGTTGTTTTCTTCATATATAAAAATTATGGATGTTTACATCCACTGGCTAGTGTATGTCAGTCCTGTAAACTATTCTCCAGTTGCACAATTGCATCTCTTTCCCTGTACTTATGCAGAAAAGAGAAAGCATTTTGAGAAATCAGTTTTGTATTGAAGAAAGAAGCAGTCCCCAGTCTGCACCTTGGACTGGTATAAGTCAAGAGACCTGAGGCCGCCACAGTGCAGTCTTTTCCATAGAAAAGCTTCTCGTGCACTTTCACGTACTAGCTAGCAATTTTAAAAATGAAGTGCTTCCATGTGATTGCTTTTACCTTGGTTGTTCTACATTATTGACTGAAAAGGATTTGGATGATGACTTTTTCACTAGTATGGCTCTTAAGAAAACATACACAGTAATCTCAGATCCTCACAACTCAAGCTTGTGGTAAATTCTCTCTTTCAATAAAACAAACTCTTCTGTGTGACTGTGTGACCAACCAAGCACACATGGGCATCCTTGGGGATCCTGAATCATTGCGTAGCATACTGCTGTTGTGAACTCGGTTACATGAGGCTGTGGTTTGTACACACTAAAAAGAAAGAACATAAACACAGCTGAGACACGTGTACAGCATGTGCAACTGATTATTGCTGACCAACACGCAGGAAAAACTCCAGTGCAAGTGGTGACCCCTTCTTGTCTCTTCTAGGGCTGCCCACCATACATCATTGGATCAAAGCTCTCCACCCCTGAGCGGAACGTCTCCGTCCTACAAATACACATTACCAGGAGCACAAGATGCAAAGGATGATTTCCCCCTTCGGAAAACTGGTAAGTGGGTTTGTTCTTGCATCACATACCTGTCCTTTCACTTTGCCTCTAGAAGAAAGTCAAAGGATTTGAATCAGAGAGCTATTATGCCCTTCGCGCCCATGGCTCAGCATTAACAAGTGTGTGTTTGGTCGCAGGCATGTGCACATGTACATACACACACACACACACACACACACACACACACACACACACACCCCTGTTGTTACAACGTGATTCAATCTGTAATTGAAGTACCTTTTGTAATTTAAAAGTTTATCATATTTGGATTTTAGTCAGATTATCTTATTAGCTATGAAGAGTAACATTAAGGGAAATAGAAATTTGATTTTTCAGAAAATTCTGATCTTTTCCATTAATGAGGACCTTTATAATTTTCACCATTTATCTGATTTTCTGTTGGGCCTCAGTCATTTACCACAAAAATGGGAAGGATACAGTTTTCTTTTCAAGGTTTAAAGACCTTACATTTCAATTGTTTAAGTGGTGAAAATAGAAAAAGCCAAAGCTACCTTCTGAGTAAGTGACTTGCCTAATGTCTCATAGATTATAAGAGAACTCAGAGTAAGTTTTGTACCTAATAATCTTATGTAATTATATTAAAACTTTCTGCCTTGGGGAACTGGGACAGTGCAGCCTCCATTTGGAATTTAGCCAGCTGCCCTGTGGCTGTAAAGCCTGTGTCTGTTTCAATATCTTCTTCTCCTTTGTGAGCCCTCTGATATGTGCATTTTTAACATGTTAAATGCTCTTACCTCTATAATAAATATATTCTAAGACTTTAGCAAGATGTAAGCTTAAATAACATTCATGTACATTTTGTTCAAAAGTGTGTTATTTCTTTCAAATATGGCTCTTTAGAGAAAGTTGTGAATTTAAAAAATTTTATATCCACAGTGTGATCTGAACAGGTATTCATAGAAGATAATTTGGTCCATTGTATTTTACTCAGGTCTACTTGAAGAAGTATAGATCAATGTAATTTGTATATGAAATCTACGGAGAGAAAATGATTTTAAGTAATTTTATTTATTTTCCCAAGCAATTTTGAATGCTCAAAATGGGTATACATTGTAAAAACACGTGCTGAAGCTATTTTTTCTCATATAATTTACCTGTAGCAAAATGAAGATTTAGAAATAAAAATCAATCATGAGTAAGAATTTATTACTTAATGT
Source organism: Myotis daubentonii (assembly GCF_963259705.1). Classification (NCBI taxonomy): domain Eukaryota; kingdom Metazoa; phylum Chordata; class Mammalia; order Chiroptera; family Vespertilionidae; genus Myotis; species Myotis daubentonii. Next base: position 58,888,085 of record NC_081849.1, read on the forward strand.
CTATTGTACCAGGCACTGGGAAGGATTGTCAATATTGCAAAGAAATCCATGTCTTTTTTTCTTTTAATAAGCCAAATATTTTGCCATTTCTCCTAGTAAAACAATAGATACAGTAAAATACTTCAAGAAGGGTATGCAAAGGGAAGAATGAATTTTATGTATTGCACCAGAATTTAACACAATTATCTACAAATCAGGTTGCCTTTTATATAAATAAACGTCTCTGGGATAAAAGGAAGAAAGCACAGAGTGAGTCTCCATGTATTTCTAAAACACAGAGTACAGTTTATGAAAATTGATCCATAAAGGACATGAGTTTTAGAGTGTGCGGTCTTTGATCTGCAGCCTTGACATTCACTTGCACCAATGGCTTGTGTAGGAACTATTGACAGAGATTATGTGAATATGGCCCCAGGTCTCGGGGCAGTGACTGGCATTCAAGAGCCCATGGAGTCACTAAAAGGAAAGAAAACACAAGTCCCCTTATGGCAGGAGGTTACCGATGAGTGATACAGTTACATTCACAGAGAAAGCCTTCTACCCTGCTGTGCACACAGCCTTTGAATGTATTCTTTCCACTGGGAGATTGAAAACTGACTGCAGAAGAAGTGGCCTTTGGAGTCAGTAAGCATCCAGAAAGAAAATCTGATGTTTTTAATACTGTAGGACAAGGACAAAAAAACCATACTTTGTGTCCCATTGTTTCCATGAGAACAGTTTAGGATTTGTTCTCTCAGAAGAATGAATAGCAAGCTGTTAATTTATTCTTTCAGACATTCTCATCCCCAACAAAATTAAAAGAGAAATCCTGTTCACAATATGTTACAGAATTTCATTCAAAACTGTACTAATATGAAAGACATTTTCTGTGTCTATGTTTACCCAGTATTTTAAGTTTCTTCCTTTTCTATTGAAAATCTGATACTTAGGAAGGGTCAGACTATTGAATTGTAAAACCAAATATTCTCTGGCATCGTACCAATAGAATTATTGAGCAACCATTAATAATTTTATCTCTATAGGGGCTTCAGAATATTTCATAATTCAGTTCCCATGATCTAAGAAAAGTATTATATAATTAAATACAGGTATTTTCCACACATAATCTAAAATACTTAGAGATACACCTCATTAATTACAATAGGCAGAACTCTTCCAACTTTTATAAATATAACCCATTGAGTATATTTCCACTCCACTGTGAGAAAGGTTAGATATATATTTGTACTAAAGAGAACATCGAAATACACTCAAATAATAATTTCAGTTCATCATTTGTTGTATTTTTGTGACCCCCAAGAGTTATTACAAAAGAAAGTAATAAAATTTTACCATAATTACACATGTGTGATGATTGGGGAGACGGTATAATTTTTGCAGAAAGCTACACCATATTAAGTGAAATTTCGAGTAGTGGCGTTGATCATATAGTGAAGATACCAGGACAGTTATAATAGAGTCAAGCTTTCCTGTTGGGACCTGAGCATCATCCTCTGTGGTCTACTTGAATATCATTGAACTGAATCTTAGATTTAAAGGAAATTGTTAAATAAGTGGATTTTCTAACTTTTGATCTGCATATAATACTAAATTCTTTCAGTTTCCTTTTACCCCACATCAGTACTGAATTACCAGTGTGTGTTAGCAAGATTTAAGGGAGTAAAGCTGAAACCAGAGTAAGAAAATCTTAATGACCTTTAAAAAGTGGCCCCAGGGGTGTCCCTTAAGCAGTGAACCCAATTTGGAACCTCTCTTGACCTCTTTGGACCCAGCCAGACAGTGACAACCTAGGAACAGTCAACCGTGGTGTCTCGTTTGCCTGCAGAAATCTGACCTTTGTCATACAAAGTGGACCTTTACTTCCTTCCCCTGAGGAGAATCAAAGTAGCTCATACCATGTGAGCATTTTGGAAGCATCAGAATGATAGGAATAGAATAGGTAGCTCTAATCAGGCCCATTTCTAAACCAAGGTTCTCTTAAATGGAGGAATTGAGAGTCTTTTACTCCTTTCTTAACAATGAACATCAAAGACCTTTATAATTAGTTGTGAAGGTGAGAATAAAAGAATTTTAAAACAATTTATTTTTCTAAGGCCCTTACTTCAAGTAGCACTCCCTTTTAGAATTACACTCTGTGATACTTTTCATTCTTTAACACAGCATTTGTTGATACTGAAATTTGGAATATTTTACTGAGCTTTCTGGTTTGGCTGCAAATAATATCATGCTATAGTAGGTGACTTTTTCCCCCCTAATATAGTATATTGCTGGACAGATAGTAAACTATAAAATAGGGAAAGAAAGCTTCTGGGTCCAGACACTTTTGAAATAGTCCATAATTCTAACAAAGATAGTACGTATGTGGTGACTTTGAACTGACCTTCAAAACCACTTGACGTAGATTCTGTTCCAACGAGTGTGTGCATATGTCTCATAAAACATTATGGTAAAAAGTTCTAGAGGTTTTATGCTCCATTATATTATTGGGGTCTTACCCAGTGAACTTTGCCTTCCTTTGAATGTTGCAGTCTTTCCATTTAATACTTCTGAACAAAGTGAGCTGGTTGGCAAGATTAACCTCTTAAAGTGCACAAGCCATATAAAGCTTGGCTTAGTCTAATAAGACTGTTCCAGCCCCACTGAAATATTCACTTTAATGGTCAGCAGCCCTAGAATAAGACTCAGAGGTGGAAAGGGTCCAAACATAAGTTAAGGCTTTGGAAGGCCAATGTCATTTTCCACATCCAGTAAATTGGAACGAAGGCAGAGATGAAATATATTCCCCTCAGTAAAGCAGTTAGAATTTATGTTGTGGTACTTTGGTAACCCGTTCAAATTATTATAATCCAGAATAAATACCCAGGAGATTTTTTTTTAATGTTTTAAAACCTTTCTGTCATCTTCTTCTCTCTCTAGTTCTCTGTCTTTCTCACAATACACAGAGGTGTGTGTGTGTGTGCACATCTGGACACACACACACATTTCTGCACAGATGGCACTTTTGCTTCTAAAAATATTCACCTACAATCTTAGTCCAGATTGACAAAAACTGGAATGCTTTTATATGTCTTAGGACCCTCATTTCCATTGTTGTGGCAATTCTTCTTGCCACAAAATTGGCAAGAATTATTGAAATATATTCTTTGTGATACATTTGCACCAGTTTTCCCAGAATTGAGAAGCAGTGTGGCACAGTACTACAGGCTTTGAATCCATCTACCAGTTTGAAATCTGGATCCTTAATCTTGGGAAATACACTCAATCTCTTTAGGCCACAATCCTCATCTGTAAAATAGGAATAATTGTTGTACTTGGTTCACACAGTTATTTTGAGAATTCAGTTGAGTAATGCATGGTATGCACTTCGAATCACAATTCTAGGACTTAGGGAGTGCTTAATAGTTTTATGTATGTATGTATGTATGTATGTATGTATGTATGTATGTTTTTAGGTAGACCCCAGTGACCAGACATTACATAACGTAATGTGATCATCCCAATAAATCCCGCACCCATCCAGCACCACGCCTAGTTATTAGAATATTATTGACTATATTCCCTATGCTGTAGTTTACATGCCCATGACTATTCTGTAACAACCATTTTGTACTTCCCTTCATCTCCTTTGCCTATTCCCTGCAACACCCCTCCCATCTGGCAACAACAAAAAGTCCTCTGTATCCCTGAGTCTGTTCTGTTCTGCTTGTTCATTTTTTTTGTAGATTCAATTGTTGATAGATATGTGTTCATTGCCATTTTATTGTTCATATTTTTTATCTTAAAGAGTTTCACTTATTTGCATCAGGCTAACACTAAATCTCTTACTGTTGAAAAGTTTTTGAAGTCTTACACTGTAACCTTTATTAATAAAACAAGTAAATTCAGGAGAAAGTATGAAGTAGGAGGTCACGTTTTGATTCCTGGTCAGGGCACACACCTGGGTTGTGAGCTCCATCCCCAGTGTGGGGCGTGCAAGAGGCAGCCGATCAATGATTCTTTCTCATTGTTGATGTTTCTATCTCTCTCTTCCTCTCCCTTGCTCTTTGACGTCAATAAAAAGAACTTTTTTTAAAGAAGGGGATAGAGCCCAGCATTACAGAGCCTGATATGGTGGCCACGGGAGCAGCAGATTTGTTTCTGTCCTTTCCCATAGAAGGAACTCTAATTGATGCCGGGCTCACGAGGGCCAAACTGAGTACTCATTTCTGCCATTGACTTCATTTTTAAATAACTAGACTTTAATTTTTAGAACACTTTTAGATTTACAAAAAAAATTTTTGAATAGATAGCCACTGATATTTAGATTGTCTCTATAGTTTTGTCCTCTTCAGAATGTCATATAGTTGGACTCATACAGTGTGTAGCCTTTTCAGACTGGCTTTTTTTACTTGACAATGTGCACTTAAGATTACTCAGTATCTTTTTATGGCTTGAAAGCTCCCCCCCCCAGCTGAATAATATTGCATTGTATGGATGAACAAGTGTTTATTTATCGATTTACCTATTGAAAGATTATCTTGGTTCTTTCCAAGTGTTAGCAGTTACAAAGCTGCTATAAACACTCATGTGTAGGTTTTTGTGTGGATACAAGTTTTCAACTCAGTTAGGTAAATACGTAGGAATGTGATAGCTGGAACTTACAGAGAAACTGCTGTACCATTTTGCAAACTCACCAGCAGTGCATCCAACTTCCTGTTGCTCCACATACTCACCAGCACTTGGTTTTTCAGTTTCACTTGTTTGGATTTCAACTATTCTAATAAATATGTAATGATTTCTCATTGTGGTTTTAATTTGTAATTTCCTAGCATTAGCAGGGAATATTTTTCTCCATCCCTTTATTTCTACTCTTTCTGTGTCTTTATATTTAAAACTAACTCCACCCGGCCACGCGTTGCTGTGGCTCAGTCTGGTTAAATGGAAAAGAAAGAAAAGAGAAAGCGCACATTTCTAATACATTTAATTTCACAATGCTTGTGGGTATACAGTATTTTTTGTTGTTCCATTGTCTGTGCAGATATAGAGATTGTCTGGTTTGCCGACTCTAGAACACGCAACATATAATTGTCCATGTGAGAAGCAATCCCTGTCTAGATCTAAGCCGCACAGTTCTAGAGATTGGCCCTGAGCTTTGTTGATGGTGATTGCAAACGCCAATCGAATTGGGAATTGCAGTTTCTTAAATTGAAATGGCATATCTGTTGGAATCATAGGAATGAGAGGAATGAGGACATCTTCACCTTTGAAAGGTCCTGTCAAGATTGTTGCTTCTACGACGTTGCTCATTAATTTTTTTACTGCAAGCCGCATGCCGTTGCAAAGCTTTGGCTGTTTGATATTTTGCAACATGATAATTGGCACGCTGATTTTCAATTGCAGTACGTGCGGTGGCATCCCTGGCAGATCGAGTGAATTCAAAAATTCTCTTGGATAATTAACTGCTTCATCTGCTTCCACAACAGTGTCGACGGACTTGTATGTGACTGCCTCGCTTTGAATGTTAGACTGAATAATATTGTTAAGTTCATAGACGTCTTTGTTCTTCGCCGCAAGAATAGCTAGTTCACTCAGCCAATCACGATTCTTATAATTGGTTTGAATATTGGGAAATACTTTTTCAACCAATTCTTCTTTTGACGTCACTAAATTGCAGAAGTTATGAGGCAATGAAATTCGTCCTGAGGTCAGATCACCCGGCACCTTTCAGTTCCCAATTTCCAGCAATTGATGTGAGAATATCTCAGCTGATCAATTGTTTTGCAGCTGGATACGCATATTTGTAGTTAATTTTATCTACAACTTATAATTGTAAACAGAAACATTGAAATGGAATCAAAATATTTAGTACAACGTGTGTTGCTTTGACGTCCAACAGATGGCACTGTTTTTCAAAAAAAGCATGTTTTTACCTGTCACAGGTGTGACATCTATATAATAGTAGGTATAAGGGATATAAAAACGCGTGCATATTCGAATGCAATGTTGTGTCAAAATTTCAAAGCAATCGGTGAAGAACTTTCAGAGATTTAAGATTTTGAACAAACAAACATTTACGTTTTTATTTATATAGACTAGAGGCTCAGTACACAAAAATTTATGCACTCAGGGGGGAGGGGGTTACCTCAGCCCAGCCTGTGCCCTCTTGCAGTCTGGGACCCCTTAGGAGATGACCAACTGCTGGCTTAGGCCCGCTCCCTGGGGGATTGGGCCTAAGATGGCAATCAGATATCCCTCTGGTAGCCTGGCAGTCCTCGGGGGATGTCCACTTGCTAGCGGGGAGCAGGCCTAAACTGCAGTCGGACATCCTTAGCGCTGCTGAGGAGGCAGGAGAGGCTCCCACCACCACTGCTGTACTGGCAGCCATCAGCCTTGCTTGTGGCTGAGCAGAGCTCCTCCCATGTGAGAGCGCCCTGACCACCAGAGGGCAGCTTCTGCATTGAGTGTCTGCCCCCTGGTGGTCAGTGTGTGTCATAGTGACCAGTCATTCCCAGTCCTTCTGCTGTTAGGGTCAGTTTGCATATTACCTTTTTACTATATAGAATAGAGGCCTGGTGCACGGGTGGGTGCCGGCTGGTTTGCCCTGAAGGGTGTCCTGGATCAGGGTGGGGGTCCCACTTGGGTGCCTGGCCAGTCTGGGTGAGGGGCTGAGGGCCGTTTTCAGGCTGGCGGGCGACTGAAGCTCCCAACCTCTCCTTTTTTTCTTTTTCTTTTTTATTCTGGGATTTATTTACCTTCTATGGCTGTCACTGGAACTGAGAGCCAGCTTTAGCTCTGAGGCTCAGCTCCAGCTCTGAGACCTCGGCTGCTGAAAGCAGGTATCTGGGTTTGTTTGGCTTCTATAATTGAGACACTGTTGCAGCTCTGGCTCTGAGGCCCGTCTGGCTGAAAGCAGGTTTCTGGGGTTTGTTTAGCTTCTATAATTGCAACATTGTTTCTTAGAGCGCAGCTCAGAGGCCGGCAACGGCAGGTGGGGAACCTTGGCTTCCTCCATCACTGGAGCAAGCAAGCCTCCTGTTCGCTTCAGCTGCCTGGATGCCGGCCACCATCTTGGTTGGCAGTTAATTTGCATATCGCCCTGATTAGCCAATGGGAAGTGTGTTGGAGGTACGGTTAATTACCATGTTTGTCTATTATTAGATAGGATTGTTTTCTGACAAGCAACATATAGTTGGATCTTTTGTTTTGTTTTGTTTGTTTGTTTTAACCCACTGTGACAGTCTCTTTAGTGTATTAGACCATTCACATTTAAAGTGGTTATGGATATAGTTAGATTAATATCTACCAAGTTTGTAATGGTTTAATAATCATTGTACTTATTCTCTCTCTGTTTTTTAAATCTTCCCTCTTTTTCTGACTTCTCTGGTTTTAATGGAGTATTTTATATGATTCCATCTTCTCTACTATCTTAGCATATCAATTGTACCTCTTTTAAAAAAAATTGTTTTTGTGCCCTGGCCATTGTGGCTCAGTTGGTTGAATGTTGTCCTATGTACTGAAAGGCTGGTTCGATTCCGGGTCAGGGCACATGCCCAGGTTGTGGGCTCCATCCCTGGTCAGGGTGCCTGTATGAGGCAGACAGTCGATGTTTCTCTCTTACATCCTCACATCAAAGTTTCTCCCTCTCTCTCCCTCTCCTTTTCTCTCCCTCTAAAATCAATAGAAAAAATATATATTTTTAAAATTTCTTTTGCGAGTTTAAAGTACACAGTTACATCTAATCCACATCAACTTACCAATAATATTATACTGCTAAATAGGTAAGGTACCTTATAACAGGTATTCCCAGCTCCTCTCTCCCATCCTGTATAATATTGCTGTTGTTAACTTCACTGTTACATGAGCTAAAATCAGCCAATAAATTGTTGATATTATTATTATTATTTTGAATAACCTATTATATCAATGAAAAATAAGAAAAATAAAATATTTTCTTTTACATTCACGTATTCTTTCCTTTATATAGATCTGAGTTTTGACCTGTATCTTGTTTTTGTTTGTTTTTTCCTTGCCGAAGGACTTATTTGAATATTTCTTGTAAAGCAAGTCCATAGGCAGCAGATTTCCTTAGTTTTTATTTATCTGCCAAAACTTTTATTTCTACTTCTTGTTTAAAGGATTATTTCACTGAATACAGAATTCTAGGTTGCTGGGTTTTCTTCTTGTAACTCTTTAAACACTTCACTATATTCTCTTCTTGCTTGCATGGTTTCTGACAAGAAATTTGATGTAATTCTCACCCTTCTTACTCTGTAGGCAAGTTGCTTTCTATTATCTTCTGGTTTCTTTGAGCATATTCTCTTCATCTTTGGTTTTCTGCAGTTGACTATGCTATATGCGTAGGGGTTTTGATTTTGGTGTTTATACTGCTTCATGTTCCCTGAGATTCCAGCCATTATTCAGATATTCTCTTGCTCCTTTATATTCTTGTTATTCTGAGATTCCCATCAGACATATGTTACATCTTTTGTAATTGTCCAAGAGTTCTGGGGTATTCTGTTATTTTTTCTTTGCTGTTCAGCTTGGGAAATCTCTACTCACTTGTCTTCAAGGTCATTGCTTCTTTCCTCAGTTATGTCCAGTCTACTGATGAGCCCATCAAAGGCATTCCTTGTTTCTGTGCTTTTTATTTCAATTGTTTCCTTTTGATTCTTTCTTAGATTTTTCATTTCCCAGCTTAAGTTTTCCCATATGTTATTGCATACTGTCAACTTTAAACTACCATATCTCATTGATTTTAAGATACTCATTTTTAAAATTTACTTTTATTATTTTATTTTTAATTGAATTTATTGGGGTATATGGATTTCAGATGTACATTTCTGTAATACTTCAACTGTATATTGCATTGTGTGTTCACACAAATTCAAGTCTCCTTCCCCATCACCATTTATCCCCCCTATAACCTCTTCTACCTCCCCCAACCCTGGTTAAGATGCTCATTTTTTAAACAATATATCTGAAATCAGAGAAAGTCTAGTGAATATTTCATAGTTTAACTAGCAGTGTTTTTGCTATACAAGGTGATTGTGCATGTTACAATTGATAAATTACTGTAGTATTTACCCAAGAATTAAATGGCTTGGAATAGTTAGATTCCTTGTGATAAAGAAAGAGCACAAATTTATATGTGTTTTTCATCTGTCAGAGGGGAAGGAGGTGGGGATGACTGGATGAAAAGGTTTGCCAAAGAACGTATATGCATAACCCATGGACATGTGGTGATGGCTGGAGAAAAGTGGGGGCAGGGGCTGGGTGCAGGTGTACAAAGAGGCAGGGAGATGGGGACATCTGTAATAGGGTCAACAATAAAAATATAGTTAAAATTGTAAAAAGCATAATAGAAAAATAATGTCCCCCAAATTTTTTTTATTCAAAAGTTAGTTATGATTAGGTTAGAATTAAGAACAAGATGCTTTAGCAGTTCAATAAATATGTTGGTCTCACAGATTGTGTATGCAACATGTTTGATGACTAGTTGGAGCTAAGAGCAAGTATTAATTGAGAGTTGTGTGATAATTCATCAACCATGTAAACACTTTGAAAATCTAACTCAAGTTATTTGCTTGTGGGGGAAACTAGTGTGAAGAAGCTAATATAGATTAGGGCAGTGATGACGAACCTTTTGAGCTCAGCGTGTCAGCATTTTGAAAAACCCCGACTTAACTCTGGTGCCGTGTCACATATAGAAATTTTTTGATATTTGCAACCATAGTAACAAAGATTTATATTTTTGATATTTATTCTATATATTTAAATCCCATTTAACAAAGAAAAATCAACCAAAAAAAATGAGTTCGCGTGTCACCTCTGACATGCGTGTCATAGGTTCGCCATCACTGGACTAGGGAGACAAGCATGGAGCGTAATCTCATGGTTTGGGGTCAGATCTGGCCGAGAATTCCACCACAGTGTTACCACTTAGAGCTGTGTGATCATGAGCTAGTTACAGGACTTCTTTGAGCCTCAGTTTTTCAAGTGTCAAGTAAGGGAAATATTCCCCTTGCATAGTTACTGCAAGCAATGAAGTTACTGCATGCAAGTACCCAGCACAGTGCCTGACATAGGGCAATCTCAGTACATATTGCCTGTATGAGTTACTAAGAATAAAGGTGTGGTGTTAGTAGTAGGAAGTATTCGTTGTAGCCATATGGTAAAATTGTAAAAGAATTGAAGTGGCAAAAAGAGTCTAGATTTGTGGTCTTAACCCTGTCACTAATATATGACCTTGAATACAGCATTTAATGATTTAGGATATTTGATTTCTCAATTAATTAAAATATTTGGAGCAAATGATTCCTAAGATTGTGTACAAGTCTAACAGCAAATATATCATCATGCTTTATGAAGAAGAGTAAGATAGAAAAATGTTAATGATTTGAAGAATGTATACGTAAGAAATAAATGATGGTGCTTTTGTAGAATTATATCTAAAATTCATTTTAATTAACTGTAGCAAAATCTAACGACATATTTTTCACTCCCCATAAAATACTCAATTAGAAATAGGCAGGACATTTTAGATAAGATTGGAATGAGAAATTGGCAAAAACAATAATTAAGACTTAAAAGCATTTAGCCATCTGTTGTATAATCATGAGAATGATTGAAAAATGACTCCTCCTTTGTAATATTCACGATTACATAACTTGAAACACTGGAAAAATATCCCACGCTAATATATGCACATATATCGCTAGACATAGATAATGAAATGAATTAAAAGATGACAAAATAAATGATGAAATATTTGTGGCTATATTTTCTTTTAAATTTTGAGCTACTTTGAAATGAAAGTGTCCTCTGTGGCAAAGAAGTCTAGCAGAAACCATTATCAGTTTGCTCAGAAACCTTCTTAACATTTAAGGCAGTACATAATAACAGTTTATACTGCATGCTAGATTTTTTTCATTAAATGGTCTTAATTTACCTGTACAGAGCTATCTTTATTTCTAATGATCTCTTCTTTTAGAAAACTTTTTTTATTTCAACATTTATACTGATTCTTCCATTCTTTACCACCCATTCATACATGAGATCAATTCAAAAGTCATTTTTTATGAAAAGTTGATTCCCACATTTTCCTTCTCTGTATGCCCATTTTTCTGTAATTTTTGCAGTAAAGGCTGGCAATCATATGTAAATTATTAAATATCATGTTTTATACTGTTGTTTTTATCTTATTTTGCCCAATTGGATGAGAAAAATGTCTTTGAGACTTTGTAACATCTTCATTTCTTTCCCCTCTGTTTTTAAAAATACAATTTTATTGATTTCAGAGAGGAAGGGAGAGTGAGGGAGAGATAAAAACATCAGTGAGAGAGAATCGATTGGCTGCCTCCTGTATGCCCCACACTTCCGATCAAGCCTGTAACCCAGGCATGTGCTTGGGAATCGAACCCGGACCTCCTGGTTGATAGGTCGATGTTCAACCACTGAACATATTTATTTCTCATCTAACAAATTACACATTGTTTTGGGCGTATTAGTAGGTATTAAAGACATAAATATGAGTAAAAAGGGTTTTTGCCCTTAAGGAACTCACAATTGGCGATAGTGAGGCACATGTATAGGTTAATAGAAGGTGAATTGAAAGTTAATTTAATTGAGCACTTGACCCACCTTGCTTTTTGAGGAGCTACTATTTCACTTTTCTAGGTTATAAACATCTTGAGTAAAAGCAAAGATTCAAACCACCTGAAGAATGCAGATAAGAGAAGACACTGAGATATTATTTTTTAAGTTATATATTTAACTAAAAAAATCCAGTATATTTAATTGGAATTATCTATTTTGATTATATTACATTACTAGAGGCCCAGTGCACGAATTCGTGCACAGGTGGGGTCCCTCGGCCTGGCCAGCAATTGGGGCCGATCGGGGCCAGCTGACCAGGGGGAGGGACCGCGGGAGGTTGGCCGTCCGCTGGAGGTTGGCTGTGGGAGCGCACTGACTACCAGGGGACAGCTCCTGCATTGAGCATCTGCCCCCTGGTGGTCAGTGCACATCATAGCAACTGGTCATAATGGTTGCTTAGGCTTTTATATATAGAGATTTTAAAATTGATAACACAACAATTTTTCAAAGAGAATTTATTAGCCCGCTACAGTTGTATAGAGGGGGTTATTTGAGGATAGCATAGACTAGACTGCCCAGAAGAATTTTCTGTAATGATGAAAAGATCTGTATCTACCCTGTCCAATTCAGTAGCCACTAGACCAGGGGTGGGCAAACTTTTTGACTCGAGGGCCACAATGGGTTCTTAAACTGGACCGGAGGGCCGGAACAAAAGCATGGATGGAGTGTTTGTGTGAACTAATATAAATTCAAAGTAAACATCATTACATAAAAGGGTACGGTCTTTTTTTTTTTTTAGTTTTATTCATTTCAAATGGGCCAGATCCGGCCCACGGGCTGTAGTTTGCCCACGGCTGCACTAGACAGATGTAGGCACTTTATTTATTATTTAATCCTTACTGAGGATATGTTCATTGATTTTAGAGAGAGAGGAAGGAGAAGAGAGAGAAACATTGATGTGAGAGAGAAACACAAATCAGTTGCCTCCCTGACACACACAGACCAGTTTTCAAACCCACAACTTAGGTGTGTACCCTGATCAGGGATTGAACCTGTAACCTTTTGGTGTGTGAGATGATACTCAAACACAGCCAGGGCTGATGTAGTCACTTGAAATTGAACACAAAATGTGGCTGTTGTGTCTGAGGAGATAATTTTTTGTTGACAAATTTTAATTAATCGAAATTTATATATCCACCTGTTGCTAGCTAGAAACTATCATATAGACCACACAGCGATAGACCTAGGAAGGCACATATGTGGCTGACGTGTCACAAAATACCTGCAGTCCCCAAGGCACAAGTCACTAATCAGTCACAGTAAACTCTTCCCTCAGAGCTAGCCTTAGACCCATTCTATAGCACATAACCCAAAGAAAAGACAATGCCTGAGCAGAATTAAGATTTTTCAGGACTCTTAATTCTTAAGTAACAAGCATCCAATAGTATAAATTAGCTTAGTTTCAAAAAGGTGTGTGGGGGAGGGCGAGGGGGGTTGTGTGGATTTGGAGGGTTCATTTAACTGAATCTTTTGAGTGTCCAGATGCTTAAATGATGCTAGTTCAATATGTTCACATGTTGTTATTAGAAATATAAGTTCCTGACCTGGTTTTGCTGGACTTTACATATAGTAATGTTCCCTTCAAATGGTGACTAGGATAACCCAGTACAGCCCTAGGCTTACCCCTTAACAGCTTAACAAGAACGGCAAAAATAAGCAAGCTCTTTCCCCCTAGTACAGCTCTGAGCAATTCCCAGGACTAACTCTCTGAAACAGCTGGGTCCTGTACCAACCCTGAGTCACTCATTCACAGTGAGGTCAGTTATGCTGGGGGGAAGGGCTAAGGGACACCACTTGCCACCCTGTGTGTTTGGGCGGAGTCTCCACCAGCTCTTTCTCTTTTTTAAAGTTGGAATCATCATTTTAGATGTGTTTTTCTTCCATAATACCTAGTGTCTAGCCTTGCACAGAGCAAGTGCTCAGTCAGTATTTGTTGATAGGAGTGTCTCATTCTTTTTTACCTAATTGCTCTTACTCCTTGTTTAGAAATGTTAAATCATAATTAAAATGAATAAAATGAGAATCAGAGTAGCATTCTCTTTTTTTTCCCCACTCTTAGCTCAAGTACAACATTTAAACCACCTGAAATAGAATAAACTGGTTAGAAAAACAGTGCTGTTCTTTGAGCTCCTATGGAACATAAATTCAGTGAAAACCTGTTCAAACCACAACTCTGATTAAAGGTTTTAGCTGCCAAATAATATGTTCTGGTTAAAGCCAAGTTAGTATTATGGAGTGTTTCATGAATAACAGCAAAGGCTTTATATTTTGCCGTTGATTTTCTCATGGGAAACTCATGTAAAGGAGAGTGATACCTCCCTGTTGACTTTAACTTTTAGAAATGCAAAGCATGCTGAAATTGTACATAATTCTCTTCTAACGAAAAGGAAATAGCATTTCAATGGTTTTCCTCAGTGTCTAGTTGAGTTATGGTGGGGCACAACAATTGATTTACCAGATGGGAGGTTACATTTTCTATTTAGCTGATTAAGTTGTGGGACACTGGGATTGCATCTCATACCATAAGGATCCCATGTAAAAGCAAAAATATTTTAATTAACTACATTTTGAAAGTGGCTAATTAGAGGTTTAAATTTTCACCCCCTCTTTTTACTTACATTGCACTAAAAAACGGAAATTGTTCTTAGAGACAGGCCTTTTCATAGTTATTTGGCTTAATAATTTAACATCTCAAGTGGAATCTGTTTTTAAAAACAGTAACATGGTCCCACTTGAGTGGGTTTTGGCTATTGCTTGCTTATTGTGGCTATTTAATATATACAAAGTACTCTCAGCATTTTAGGGTTAAAATAAATGATCCTTAACTTATACCCTTATGGAACTTTAGCTGAAAAAAGTAAAAGTAAAAAAGCTATATTTTTTCTCTCCTTTAGATTGTTTTTACAACTAAGCAAATACATTACTAAAACCTTTGTCATTTGTAGAAAACTAGAGGCCCAGTGCATGAATTCATGCAAGGGTGGGGTCCCTTGGCCTGGCCAGTGATCAGGGCCAATCCGGGCTGTCTCACCCAGTCCCGATCTGGGTTGATTGGGGCCAGCTGGCCAGGGGGAGGGACTGCAGGAGGTTGGCTGTAGAGTGCACTAACCACCAGGGGGCAGCTCCTGCATAGGGCGTCTGCTCACTGGTGGTCAGTGCGTGTCATAGCTACCGGCCAGTCATCCGGTCACTTAGACTTTTATAAATATATATTTTTATATGTGGTAAATACAAATTTTAGGTAAAGTATCATCCTGGTATTTTTGCTAATTGATGGGTATATATCATTAATAGTTTTCTTCAATATCCTACTTTCTTACCTAAAAATAATACAACAAAAATATAACACTGTAAAACCTGATCTCATTAGAATATCAGATTTTCAATGCAATGCCAACCTTGGAATTCATTAGTCTGTTTCTATGGCTTCTGTAATAAATTAGGACAAACTTAGTTGCTTAAAATAACACATTTATTATCTGGAGGTCAGAAGCCCAAAATGAATCTCACGGGGCTAGAATAAAGGTGTCAGCAGGATTATGTTCCTTTCTGGGGGCTCTAGGGGAAATTCCATTCCCTGGCTTTTCCAGGAACAGGGGCTGCCCACATTCTCTGTCATGTGGACCCTTCCATCCTCAACACCAGCAATGACTAGTTGAGTCTTTCTCACACTGCGTCATTCTAACCCTCTTATGCTACTCTCTTCCGTATTTTTAAAGGATCTTGTGATTATATCGGGCCAACCTACATAACCCAGGATAATTCCTTTAACTTTAAATCAGTTGGTTATCAACCTTAAATCTATCTGCAACCTTAATTCCCTTTTTACCATGTAAAGTAATAGTCACAAATTCTGGGGAGTAGGACGTAGACATCTTTAGGGAAGAGGCATTATTCTGTCTACCTTAGAGTTTTAATTAAGATGATGTTTTCTACAGGGTACTTTGATTTTCTACCCCTTTATCATTTTATTTGAAGTTTGTTTTGAGGTTTACTTATTCAGACAATCCTCCAAAGAAATGGAGCTAAATCGAGGATGTTTGGCTAAAGGTCTATATGGAGAAGGGTTCTGAGGTGACCTTCATAAATCCAGAGGCAAAAATATTGCCTTTTACATCAGCCTGAACTCTTTAAAGTCAGAGAAAGGATATTACTCTCCACATTTGCAGGCAAGAGAATTGAGGCACAGAAACATGGAGTAATACTTCACCCAAATCACAAAATTAGCAGCAGAGTCTAAACTGGAAAACAAATCCAGACTCTTATGAAGGTAACCAGGTGCACAAGCTGAGAGCACAAGTAAGTACAATAAAAGTTAAATTTATGCTGAGTCCCAGGGAGTTATCAGGAGATAGGTCTTCATTTTCTGAATGAGAACGTGTGTGCTGTCCCAGCAGGTGTTTCTATCAAATACAGACTGGGCTGCCCCAGGCAGATCTCACCCACTAAGATGGCCCACAACAGCTAGTGAAATCAGTTCACACCTCTTTTATACATGTAGCCCTGAAGTGTCTGGGTAGAAACTGTGTTAAAAAGAGCTGCACCAACAAATAATACTACTCATGACATTTCTATTTAAAAGAGTCTATAAAAGATACACCTAATAGAGGATAAATATAAAACTATAAAACTCACTGTGCCCTTTTATCTCCATGCATAGACAGGAGTTAGTTCATTACTGAAAAGATGAATAGGATTGAGTAATTCTGAATTTTTATTTATTAGTATAGATTTTTAGAACTAAACAGGATTATTATAAGAAAAAATAAAAGCGTATTTATAAAGTCAGACTTCCCCAAAAGTAGCGTGTTATTTAAGTTGTGAAATACTAGCTCAGAAGTAAGACTGTATTATAAATCCGTAGGATTCAGGCTAAAAAAATTTCATAAACTGAATTGAAGAAAATTAAAACTTGCTCCTAATCTGTTTGTTTTAATGATCATTCTAAATTTTGTATATTTTCAAAATGTAGATCTTCCAAATTCACATTTGAAAAAGTAAAGCATATACAGGAATTAACATATAAATGTATTCTAGACTTTATGGGATATGGATTTCCTGGACTCCCAAACATAGTAATTTTTCTGCATTCCATAAAAGGAACATTCCTTCTCCATTCCACATCTGCTATAGAAGACCTCTTGTAGTACATTCAACATCATGAAACTCTTGGTTAGAAATAAGACAATTTGAAATTTAGCCAGTTCTCTTCTCCACATTTGCAAACCAGCCTTTTAATGTAAGTTTTCTTTCATGCATGGACACATGCAAGCATGAATTTATTCACTCAACAACTGTTTATCGAGACACACCATGAGTCTCTGTAGTTGGTAAGTACTGAGAATAGACATAAAATCAGTTACTACATTTATTGCTCTGAGCACTATGTGTGGTAATTTCAGTGAAACAGTGAGGGTTAAAACCATACTGCAGTAGTTTGAGGTTTAGAAGTGGTGATAGGAAGTGTAAGTCTATGTAAAAATAATACAAAACTTGACTGTGAACTAAAGTAAATATGCAGACAATAGCCAATAATATCTGTATCTCAGGAGGGCTTATTTTTACTTGAATGGGAAAGATCTGAGCATACATACATGCTGAAAAGAAAGCCAGAAGAGAGCGGAAGTTTGAAGGTACAGATTGAATAGCGTCTGTTAGTATTGCATAATTTAGCTAATTTTTGCTTCATATATATCTTTGAAGCCTTAACCTGCATTCAGTATCCCTTCCATACCCCGCTAGCATATTTAATCTTTATTCCTTGAATTTGCCAGTACCTTCCTCTGGGCGAAGTACATAGAACTGCCCTTCCCTCCCACCTCTGTGGGTCAGGATCTCACTGGGCGCCCAGGATTTCCTCTCAGGGCCAATATCTCTATCCTACAACCACAACACTCTGCTTACGCCTATCACATGGCATTAATCACAGAGTATTAGTCATTCCTGTAATACCAGCCTTTTCTCGATCATTGATTCAGTAACTAATGGGTTTATTTTTATGTAATAGGCCCTGTATAAATGCTAAATAAACAATGGAAACATAACTAGACATGTTCACACACATGTCTTCATTACCCAGTCTTCATGGAACTTGTAGACTTGGCTCTCAAAATTGTTATTCAAGGCTCTTAATTAAATTTAATTAAACAATGGAACCAACTAAATTGATCATTTTAATCTTAATTGTAGTGATGAAATATTTCATCACACATTATAATTTTAATTTCTTTCTGTCCAGAATCACAGTGTTTGATTAAAGCATCTTAACTGATAAAAATGGTAATTTTTAACTTAAATGTCATAAAAATTCAAAGGAAATAGCTATTTCCTCCTCCATTTGCCCTCGTTTTTTAAGGAAAGCATTGAGTAATATTTGTGCATTCATTCATTCATTCACTCATGAGACTTTTTCTGAAAGCTGATAAAGCCAGATGAGCGTCAGGCATCCTGGGAAAACATGGTGAGGAGAAGGAAAGGGGGTTCAGCAGAGAGGACGGCTCTTGCATGAGGAAGCTGAGTGACTGTCATGGGCCTTTGGGCTCTGGAAGCCCCTGCACTGGCTCATGAGGTGAGGCATCCAGGCACACCGAGGGAAGATGCCCACCAGAGCTTTACCTATGCCTCCTATTCTCCTTATGATCGTATCCAGTGAGCACGAAGAGCTTCTATCTACCACGATAGGTGGTATTAAATTTTTGTCTAAGTTGTTGGTGTAAGGAATATTCATAATTTAGGATGAAAAGTGAACAGAGACTAAATAAACACAGCAATCATTCTTAGTAGATGGTAATGTATTTAGAACATAGAACAAAATACTGTGGAAATTATAAACAGGCAAGTTAAAAAAAGTGATGAAAATAAGTAAAGTCAATTATTAACCAAAAAGTGTTTAACATATTCTGAGGGAAAGATCAGAAAAGGATTATTGTTATAGTTGTTGCTGTCATTATAGGTAACATTGCACTCGGCAAAGGGAATAGACCAGTTGTCAGTTGTAGTCTTCAGTCCCTCTACTTATCTTTGCATTTTAGTTGTTTTGTTTTATTTTAATATAAGCTCCTTGATCTTATATGTGGACTGCATTAAGCATTCATCTATTCAACTTCTATCTATTGAACAACTTACCTTTTGACAGACAGTTGACTTAGTAACTTTGTTCCACCCCTCTAATCTTCTACCACAATGCTCGGTAGGCATTGTTACTGCTCTGTAATAGATGATAAAATGACTCATGGAGATAAGCAACTCACCGAGGGTTGCAGTTAGTACATGGAAAAGTTAGCCTTGAAATCTGAGTCCAGCCTGTTTGTTTGAGAGACCTCCTTGCTTCTACAAAAGAGAGCATCCATGTCTGTATGTGTGTGCACATGTGTGAAAACGAAACACACACACTCCAATCTCAGGGAAATGAAAAGTCTGGGTCTTGTCACTTTACTGTGCCTTGGAATCCAGATTTTTAAAGCTGTGATTCTGCTACTTAACTTTACTAATTATTTGCTATTGTTTGTTCTCATAACGTCACACCGAAGATCATTCTCTACCATGGAAATCCGTATGAGAAGAAAGATTTGAAATAAATTTACTTTCTTCTGTTTCCTTTTGTTCACTTATTTTTTTTCTTTTAAGTAAAAAGAGAAAACATTTTTTGTTCTGTCCTCTTTATTTTAATATTGATTGTTTTACTTAAATAATGATAATCAATTTTTCATGCAAGGTTTCCATCTCAGCAGACAAATGCATTTAGATGGGCACACACACTAAAAAGCTTTGCTTCTGTTTCTGTGATTAATTGAGATGCAGGGAGTGATGGGTGTGGAGTAAAAATAGAAATGCAATTAGTGCAACTAGGCATGAAATACGTTCAAATACAAGCAGAATGTCTCCCCAGTTACTGATCTCTTTCGGGGCTCTGGAGGATTTGCATTCCATTAGTAAGTCACTGGAATGGAAATCTTCAGACTTTAGGGAGACCAGAGCATTAAGAAAAATGGAATTAACTTTAACTGCAAACTGAGTCAGCACAATAGGCCATTAATTCTTCTGCTTGGGTGTATATCATGCTGAGCTTTGGTGGGCGGGCTTCTGAAATGTTAGGACTGAGTTTATAAAGCATTGCAAGGACTAAATGATGGTTATCTATCATCCCAGACTTTGCCCTCACCACTGGCAAACTGATATCTACTGTGACTCAAAACCAGTATTGAAATATAGGCAAACATGTTTGCTAAAACCAATGGATATGGACCTTTACTTAGAAAAATTGCATACAGTCTATTTTAAGAAAATTAATTTATGTTGCACTTTATGGAATATCAATCATTCCTAGTATTAAAAAATCCTTGTCCTCAATTGATAGAAAAAAATTACAATGCCTCAAATATTATCATTTCAAAGATGAGAAATTCCATCTTTCTGTATAGCTCCATAACCAATAGGAGTTGACTGACTTTGCTTTCTTTAGAAATAAGTAGTTTTACAGATGTTTTAAAGTAAATTTCTAAGTATAAAATGTATTGAAATATTTTGTATTTTCAAGCTACCTGTGGCACTCCTGATTTCTGATCATCTTCACTTTCTTCCCTTACTGTGCTCTGCATCCTCTTTGAGAATCTCAATCTGTAACAGATATCATCTCATTTGATCATCCCTGGGAATGATAACTGTTAACAACTGCCATGTAATGATTGCTTACCCCGGGATTTCTCACACTTGGCAATACTGACATTTGGCTCTGGATAATTCTTTGTCATAAGGGCTACCCTGTGCATTGTGGAGTATTTAGAAAGATTCCTGGCCTCTGTCCACTAGATTCCAGGAGCAACTCCCCATACTAGCAATGTCCCTTGGTGTCAAAAATCTTCTCTGATTGACTAGTTTATCTTCTACTAGATAGTATTTCATTTGATTCTATCAAAACTTTGCAAAATATGTAAGACTGTGTTAATCAGAGTCTTGGCAGGAAACAGAACCTACACAGTATGGATCATAGACTTACGATGCTTAGGGATGTTGAGGCACGCAGAAAATAGCAATAACAGGAAGCAATAATAGCAATAATTCCCTCCCCTGGGATTGAAGAAGCAAGGAGAGGAAACAATATTCCTGGAATGCTGGGCAAGGTGGAGCCAGCGATCAGAGGCTTCCAGAGGGAGATGAATGCAGAGGAGACAGAGCTGTTGCAGCACTTGTAGAGGAGAGAGCATAGGACATCCTGGCCCCTCCCTCCTCCTCAATCTTTGGATCACTAGCCAGTCCTACCAGTCAATTTGAGCACCAATGAAAGAATTGAATCCCACCAGCAAAGGACTAGACTGATGCAACCCTCAGCCTCCATGAGCCCAAGTATCCAATCAGATGGCCACAGCCCTGTGAAATAAGGAAGGTGTTAGTTAGACTTCTATGTTTCACAATGAAGAGTCGGGCTCAGAAAGCACTGGAATCTCACTGACAACCCCACAGCTGGAAAGTGATGTCATGTGGACTCAACTCCACGTGTTTCCACTGAAAACACAATGCCTTTTCTGCTCCACCTTTTGAAGTGGTTAATCAATTGATTTACTCCCTCTGGACAGGTAACCTGTAGTTTAATCCATTTAGAGTGCATCATAAAATCATGCCTAAATCCAAGTCTCAGAATCTGATATTTGTTCTACATATCCATTTAGTTAGGGATTCCTATTTATTGGTTATAGCTTTTCAGAGGCAAAATTGGTGTGATTAGGGGAATTTTAAAATAAATATTTAAAGAAAAAGTCTAAGTAAATTAATACAGTGTGGGAGGCCCAGAAAGTGATAAATTTTAGGGGTGCAGTCATTAAGCTTTTTGTTCTCGATCCTCATTTCTTCCGTCTCCCCATTTTCTACTTGTACAATATTTTCAGGACCCCATTTTTTACTTTTTTCAATATTTTCAGGCACAAAATCAGTTGTAGAACACACAAAAAATTTAACTTGTTTTATTTTTTGCAACTGAATATTTCTTTCAAATTCTCATTTCACTTAGCCAGTTCCAAGGAAACCTAGAATACGTGGGTTCAAGGAGAAGCTGCAGAGAAGTGGTGCAGGTCGGAGGAGAGCATTGAGGGGAGGGAGAGAACAAAGATAAAACTTAAGTAGAAATATTTAAAGTCTAAAAGCAAAATAAAGAAAGAGATAAATAAACTTTTAAGTTCCACCTGTGATACTATTTGTAGTAGGTATAATACAAAATTCCTTCAAAGAAAGCATTCTCACAGATCAAAAAATCTGGCTAAATTATAACATTGTGTCTGGTACAGATGATTAACAATACTTTGGAAAAGCAGTTTTTATATTTTTTATGGTATTCGGACTTAAGGTGGAGGAGCAGTATTATCGGTAGTTAGAAGACTGGACTTGAGCTAGACTACCTGTTACAGCTTCCGGCTTCACCCCAGTTTATCTATGACCTTGGGCAAGTTACTTACCCTCTCTCTGTGTTTTGTTTTCACACTGATATATAATCAAGGTATAAATAGAGTCTATGCCATATGGATTTTTTTATGCTTAAACAAGTTAATATTGACAAAGTGCTTAGAGCAGTTTGTCATAGAAATCAATCATTATATAAAATTTAGCTATAATCAGGAGTCATTATATAAATGTTAGCTATCACAATATAAATCAGTGGAACATAGGAATCACTATATAAATTTTATATAAAATATATAATGTAGAAATCACTATATAAAAGTTAGCCAACATCAGAAATGTCTTTTCCATCATCATCATCACCACCACCACCACCACCATCATCATCATTGATTTCTACTATACAGAAATTCAATCCAATGTTTCCATTTTTCTAAAAGATCATTACTTAAAAACACAATAAATCACGACTAATTATAAAGTATCACTATTTTAAATAGTTTAACTGAAGAAATAACAACATATATATGAATAATGTGCATTTGTATTTCAGAACATATAACCTAACTCATAACTTTTTAACTCTAACACTTGGCCACCCTTCCTTTCTAATTCATTGTATCCTCAACGTACAGAAAGTTTTATTTAAAGTGGTCAGAATGAGACATAAATTATATGCTACTGAGGTGTCTTCTTACTACCAGAAGTCAGGCCAGAGTCCCTGAAATCACATTAGGGCACTGTTTTTGTGGTTATTGAGTTTCACCCTTGAGAAAATTAGAAGGGCTGACACAGAAGGATAATAAATCTTACTCTGACCCAAGCATATTTAGTGATTAAGTTTCCTGCTAACAATTCAATTCTGTTTGATAAAATAAATACAAAACTAATGTTTTAACTCCTTTTCCACTTTACATTTAGAGACGTATAAAAGCATTTCACACATCTCATAAAAATAAGTACTATATTTGTCTGTTTAATTCAAGGTCAATGCCTTGTTTCCATGCTTTGGGTTTTAATTTGAGGTGACAAGGGACTAAAAAAAAGGGGGAGCCACTGTTTATACACAGGAGCAACTGGCTCTCTATTTTTAATTTTTATCTATTTTCTTTGTCTCAATCCCCAGCCTCTGAGCCCAACTTGAAGGTGCGGTCCAGGTTAAAACAGAAAGTGGCAGAGAGGAGAAGCAGCCCCTTACTCAGGCGGAAGGATGGAAATGTTGTCACTTCATTCAAGAAGCGAATGTTTGAGGTGACAGGTAATTGAGGATTGGGCAGACACACACTAAAAAAAAATGCTGGTGGCAGGAATGAAAAAGAAAAGTTTAGAATAAATATGCCTGTTGCATTTGAGGAGAAACATTTCTTGAAACAAGATTATATTGAAAATTCACTAGTAGTTCAGTATTCACCAACTGTGTTAAACAGGAAATGAATGAAAAACAGAAAAATGTGTCAATCTAGGCATAACTAGGGAAGCCAAAGCTCACCTTAATCTTTTCAGAAACAGGCAGTCCATTCGGGGAATGCCAACCAGGAGGATATAACTTTTAATGAAATTTGATGAGAAATGAGCAGAGGGAGGTCGGAGAAGAACACTTCCCCATACTCAGACATGAATGTACGAAATACATCTGGGAAAATTAAACTACGTGGAACAGCAAACCTTGACTTTTCAACAAATTTACAGAACTCATAAATGACTTTATGTGTTTACTAGTGAACTGGGACTTATGGCAGGAGGGGGATATATTGCCTTTTATGAAGGGAAAGAATCTGTCATTTTCACTAGTCTCAAATGGAAGAGTTCTTATTTTTTTAGCTGCCCAGTTAGTAGTGGGGTGAACAGGTTAGGAAATTCAACCTGATGTCTTACAAAGCCCCCTAGTCCCAGTTGTACCTGGTCTGAAATTAGAGAAAACCTAGGGATACAAGAACCAAAAAGGCTAGCCAAAACAATAATACCAACTACTGTTTGGTGAGTACCTACTTAGAGCTATGCATTATGGCTGGTCATTCCCTTCAGTTGCATCAATAAAGAAGTGGTAATCTACAACTATTTTTCTTCATTCTCAAGGAAAATTGTTCTTATATAATCAGTTGCTGTTTTATTTCTCCAAGACCAGATTCTATTCTTATCAGATTTCTAAAAAGTATTTTCTGTATCTCCTTTGCCAATGGTGATGTCTACTCTGGGGAGACAATATATATAGAGGATACGAATGCAATTTATTAGTTTGACGGGTTGTTTAGGGAGAAAAGTTTAGTCTTCTATTAAATCCTGACAGATGAATATGTTTATCTGAAGAAAAGTATTAGTGGGAAATTTTTTCCTTGAGGGATAAGCAATATTAAATAAAGAAAGAAAAATTATTTTGACTAGAGTTTATATTTATTTTACACTATAAAATACAATCACTAATTTAGATTAATTGGATTCTAAACTAAGAGTTAATAGACTTTTTTTTCAAGTAAAAATCTTAAGTTTTCATAATAGAGGTCCTTGGTGTGGTGGGAGAGTTGGGGAGTGAAGCGGTGCTTTAATGAATACAAAGAATAATCAACATATTAATTGTCTAATATAAATAAATATAGGTGGTTTTTCTAACTGGAGAGGGAAGACTCCCTCATAACAGAAAAACTTGAAGTAAATAGAAAAACATATAAATTGCTTTTTTTAACTTTAAATTTTTATTATGTAAGGTCATATTTATTTATCCCAATGTTCTTTTTTACTTTCCTCTTAATCTCTTTTCTTTATCATAACCCTTTCTCTACAGTCACATCATTCTTAACAAATTTCAGTGAAATTTAACTTAATGCCTATCAGAGTTATGACTAATTTTCATTTATAAGAGTTCCCATTTGCTAGTGTTTTACTCGAGTTTATTTTCTTTTGAAATGTCATGTTTTTCTCTTCCTAATTTTGAGAGGTAATGACTCCCCTTTTCATCTGAGAATAATAATGTGTATTCAGAAAGAGGCCTGTGCATTTATTAGACACACATTTCTAGTAAATGAACAGAGACTGGTAGATATTTTAACAGGTTTGTTGTACTTGCTCTAAATGTGTTCAGAGAATGTGAATTACAGGACACACAGCTTTTTTCACCTGTCCTCCTTGTCCTTTCTCTGCCAGCTTTCGTGTCATTTGGGTGAGCTCTGTTTGGATTTTAATGCTAATTATTTTTGCTATCTGGTCAGAGAGTAGCATAGCATCATAGCAGTTAAATCGCTCTTGCTTTTTGGCGCTCACCTCTGTATCTCGTCTCCAGTGCATAGGCTCCGTGGCTGCTGTCTGACACCCATACCACCTCTTTCCTCCCAGTAGCTGACATGGAACCACTTGCCACCTTCCTCTGTTTCAAACTCAGGTTTTCTGCCCTTCTCCCTACCCAGGCCATGTTATTTTTTCAGTTCTAGGCCTTAGCACATCCCTGTGCCCATGGCGCCCTCTCTCCCACTCCCCCCTTCTCCATTGTCCCATTTCCTGAACTACTCTTAGTTAAGTCCTTGCTGCAATATCTTTTCTGAGATTTTTTCTCATTGTTCCCAGAAAGTTAGTTGCTACATTTCCTCCCAGACCTTTTCCAGTGGGAAGTTGTAGAATCCTGTTCCAATATGTGTTGCCTTCCAGTGTAGTGCTTATCACAGTGATTCTACACAAGGAAATCCTTCTGTCTGAATATCACATAAGATCTTATAAATAAGATTTTATAAATAAGAGCTTTTAAATTGACAAGACAGAATGTTTAAGGCAATAGTTCCTGTTGTTTTTTTTTAAAGGCAGAGTATGGAAGTGAGACATCAAGGAAAAGTCAGTACTAGTCATATAGGAAAGACAAGAGTTAGGAGTCTGTGGGTGGAAAAGAAGCTTCTAGGAGGATTTTTTTTTAATGTGCATTTTCTTCTTTAAAAGAAAAGTAACCAAGACAGGCAGAGGTTAAAAAAAAAACCCAAGATTTATCAGAATGTATGCAAGATATACAGACAGAAAGGTAGTGGGCAAGATATGTTCAAGAATTTTATGATACCCAAGACTTCATGAAATCCCACAGTAAGTAGGTGGCAGGATCAGAATTCTGTCGTCCATCTCACCTCCTTTCCTTTGTTATGGCACCTCTCAGTAGAGAAATCTTGATAAAAGAAAGTTGAAATTCAGGGGTGTTCCAAGGGAGGACAGGCAAATATTGACCACAGATTGGGAGCTCCTGTTCCCTGGCAGACAGATGGTGTATGAGCCAGGCTTTGATCTTCGAGGTGGGACTGGGCCAGCAATGAAAAAAGTGGAGGAGAAGGTGAATGAAAAGCATGAAATGGGGCACTTAATGCAGAGTAGGTGATTTAAATTTGAGCGTAGAGCACAGGAAGGACAATAACAGAAAGTCATGGTAAGTTCCATTTGGAAGCAGGGGAATGTCAAATGGCGTCTGAAGGTCATTAGGGAGGTCAGACTTATACATCTTTGCACCCAGATGAGGTTTGGATTTTGGACTTCCGTGTTGCTTTAGAAGTACATTCTGGAACTTGTCCCTTTCCCTCTTACCTTAGAGTTTCCTCACCTGGACCTGACCAAACCTTTCTGAACCAGCGCCACACCATGTTAAGTAGCCAATAGGAATAGTTTCTTTGGTTCCAGCGTGTGGCTTTTGCCTTTATAAGCTCTAGCTATCTTTGTCTTCCCTGGGGCACAGGTCGGTTATCCCTCTGAATCTGTGTCTCCCAGATCCAGTTTGTTTTCCATTGCAGATAAACTTCTAATCTAAACTGTTTGGCAGCCTCAGACCTTTATTGATGGACAGGCACGTGGGAAAACTTGTCTCACTATGACCCATCTCACTGGCAACAGTTTAGGGGAACGTTTCCAGAGGCTACTGTAGTAACTCAGAAATATCAGCAGACTTTTCTAGAGTCCCTGAGAGAATAATGAAGGTTGAGGGCTTAAATCGAACCGATGGTAGTCAGAAGTAGAGGAGAGATCATGTAAAGAACAAATAGAACTAACCTAGTAACTGATTAGTTTGGGGGCAAAGAAGGAAGTGAGAATGACTCTGAGGGTGGTGGTAAGCAGAGATAAGCAGAACACATTTAATACTGGAGTACATTGAATTTGATTCATATATAAAGATAGATTTAAAATGCCCAGCATCCCAAAAGGATTCAGGCTGGAATTTATGAGAGGTAAAGGCAAGAAATATAACTTTCATGAGGTGATAGGGGATGTCACAATATTAAATGATTTTGCAAAGGAAAGAGACTAGGGATAAGGCCACAAACTTAGGTGAAATATTCACAAATGTGTCACCATTCTTTTTATTTACCAAAATGGTGCTTGTCCTCCCGTTAGGGGATAAAAACAAGGTTCAAGGCTGTATACTTTTTAGAGTATAACTAAAGTTCAGTTTTTATGTTTTTCGTGAATAAATTGGTGCATCCGAATGTTTTTCAGAATCCTCAGTCAGTAGCAGTTCTCCTGGTTCGGGTCCCAGTTCCCCAAACAATGGCCCAACTGGAAATGTCACTGAAAATGAAACTTCGGTTCTGCCACCGACTCCTCATGCGGAGGTAAGACTCTTATTATTTTGGTTCATCCAAAAGTTAGATCTTCCTTGATAAGCTCCTGAAAACAAAGTGACATTTCTGAATGGAAGATTAAAGCCACATGTTCTTAGTGCCTTTTCTTATAAATTTATAAAATGTGTAATTGAGTAAACTTGACCTTATTTACAAAGTTTGGACACAATCAGATTTGAAATATTGAAATGTCATTCTTGTACATGCAACAGTGCTGAATATGTGCTTCCCAGAAGTTGAGCAGCTCAGTAGTCCTTCCGCTTGGATCTTGGTTATTTTTATGGGAGTAGACCTATCAGTAAGTATAAAAGCAACCTCATGCAAACCTCAAAGAAGAACAGCATAGCAAAGTAGGTTTTATTCATTTAACCTAAAAAGAAATTTTAAAAAAAATTGGAATATTATAGTTGAAGAACAATGTAAAAATGTGCTCCACTGAGCAAAAACTTAAGGACCTACTATGTGCCAGTCACTTTGCCTGGCAAGGGGGATATAAAGATCAATAAGATATGGGCTTTGTCCTTGAAGAACGAAATATTAAAGAAAATTGGTCTAAAATAACACATACTCATGTTTTTTTGTGATTGTATTCAATGAATAATTTCTTAAAACCAGTGATAATAAGAAAAGAGGAAAGTAAGTCAGGAGTCAGCATGAATTTGTCTATGGAGTTTCTGTATTAGTCTAAGCAAAGGCAATAGCTGCTCTTGTGGAATCAGCTGTGTTGAAGTTGCTGTCAATTGATTGAAACTCTCTGTTTTTCTTTTCTGTCATTGTAATGCCTCCTTCCCATGCATTCCTTTATACAGGAAAAGCTGGTGCGATAACTTCTCACTTATAGCTGTGACATGCTTCTTCCCTTGTATTTTATAGAGTCATGGGAACTTGAGGCTGAAATAGACTGATCAAATATCTGATTCTTGGATCACCTGTATAGCTTTCCTGATATGTAATTATGAAACTTCTACTAGAACACTTCTACTTGCAGGAAGCTCACTTCACTGTCTCCCACGACAATTCTGTTGATTTGGGACAGGGAGCGTGACTAACAGAAATGTCTTCTGTATCTTATGCCACAATCTGTGTCTCTAACACACACACTCACACACACATGCACACAGATTTATAATAAATTATTTCTAAATTATTTGACTAAAATACAATTGAAAGCAGAAACCCAGAGTGTATCCATGGAAGCAAAGGGCTGAAGCCAATGAGGTCGTGTTTGTTCCTAGGACACATGTGTACTTGGGTTTTAGTTTTCGGGCCTCACAAAACTCAGTAGATAGAAAAGGCCAATACTGACCAAGGAGGATAATGCAATAGGAGACCCTCCAAACCTTAAGCTGGGGTCCCAAAAGCCCATATCTATGCAACATTGACAACCCCACCCCCAGACGTGTCCTGATGGGGACCACAGTGGTGCAGAATCTTTCCCTTAGAAATTGTAACCAAAGCTAGTCCTTGCATAGAGTTATAACCCAAATTTACAGAACCTCAAACTGTTAATTTGGTTTAAAGTGCCCCAGATTTGGAGTTCCCCTAAGTTTCTGGAAAAAAGAAAACATAAATCCTTTCTAGGGAAATATACATTTATCCTAAATTTCAAAAATGTCCCTCAATTTTCCGAGAAAAATGGGTAGAGTATATAGGTACTGTCTTGCTTGTAACCATTGTTGAACTAATTGAAGAATAACAACTCTGGCCTCTACATTCTCTCCAGGCCCTTGATCTGTTTCTTGTTTCTTACTATACTGTGGCTCTTCATTCCCTTTTTCATTATCTTAACTAAAACATAATGCCTGATGGAGTAAATACCTCACATATATTTGTGGCCATAGATGGAAGTGGGATTTTTGGACTTTTGGTTATAGGTATTGTATTTGTTAGTGCAATTATATCTCCAGGATTGGTCAGTTTTCAGCAACCCTTTAGTCCATTTACAGGAAAAGAACAACTTGGTAACAATTATTTCTTAAGAATGTCAGATTTCCATCCGTTGTCATTTTAAAGAATGTGATGATTCTTGGTAATAGCTGGAATACTGAAGGGTTCTAAAGGGTTTGGCTCTGGATGAATTTGCCCTTGGGAAAAGAAAAATGACACAGTAAACTACATTCGACAGCATGTGTGAGTCCCAGAAATGCATTGTTAGTGAGAAAAGGTGCAGAAGAGCACTTCCCAGCATGGCAGTGTTTTATAGGTTCAGAAGCAGAGCACGGCATTTTGATCAGGAAACCATATGCAGTAACAGTATATTTTAAAAAGGCAAGGGAGTGATGAACACGTTTAGCATGGCGGTTAACTCCCAGGAGGGAAGAAGGGGTTAGGGACACGGTCAGTTACTAAAGAGGAAGATGCATATATTCATCCATTATAAACACCTATGTACGTGTAGTACTTTGTACCACATGAAGGAACCACCAAGAAATATTATATACTCATGAGATTGGAAATACATGGGAAAGGTGAGAGTTTCCTCTTTCCTTCAAGCTTTTCATGATCCTATCTTTAAATTTCAAAATAGGTACAGTGGAGAATGTATTAGTAAAGGAAAGGAATTTGCTTATATTATTTTTGTCCTTTTTATATTCCTAAAAGGTTGACTGTCACAAATATTTGTTTAGATACCCAAGTTTTCAGCTAATTGTTGAACATTTTCTGTCACTAGAAACTTTCCTTCCACCCCCATTGTTTTTTAAAAAAAATCCCACAAAAAATAAAAACCACAAAAGCAAATAAAAACCAAACCAGAAGGAAATGTGATTTAGTGCAGTGTGAAGGAGCAGAGGTATTTCTTCAGGTCAGTGCCAGGACATTCACTTCCAAAGCTGGAAAGACTAGTTCAAAAGCAAGTAGTGACTTACCCCATAATGAATTAATTGTGTGCCTGAACTATGAACCAAAAGGCCAGGTGGGCAGACCTTTCTACCCTGATGGGTAGCCTCTCCGTGGCCCAGAACAAAAAATTCCACCCTGATGGCTAACATGTGGTTTTCTGCTGCGTTGCGTTTACAAGGGGTCTGTAATGTAACTCATCCTGGAAAGGTGAGGAGACAACACAAGTCAAGCTCAGACTCTCAGCCAATTAATATCTTTGTTACACTGAAAGCTTCCACTTAACCTGAAGAAGAGATAAACAAAATATGTTCAGTCAATTCTTGATTAACAACCATTTTGAACTTAGTATGATTTTTAAAGACATATTCTAAGATTAATAATAACATATACTTTTATATCAACCAATGTTGGAGGTCCGGAAAATTAATAGCATTAACTATACTTTCAAAAATAAAGTGAGTTGCATACCTCACCATTTACAAAATAGTGTAAGTTGCTTAAGTACCAGGGGTGAGTTTTTCTTTGAAAATAATTTAACCGTACATGTGCGAATGAATTCTTTATTCTGTGTCCTGTGAGTAGAAAACCATGTCACCTCATTCTTTCAGAGCCCATGTACATGAAAGGGATTCTAATCCCTCCTGCTCTTTGGGAACGAGGAAAGCAAGCCTGTTTCTCAGTTTTCTGCCTTGTAATTCACATGTGCTGCCTAATTTAGGTAAAGGTTAAGGCACAAGTCGGAGGAGAATTGACTCGTAAGTCCAGAATAAGGGAACAGAACCGCGAATTCATGTGGACGGGTCTTCCTTTCAGAAGGCTTCTTGGGAACCTCGTCTGGTAACCAACTACTTTGTTATCATTGGTTAAGTCCTTAAACTTGGCCTGGATCTCAGGTCTAGTGAAAGGTAGTCACACCTACCCCCACGGCTTGTTGGGCGGAATCAGTGTTTGCCACGCAGGTGGTACGTTGGAAGTGGGGCGCAAGTTCATTTTTTGTTGTTGTTATCAGCACTGATGCCTCATAGGGAAAACTCATTAGCATGTTTGTCTTCCAGCCAGCACATCGCATGTGTGAATGGGCCTCCGTCTGCTCTGACCACTTCTGCTCCATTTCTTCTCTTTCTTACATATGCTCAGTCCAAACTCAGATGGTTGGAGCTACCTCTTTTACGCGTTGGAACACGTGGCTGGGGAGCTGAAACCTAAGGAGTTTCTATTCCCAACTCCAGTCAGAGATGTCTTTACCTATCTGGTTACTTTATTGTTAATACGGCGGGCTTGTGGGTTCAAATATGTTTCCACGAATCTCAACACCATTATTTTAGTTTCGTGGATTTATTTGATAGCTGTTGTAACAGTAGCCAAGCAGCTGGTTTATTTCTAGTTGAACATTAGTGGCTGGCTCTGCTGTGCTATTTTTTAAATAATTTTTTCCACTAAGATACAAACGATTTTTTAAAAGGATTCTAATAATAAGGTTAAGGACTTTAAAGTCATCGGAAATGGCTGTTCTCACATGACTCATCTGCCTATGGCTTCATAATCATTGTTGTGACATTTGTTGTAAATGTTATGCTCCCTCCTGAGTGGGTGTAGGGCTATGGTTTTAGATGGCAGGGCATGAAAACCCGCTTTCTCCCCCTGGGGGAAAAGAGGTTGCTATGACAAATGAATCTTTTTCTAGGAATAACATGAGTCAACATTGTAAAGCAAGACCTTTTAAATGCAAAGGAAGTCTTGTTAAATGATAATTTCTTTTTGGTCTCCAAACCATATTATAGTAATATAGTCTTCAGTCAAAATAAAAATTTAGAATTTTTTTTTGTACTGCTTATTTCATTTTTCTATCAGCTGTCTGAAAGGAGAGGAGAAAATAAATACTATCTAGAAAAATAATGTGAAAGCCGTAGGCAAACATTGAAAGATTAGGAGATTTTTTTGTTTTTAATGTGGTATCTTCTTTTTAGATAGTTTAGATTTGGGGGTTGGGACCTTTTAAAGACAAAACAGACATCTTCATGGAAGCTATTCTTTTGTGTGTTTTTTAATTTATCTTTATTGTAGAAAGTATTGGTTACAGGTGCCCCCTCCCTCCCTTAGCCCCTTCCTCCACCCTTCCCCTGGCCTTCACAGCACTATGGTTTGTGTCCATGCGTTATGCCTGGATGCTATTCTAATAGACACTGACATTATCTGATAGACTAGTCAGAGATGCCTCCGTCATAGACTGCAGGGTCTGATGTCCAAGGTAGGTAGGCAGCTGCCCAGAGTTAAAAGCCAGTGAGGGGTACAGCTAAAATGCAAAATGCTCAGCGTATACTTCTTTTCACTAGGCCTTACCATTTCTCACCAGAACTCTAGATAAGAACGTTCTTTTTCTAAAGCTCATGCATTTTGTAGGTCATTTTGAACGCCCAGCAAACTGAAAACTCTTCATCCACTTTTTCTATGAGCTGCTTATTATTTACATAACCAGTGTTGTCAAGAGTCATTGACTTCCTTGCCTTATTTTCTGTCTATGTGTATTTCATTTACGTGGATTGCAGCTGTTATCCATAAGGTAGGCTTTCAATTACTGTGCTGGTGAGAAAAGTAATTAAATTTTGAAGATCATTATTAAAATGTGAGGAGACCTCCCCTGCCCTGACACCTGGTTCAGTCATATCCCTCTTCTCAGGATCATGCTCTTTCTGGTTAAATGCTCGTTACCCATCAAAGCCTGGTTTAAAACCAACACCCTGCTCTGTGCCACTTCAGTCTTTAACCCTGCTCCCCCCATGGTAATGCTTACAGGCCTTTAGCATTAGTTCTCCACTTCTCCGTGCACCTGAAGAGCCTGTGAACTTAGGTGGTATAGGACATCTAGGTGCTGTAGGACTTCTTTGTATGCCCGCCGCCTGTACCACACCATTCATCTAATTGATACTCATTAATTGCTTTGTGACTGTTAAGTGATATCCATGTATATATTTAATGTTTTCACTTGGTCTAACTGCAGCAAGCATTTCTGGTCCTGAAGATTTTTTTAGATTAAAACCATCGTCCCCACATTCTAAGATGTGAAACACTGGCTTCCTAGCACAGCACTGATTTAAGGGCTGGATCTGTTTCAAAACCACTTGCTGGAAAAATCCTGGTTTTGCCTGAAAGCGCTTGTGAGCTCAGCACAGAGCTAAGCTGGGGTAACCATCCAGCCTCACAAGAATCCTGGGCAGGATCCTTCCTAGTTTGCGTGAAATGGCACCTCTCGCCACCTGTTTTCCTGGCTTTCAAGTGTGTCTGCCCTCTGATCTATGTAGATTGCAGCTCCAGGTTCTTAATTAAGATCTATGAACCTGGAACTGATAGACTGCTCCCATCAAAAAGCCAAATTGAGGAAAGTTATAATTAGAGAAGATAATTTGGGGAAAGCATTTTTCAGGTCTGTTAAGTCATTTGCAATGTTAGCCATTGGAAGTCGACATAAATGCTCTGCCTGTTTCCTTATCTGTAGGATAAGGAAAAAAAGTAAGTCACATCCTATTTTCTGAAGTTCACCGTCTCTGTGGGCAGAACTGACAAGTACCAACTCTCCCCTGTGAATTTGGGAGCCTTGCATCCATAGTGATACCAGGTCTTTTGCTTTCTTCTCATGGCCAGGTCAGCTGGACACTTCTATTCTTTTCCATAAGCCTCAGACCTGATTTTGCTTCCTTTTCTTCTCTAAAGTCTCCCTCTTCTCCATGTTTGTTTGTTTGTTTGTTTGTTTTTACCAGATTCCTTATCCTTCAGTAATGCTACAGAGTGGTGGATAGCTCCTGCAGCAGACCCTGACATAAAGTCATGTCACCTGGATAAGTTCTAAAGTTTTATTACCAGTGCCACTAGGAACCAGAATTGGAGAGATCACTCAGTTTCTTCATCTACAACATGAGCACAATGGTAGCTGGAGAATGCCTCAGGAAAAAATAGCTTATCATCCAAAAAAACCCCTGGCACAGGGCTTGGCACATGCTAGGTGCTGAGAATCAATACCCTATGGTAGGAAATGGACACACTCATATTTTGACGCGAAACTACAGGGGTCTGAAATTCGTTCCCCTTAGCGTGGGTAGCCATGTGCCACTTCCATCATTCCATCTGAGAGTAATACTTTTCCATTTTACTTTTGCATCCTGGGATGCACGGGAGGGTATCACAGAAGTTCTACCTGGGAAACAAAGATAACAGCCTTGTGAGGTCTGTGATATATTTTTCTGTCCTTCCCATGGTGCACATTAAGTCTTAGTGCTGTGGGAAGCAGGTAGGACCTGGAGTGAATATTCTATATCATTTTCCATGTTTATTTATCTTGTATGAATACAGATAACAATTTATTATGAACTAGGGGCCCAGTGCATGAATTTGTGCACCTTGAAAGGATCTATGGGCCCACAGGGGCAGGTCTCAGCCCATCCTCCATGCCCCCGCCCAGCCCCTCCCGCCATGGCCCTTGGACCCCTCTCTGCCAGCAGCCCCGCTCCTGCCACTGCCGCTGCTCCCACTCGTGTCAGAGCAATTGGGGCTGGCGCCAGCAGCGGGTCCAAGAGGTAGCTGCTGCCCAGATCACCTCTCAGGAGCAGGGGGAGGTGGAGAAGCCCTCAGGGGCGATCGGGCCGGCAGCTGCTGCTTGCACCCACTGATGGCTCCAAGTGATCGGACCAGCGCCAGCAGCAGGTGCGAGCGCCAGGCAGGACTGAAGCTCACAGGAGCAAAGAATTTTCAGTAACCACCAGGGGCTCGCCTCAGTGACAGTGACTAGTGCCCTGCTTTGGTCGGGCACCCCTACTCACCTGCTCCACCATCCTGCCACGGCCAATGCCTGCCATTTTCTGAGCTCTGCTGCTTACTACCGATGCCCATCATGTTCTGCATGCGCCCCGGGTGGTCAGCACATGTCATAGTGACCGGTTGTTTGGTTGTTCTGCTGTTCGGTCTATTTGCACATCAGGGTTTTATATATATAGATTACCACATACTGTCAATGAGCTAGTTAACATTTTTACTTCCTCATTCATTCTTTCTGTTCTTGTTCAGGTATCTACTTTATACTTAAAATTTATGTTAAAAGAATATTAGTGTAAGCACAATAGCAGCTTACCGTTTTAATTAGAGCAAATACACAGCTGTTTCTCATAACCCCTAAAATCAAATTGCAATCTCACACATTGCAGTGAGGAACTCCTTTCCAACCATCTTCATGCAGTAGCATTTTAGACAACCTTGAAAAGGGCTACATATAACGCCAACATGACGTTAAAAGTTTCAGTATACCTCTAGATTTTCATGCACAAATATCTGATTTGTTCTTTAGAGAAAAAAACAAAACAAAACAAAATCGGAGTTAGCTTGGAATTTCAAGTTGGAATGAGAAAAATCCACATTTAACCTTCTGCCTTTATGATCCTAAGGCTGTGACTCATCTCCAAACAAACGCCTGATTGAGGTGATGTTTTGGAATAACATCCTGTGTTTTGGTGGCGCATCACTCTTCAATGACAGTCTGAGGTCGCATTGTATGAGCACATGATATTCCCCCCAGTTAATTGATATCCCAGGTTTGTCCAGGGGAAAATCTACAGCTCCCCCAAACATGCTTGACAAGTTATTATATTTACTTTAGTCAAAGCCCGTGTGTGCAATCTCCCTCTTGGAGGTGGTCTATTATTGGAGTCCCATATGCTTTTTGTTTGGGAAGAAAGCAGTCACTGTGTCATACTGTTACATGGAGTATTCTTTTTCAGGGATGTTGTTCCCTTGGGGACCATATCAGGCCAGAGTTCCTTAGTCTAATAAGACCTTTGTAACTCTTTTTGTATAAGAGTTCTTGGAGGGAGGCAAGAATTAAACAGAAAATGTAATTCAAGCAACCATATTAGGCCACATGTGGGAAAACATGGCTCTGAGTATTGTATTAAAAAAAGGTATTTGTTATAAAAAAGGAGTGAGATGCCAAAATGTCCAGCATATTTCAGTGAAAATGAAGGCTATTGTGGTACAGGGAATTAATAACATTTTAACGTTGTCTTTCGTTTCTAACTATGAATGATCAAAAAAGCACCCCACAGCTGTCTATTCACAAATTTTATATTAAAACATGATTAATTATTATGGAAGTCCTTTATAGTGATATTTAATCTAAGGTTTCCTTGTGTGAGTTTTCCCATCAGTAAAATGATGTTTAACCCATATAAAGATATAATGATTTTATATACATACATATGTATATATCACTCAGTAATACAAAAAAGTATATATACTCATAAGAATTATTCAGTTTTATTGTTGTACTTTACTGATTGATGAAAAACACACTGATTTTTATCTATGAGGCTAGAATTATAAAAATGAATATTGCAAAATGACCTATGGAAGCCCTTTCTTCAGATTTTGTAATTATGTCTGAGGAAGATTTTGATTCAGTTTTTTTTTTTTAAATCCTCACCTGAGGACTGGAGATATTTTTTAAAATATATATTTTTATTGATTTCAGAGAGGAAGGGAAAGGGAAAGAGAGATAGAAACATCAATGATGAGAGAGAATCATTGATTGGCTGCCTCCTGCACATCCCTTACTGAGAATCGAGTCCACAACCCCGGGCATGTGCCCTTGACTGGAATCGAACCCGTGGCCCTTTAGTCCGCAGGCCGATGCTCTATCCACTGAGCTAAACCGGCTGGGGCTGATTTTTTTTACTTATAACATGTGGATACAGAAATCATAAAATAAATGATCAAAATACTTAAAATTATTTTGACTAAATATGATAAAATGAAACTGTTGTCTGAAATCTAAACATTCCACAGTAAAATGTGTGGTATTGTAATCTTTTGAGACTCCTCTTTCATTGTTTTTTCCTTTATCTTTTCTTTATAGCAAATGGTTTCACAGCAACGCATTCTGATTCACGAAGATTCCATGAACCTGCTAAGTCTTTATACCTCTCCCTCTTTACCCAATATCACGTTGGGGCTGCCAGCAGTATCAGCCCAGCTCAATGTAAGTCGCCACTCAGAGCTGCCTCACGCAGCCCGGGTGATGCCTTCCCAGGGGGACTCTGGTATATTTAGATTAGACTTCAGGGAAACTTGGTAGAGGCCATTATCCTTCCCTGTTTACTGAGTCGTTCAAAAAGATGTTCAGTCGGATTTCAAATTACAGATTTATACTGGTTTGCATAATAATATATAAAAATAACAACTAACATTTGTATAATGGTGCATAGCCTTTTTATAAAAAAAAGCAGCACTTTCCAACTATTTTATTAGCTCCACACGACCATCCCATGAAACAGAGATTACAAGCCACATTTTTACAAAAGAAGAAGCTGAGACGAGTAATGTTTAAAAGTCCAAGATCACGGAGCCAGTAAGCAGCAGGCCTGGCGCTCCGCCCGGCCAGTGCTGAGGTGTAGCTTCTGTCTAAAGCACAGCACATATGTTTATGGAATTTATTTTTTGGTGAATGACTTTATTTTGAGAATTTATGTTACTGACTCTATCATACTGAAGAATACGTATCTGGAAAACCTCTTTAAGAACAATATTAAATTCTTCCCCGGAGACTTAAAGCGAAGAAATTACTTTAAAAGTCCTGACAACTGAAATAGGATATTTTGGAGGTAATTGTCCAACTAGCAGAAGACAACAATAATTATTTTATACATATTCCCTAAAATAATGTATATTTTTGTCATTGTAAAAGATTTGTAAGCTTTTCATAGAGTAATTCATCTATGAAATGTATGAAAATTAAATTGTGCTTATGCAAAGGTGATGTGATACATTAAGTTTGAAGAGAAACTGGTTCTAACCATTGGCACCAATTTTGCCAATCTTTCGAAGCAAGTCTTTCACTGCATGCAACTTGTCAAATTCACATCTTTTATAATATTCCCAGATCAGGATAATAGAAAGAGTGGACTATTTTGTGCCCTAATTTGTTTTCAGGATATAAGACCTGTTTATGGGATGATAATGTATGTACAAGCACACCTATAAAGTGATACATTTGAAGGTTGGGTTCAATACGTATTATAAAAGCAGTCTAAGGTGCACCTTATATTTTTGGTATTTTTAATAGAGTAGGATGTTGCCTTATGTGATACAGTCACTTATACAAGTGAGGAGAATGCAAAATTTGGATGCTGTTATATATCTGGGGGTTGAAGAAGAAAAACGTAGACATACCAAATTCAATTACACTCTTGGAATTCCACACGAAGCATTCGTAAACAATTGGGCCTAGCAGAAATAAAAAGGGAGTTAGGGATGAAACAAAACTTAAATATGCATGGATATTTTCAAATCTTCACTTACTAAAAATTGTTTTTCTCCTATTCCTGTTTTTCCTATCTCTTCCAATGATAAGCAAATACTGAAACAAAAACTTATGACACATGAATAAGCATTTTATATCCACTCCTCTTTGCAGGCTCTCCGTCAGTCCTATCAGCTAACATAAACATACACCACTTTTAATGTGGTCAGGGGGAATTTTTTTCTCAAAGAACCCAGTCCTAAAGCCAGACCATGTAATGTTTTGATGGTAATACAATTTGGTGCCGTTGGATGAGTAAACCAATGCGGTTTGGATTGAAGTTTCATTTTTCTTTGCTTCCATTTTGGTGTGGATGAGGCCATCACAATTAATTTCTCAAGCTTAGCAAGGCTTTGGCAAAGGGAACTCTAATGTTCCATTTCCCCACTGAGTAGTGGGAAATTTTTAAGGAAAAGAGGCCAGGAGAAGGAATCACTTCTAGATTAAACATTGCGTTGACTTGCTGTGTGACTAAGACAAACCATTTACCTCTTTGTCCTTTAATTTCTCCATCACTGAAAATTGCTTTGCTCCCCTGGTGCACAGCAATTTTGAAAGATGAAACATGAGTTTTGAAAAGAAACATGCCACATAATTTTGAGGCATTAGACTTCTGCTTTTGTAATACCCACATGACCACCATTCATTAAATTATTTGACTAGGATAATTCATTATTACTATTGATGATATAATTGTTATTGCCTTATTACTGTTATCATACATTTCAAGTTCTTAATAGTGTTTTTATTTGATATAATTCCACTTGTAGTTTATTTTATTAAATGAAAGTATCTGGAGTGTCATTTTCAATATTTAGAGATTTGGGGATCTGTTATGAATTAATATAAAATACATGTTTAAACCAGATTCCTGCATGTTTTTTACAGCCTCTCATTGAGTTACCTGAAGAATTTTATTTGAAAAATTAAATATTGGAAACTTACAGCTCTGTGAACTTATTAGAGGAGGAGTAGAAAAAGGACCAATTGTCCCTTCTGCTTGAGACTCCAAAATCACAGACCATTTTGTCTCTAACTTCTTAATGGCTGTTATGTGTCCTTAGGTTAGAAATTTCAATAAATTTTAATTGTACAATATACCTTGTACTTAATCAGTATATTAAACTATTTTAGAAATTAACTTCCTAGTTATTAAGCCTGAAATTAGCATCATTTTTTAAAAATATATTTTTTAATGATTTCAGAGAGGAAGGGAGAGAGAGATAGAAACACGAATGATGAGAGAGAATCATTGATTGGCTGCCTCTTGCAAGCCCCCTACTGGGAATTGAACCCGCAACCCGGGCATGTGCCCTAACTCGGAATCAAACCATACCCTCCTGGTTCATAGGTCAGCACTCAGCCACTGAGCCACACCCCCCAGGCAGCATCATTTTTAATGTTAAAGATCTTTTTAAATTCAGAACAGTGATACCCAATACTCAATTGTCTCCAATGCTTCAACTCTACCTTTATGTCTCTTGTGTCAATTCAGTTAGTTTAAAAGACATGGCTGTTATCCATTTCCCCTACTGAGCCATAGGTAAGATGGGTCTTTTTTTTGCGGGGTTGGGGGGGAGTGCCATGGGGTATGGAATAAAAAAGCTAATGATGTACAGACCTAATGAGCCACATGGATGAAAGAGGATTCACATCTTTATTATTTCCTGACACAGGCTTCAAATTCACTCAAAGAAAAACAGAAGTGCGAGGCCCAGACACTTAGGCAAGGCGTTCCGCTGCCCGGGCAGTATGGGGGCAGCGTGCCGGCGTCTTCCAGCCATCCCCACGCCGCTCTCGAGGGGAAGCCCAACAGCAGCCACCAGGCTCTCCTGCAGCATTTACTGTTGAAAGAACAAATGCGACAGCAGAAGCTTCTTGTAGCTGGTAATTAACAGAGCGCCATTTGGAGATCATAGGGGGGCTTTTATTTTATCAGTGATGCAATGTGATGTCTTTTTAACTCAAAGACACTGAAAAGATTTACCATTTACCAAGGTCTCCCTGATACCTGGTACTGTGGGAAAGGCTATAAGCCTTAGTTATTTTTCTAGCTCCATGAAAAAAAAAAAGGTTGACCTTATTTGACCTTCACATACCAGAGTGGAGTACGGGTGAGTCATTGGTCAGAGGCATGCCTGTTCAATGCTCTGGCACTTCTGCCTTCACCCCATCCAACCTAGCTTTCTTCCTGTGTATCCTTCATATCTGTGTTCTGTAGATTCTTGTGTTTTCTTAAGCAAAATTGTATATGTGTACGTGGATACTTTTTTTTCAGGTGGAGTTCCCTTACATCCTCAGTCTCCATTGGCAGCAAAAGAGAGAATTTCACCCGGCATTAGAGGTACCCACAAATTACCCCGTCACAGACCCCTGAATCGAACCCAGTCTGCACCATTGCCTCAGAGCACATTGGCTCAGCTGGTCATTCAGCAGCAACACCAGCAGTTCTTGGAGAAGCAGAAGCAATACCAGCAACAGATCCACATGAATAAAGTAAGCTCCCAAGTCAAAGTGTCATGACCACCATTGTGGCAATTGGGGTTCTCTTCCTTGGTCTATGCACTCAAGGGGAGAATGTTGGTGTATATCATAGTTCAAAGGAGATTGCCATCTGGGCTCAAGGACACCATAACACTACCGGGTTTTTCAACATCTTTGCGTTCATGAAGTAGCATTTGCAGCAATTTTGAGATTGTAGATGAGCAAAGTCTTTTATGACTGAGCACCTATTTTAATACATAAGGACATGCAGGCACATGTGTGCAGAGCCTCGTATCTATAGCAGAAAAGGCTCGAGGCAGAGTTGAAGGTGGTGAATTGATATCTCAAAAGGTTTGCCCAGGTGCTGGCAGAAATGACAAGGTTAGCCAGCAAGGTATTTTTCAGCAACTCGTATGTAGCCATGTTAGAGCTGGGTGTTTTTTTTTTAGCATTCCCCACTTTGTTCCAAACAGTGTTTAAAACAGTTTCTCAGAACCTTGTGGTCATTTCCTCCTGGCAGCCCTGTTGTGGCTGAAACGGACAGCGAACGAACGTCTGCATCATACCACATCCTTAGGCAGTCTCCTGCTGAGGCAGCCACAAGCAGTGATTGCCGTCTAGCAGCAGCAGGCAGGCTGGTGAGGCGTTTTCAGTGAACTTTTAAGCCAAACTGGCCTACAGAGTTTTGCTACTAGGCTCTGCTATGGTTGACGTACGAAACAGAATCTTCTCATTCCTGGAGAATATTAAGGTCCTGAATATCAAGATTTTGTCTCCTCACCTTTGTACTATATCACCTACAAGTGCCTTATGGAGGCATTATATATTGAGGTATCATATTGAGAAGTGGTGTCCTGTTTACCGATAGCTTAAAACTGGCTTAGTATTACAATGTTTTGTTCTATTGTAAACAAAGCAAAACCTCATGGGCCAAGGTCTACTCATCTTTCTAAGTGCAGTAGGAGAAGGTTTTCTCATCTGCTTACCTGATTGCAGGTGGGCCTAGAGCAGTGATGGCGAACTCATTTTTTGGGTTGATTTTTCTTTGTTAGATGGCATTTAAATATATAAAATAAATATCAAAAATATGTCTTTGTTTTACAATGGTTGCAAATATCAAAAAATTTCTATATGTGACACGGCACCAGAGTTAAGTTAGGGTTTTTCAAAATGCCGAAATGCCGAACTCAAAAGGTTCGCCATCACTGGCCTAGAGTGTGTCGCTTCTCTTTGGCCTCCACTTTACAAGGCAGAGCCATGAAGGGAGAAGCAGGGGCTGAAGATGACACTACTGAACAGAAATTCTTCCAGCCCCGCCCTTGGATGCTTTCAAAGATTATGCATATTTGTGTGGGATGGAGAGTGCGGGTAGGTTGCTAGCAGTGGCAACTACCAACTACCTCTTTTGCCATTTTTCAGTCTACTGCAGCCTCCTTTATATCATCAGATTAATGCCTCTTTTATCACTATCGCATTTCTCTAAATTATCAAATTATTTTGTATCAAATCAGTCTTATCATAGGAGGACCAGCTTCCTTCTGGTATAGTGGTGTAATGCTCATGGACATAATGTGCTGCTGCCTCTGTTTG
The DNA here is from genome assembly GCF_963259705.1 of Myotis daubentonii. NCBI lineage: Eukaryota > Metazoa > Chordata > Mammalia > Chiroptera > Vespertilionidae > Myotis > Myotis daubentonii. The sequence continues at coordinate 58,930,934 of NC_081849.1, forward strand.
CTGTGTGATGGTAGAGTTAAGTTTGTTTGTGGACTCACTGCACTACTTAAAACTGCCAGGTGTTCTTGAAAAATGGTCCTGTGCCTAGTGAGAAAAATGTATGTGGAAGGAGTTATTAGGAAGCCTACATTTTGCCTGGTAATATTCTGATCTGGATATTTGTTAGATTCCTATGAATACCTTTAAGAATATTTTGGCATACATGTTTTATGACCTATAGCAGTGGTCAGCAAACTGCGGCTCGCGAGCCACATGCGGCTCTTTGGCCCCTTGAGTGTGGCCACGAAGTTTCAATCACACTGTGTGTGTGCGCCCGCACGTGGTATTTTGTGGAAGAGCCACACTCAAGGGGCCGCAGTTTGCCAACCACTGACCTAGAGTGACCACTGTTTCAGACTCAAACGGTATGCTGGTATCAGAGTCTTCATACTTTGGTATTACACTTGAGGTTTCCATAGGCGATGCTCATCTCCATCACGTGGTAGGAACTAAGATGGAAAGCAGGCATTTGCAGTTGAGCAACAAGGAAGGAAAATTTATCAGAGCCCTTCTCCCATGTGGAGCTGATTCCTTGGAATCTGTTAAGAATTCGTCCTAAAATTAGAAGCAAACCTATACTTTTAGGTACCTGTTTGTACAGTGGTTTGATTATGAAATCCTGTCTTAATTAGGCAAAATGAAGTCCAGAAAACTTCAAAGCACGGAGCTGATCTTTCTATATCAACCCCTCTCGGCTCGGGTGTTTAGATTACTCATGCAGGTCTCCCCTTGGCTTTGGACCAAGTCTGTATTCCACATGTTTAATCAAGATGGCATATGCGCATTGGGTATCCTCCAGATTTTGAAAACATTTCACCTGCCCTCCATTGTCAAAGGGAACAGAGAAGAATGTGATTAAAGAAAATATTAAACCTCTCCTCTCTTCTAAAGTATTCACAATAGAGCCATCAAGAAACCAATAGCTACAGTTCACCCTACCCCATCAGGTGATGAAAACATTTATTTCACATTAAATGAGGGTCATAACTTAGATGTCAAAGCTACCAAGTTTCTGTCTAATAAGATATTTATATGTCCTATAACTATTTAGACTACCCACTAATGAGAAATAAACACAGAAACTTTATATCATTTTTTTCCTGTTATCTTGGATAAACTGTATTGAATCCATTCAAACTGGAGTCTGGTAGTTGACATCATAAAAACATGGCCTTTTCTTTCAAAATACTTATAATATCAGGGAACAGGCACATGTGAAGATATAGACATGCAGATGACATAAGTTGAAATGTCTCTTCCTTTTACCCCCTCAACTTCCTTTGGGGAAGAGGAGATTTAGGGAAGCAAAAATGGGGAGTGACAAGAAAGAAAAAATAAGTAGGTTTATTTCTAAACCTACATTATATTAACTTTATTGGTCTTCATGGTATGGAATTTTTAACGATATATTTCAATTGCTAATGATCTTTAAAAGAATTAGAAACAAAACTATACTTTTCAGAGCATAGTTTATACAATGATTTACTTACTACATTTTGAAGACTTTCCCATAGCTTGCTATAGTTTGAATGCATTTATGAAAGTAGTCATCCATGCCTGTTATAACTATATTGTGTAAATGTTGTTAATTATACTAAGTAATTTATCTGCTTTTTGCCTGATTTACAATGACATTTACATGGGAAATTTGTGTGTTGTAAGAATTATTTGCCTCATATAATTATGGTGTAAGTACTCAATAGCTTAGTAGAGGTATCCCTGGGATGGGTTTATATAATATTCGTGTTATATCTACACTATAGGGCAAGATAGAAAGTTGAGTGGAAATCCTGTCCAAATGATATATCTCTGCTAATCAGTATAAACATTCTACTCTCACTGAAAGTGTTTTGAGAAGCTTAACCATAAGAAATTCATGACTTAAAATGTTTGTTCTTTTCTCTTTTTGAGACATTAGAAAAATTCAGAAATGCATTAAACAGTTTTTATTGCTGATATATGGTACATACATGCAATGATAACTTGTGAGCCTTTTTTAAAAATCACAAGTTTATGTCAGTATCTTTTACTTTTTTCCTAAGATTTTTAAAATTTGATTTTTAGAGAGAGAGGGAAAGAGAAGAACATTAATGTTAGAGTAACATCAATCAGCTGCCTCATATATGCCCCCTACTGGGGATAGAGCCCAACACCTGGGCATGTACCCCCGACCGGGAACCAGCAACCTTTCTGTGCATGGGATGACCCTCAACCAACTGAGCCACACTGGCCACAGCTCTTTTGCTTTTTTTGTTATTGGAAGAAAAAAATGGCTTCTAAAATAGAATTTTCTTCATAAATGCAAAAGAAAAGAAAAGTAAGAGTGTATTGGTAATTTTCTTCTGAGCTTGTTTTAAGTTAAAGTATTACTACAGATTTTCCTGTAAAGTAAAACTATGACCAGTGAAAACAAAACACACCTCAATTACTTGGCTATATGTATGATTTTTGAAGTGTTCTGACCACTGCCTATTTAAATGATGGGCAACTCTCAAGTCGCGCCACCATCTAAATGATATACAGAAATCTTCTGAAGTATCTTCAGGCATTTTTATGGCGAGATCACTGCCCCCAGACCAATGACATTTTCCTTTGAATTCCTTTATTGCTACAGTATTAATAGAATAGCATCATGTCTAATAGTTCCTATTTTAACTAGAATTATAGTATCTTTTCTAATACCTATATTTCTCATATTCATTCTTCCAGGTCCATGTGAGCAGGAATTTAAAGAAACCTTTCTTCATTCAGTACTTATTTGAATTAAATAGTGGTCTGTGCTTCTATCCATTTAGCAAATCATATTGAGTTCTTGCTTTGTGCCAGGCACTATTTTAGGCACACCAAGAAAACAACATTCAGTGTCCTCATAGAGCTTACAGTGTGGGGAGCGGGGGAGTGCGATATTCCAGTCAACAGTCAGGCACCATGTTAAGTATTAGGATAGAAGACATGAGGGAAGGAGCTTGTTTTCTTTGAGGAAATAAGACTTGAGACTTGTTTGGTTACTTCTCAGATTGTCTTGTCCGTTTTACATCTTTTTTGTTTTTACCTTTCTCTTTTTCTTTCTCTCTCTCCCTCTCTCTTTTTTTCTTATACATACTCGGTGATAAATATTTTATACATTCCTGTGACTGGACACGAGCCAACACTTAAAAAAAAAAGTCACGTAAATCATGAGATGATATCTTATATATGTCAAGGTTCACTCCAGATATAAGTATTTATTATATATTTATTACTGTGATACTTAGGCATTTTGACATGAGAGCTATTTTATCATAATAAAAATATATTTAAGACACGACCAGTAAAGGGCAGGCCAAGCAGATGTCCTGTGCTGCCCTTATTCAAACAGGTAGATATTATATCTGACAAGCAAGGCATGAATACAATTTGGCTCAAATGCTGGAACAGAGCAAATGGAAAGCTTTCATTAAGTTTTAGAAGAGAATTTTATCCTTTATGTGAGTAGTATCTGTTATATTCCTTTTCTTGACATAATTTCTAACGTAAATGTTATATATTCTCTATAAGCCCTCATGATTCATACCCACTCCTTGTCCTCAGTAATCCATCCACAGCAGCCCGAGGGAGTATATTCTTTCATGCCTGTGGTCACATATAAACAGAGCATGTGTATGTATGGGTGTTACTTTTTTTTATTATTAAGTGTTCCTGAACTCAGTCCTAAAATAAAGCTATTTTGTGTACTGTTGAGCAAAGTGTATATTTTCCCAAAAAGATTAATTTGAAGAGCAACTATTAGACATATACATTCCAAAAGGTTTACATTTCTGAGTCACACTTCATATTATCTAACAAGTAAACACTTCATATTAGCTTTATTTTAATAAAGGTAATTCTATCCATGGCTTACTTGTCGGCCTGCAGACTGAAGGGTCCCAGGTTCGATTCTGGTCAAGGGCATGTACCTTGGTTGCAGGCACATCCCCACCCAGTAGGGGGTGTGCAGGAGGCAACTGATCGATGTTTCTCTCTCATCGATGTTTCTAACTCTCTATCCCTCTCCCTTATTCTCTGTAAAACATCAGTAAAATATATTAAAAAGATAAAAAGAAACTTAATTTAAACAGGTTTAGGTATGTTGACCAAGGTGACAGGGCTAGCAGGTGACAGAGCTGAAATTGGACATAGGATGTATGTCACAACAGTCTGTGCTTCACCTGGATTTGTGCTTCTGATTTTAGTGTTGTTCCTGTCACCAAGCAGGAGACAAGGTTTTCCTAATTTCATTTTTGCCAAAAAGTAGAAGACTTATAATTAAAAATAAGCCAAACAAACAAAAAGGAAGGTCGTCTTTTTTTTTTTTTTTTTTTTTTTTTTTTGGTGTTTGGGTTTGTCAGAATGAAGAAATCCCATTTCCTTGCCTTGCTTCCCAACTTTCCATGCATTGCCCTCCATCTTGGAAGGTTTTGTTGTCATTGTTACTGGTTTATTTATGGACCTGTTGGTAGGACATTCAGATATCCTGTTGGCTTATAATGCTTTCCAACAGTGCAATGGGAGTGCAGTGCAGAGCCAACTGCCGCCGGGCCAGGCTGCATTCCTCTCCTGCGCGTTGTAACGTTGACATTTTTTAAGCGTGGGCAAACATCTCGCAGTCATCCTGAGCAAACCCGGAGTTGAAGGTCTACTGACTTCATCATGCTCAACTGAAATGCACATGTTGGCATCTCATCCATGGGTAGTTGGAAAATGCCTTGTTTTAAGTTCTGAAAAATGGATGAGCAGAAACTTAAACTGGGCTTTCATTTAGGAAAGTAGGCCTTACTGTTGTCAGGTTTAATTTCTCTCTATCCCTTTGACAGCTTGTTTCCATGCAGCGTCTTTAATCACCATTTTCGGATTACATTCTGCCCCTCAGATGGATAGTATGTCCAAAAACGTTAGGTAGCACTGAAAGGCAGGCTTAATTTTATAACAGTACAAAGGCACCTAGGTTATTTATCTATCTCTAGAAGTTTATAAGAGAAACTTTGACTTTACCCTTAAATAGATGCTTTTTTGACATGATTAGCTCAATGTAAATAGATCTGTGTAGGTATGTAATCGGCTTAAAAAAACAACAACAACAAAAAAAAACACCACTTAGGCTGCAATACCAGCTTACATCAGCATAGAAAATTCATATAGAGGCATTTCACTATATAATTACAAGTGGATGGTTTATAATATACAGAAGATGGCTTGTTGCTTTATTATTCGATGTGATGAAATCCTGTGTTTGTAAAAGAAACTAAATGACCGTTTCAGGGGATTAATGTGTAACATTCATACACGTCCCCTGTGCTGCATTCATAACTCGAAGATGCAGGGAAGGACCTTGACCTTTCCTCTTCACTCCGCACTGTTAATCTAGGCAGAGACTCTGTTACTGAATGAGAAAAACAATAGTTGGACATGACTATGAGGTAAGAAAATAGGAGAAAGAAACATATCTGGGGAATTAAACCATGCGAGTAGTTTGACTGATGTTGATTCCAGGGAGTTCAAAGGGAGAGGGAAGCTAAATAATTTGGTTGTTTCCCAACCTTGACAAGTAGTTTCATTGGACAGAATGAAATAATTAAATCTTAACTAAAGAATTTTTAATATAGCTAAGTGATTTGTGGACATGAAAACCACCAATGTGTAGCTCTCTCCTTGTTGCAGATTTTGGTTACTTATAAGTTCTTGATTATAGATTCCCCCCCCCCTCTATCCTTCTTCCCTTTCTCTAAATAGTTATGAAATCTGAGGAATTATAGTGACCCTGAAATGTCAGATGGCCTAGAGTATTCCCATTCTTTCTGGCAGAATTGCATCCAGGGCTGTGCTCCCATAGCCTGAATGTAGCATTACTCGCTTGCTATCAATTTAGCTGTATCAGCCAGCAATAAAAATTCAGTTCTACAAAATAATTCCTGGCATGGAATAATTTATGATGTTCCACGGAGATTTATTAGCAATCATTATGCTGCACACTGAAAATGAAAATAAAGAAAGCATGTTCTTTCCCTGAATGGGCTCACAGACCTGCAGACAGACAATTCTATTCAGAGATAGTTCTACATAATATATAGCTTATTTTAATAGCAAGATCAGGAATGTGTGATATCTTTTCCAAGAGAGGTTTCTGGTATCCCATAGAATGATTTATTAGTTTTGCATCTTTGGTCAAAATGTCGAACCTCTTTGTCCAATAATTCTCTAATCTGTCCATTTTAGAGGTAGCTGGTGAGGCTCACCCAAGAGAGTGTACTGAAAGTGCTTTGTAAACATAATAAGCAGTACTGAAATCCTAACTCAGTATTTATATTCTTATATACAACTAAAATTTCTTTTTTTAAATTGATTGATTGATGAGAGAGAGAGAGAGAGAGAGAGAGAGAGAGAGAGAGAGAGAGAGAAGAAACATCGTTTTATTTTTCGACTTATTTATGCATTCATTTGGTTGCTTCTTGTATGTTCCGTGACCAGGAATTGAATCAGAAACCTTGGCATAAAGGGGCCATGCTCTAACCAACTGAGCTACCCAGCCAGGGACTAATAGTCCTATTTTTCTTATTCTGTTAATGGAGATGATTGTCTGGAAGGACTAGACTATTTCCAAGGCACACATTTCCCACTCGCTTCAATATTGCATCAAGCTTTGTTGTCAACCAAACCACTAAATTTTATTCCAGTTTTCTCTTACATCTTTGTATTCATCATACAGCCGACTTTGTTTTCTCTTTGGAACAATATTATGATTAGTCATTGGATTTTTATTGAGGTATAATTTACACACAGTAAAATTTATTCCTTTTGCTGTACAGTTTAGTGAGTTTTGACAAATGCGTATTATCATATAATTACCACAATCAAGATGCAGAACAGGTCCCTCAGCTTCCAAAATTCCCTCTGCTCGCCTTTGTGGTCAGTCCCTACCCCTACCTCCAACCCCTGGCAAGGTAGTTGAATTTATTAAGGAACATATAAAAATGTCACAATTTTGAGGATGATGTGTTTTGAAAGCATGCAGACATCAGTCCTATCTGATCTAAACTGCGGAATGTTCAATCAAGAAGGGACCTAAGGGGTTATTTATGGTGGCCTCTAGCTGACAGTCATAGACTCTGTCTAGTCCATTGAACTGCTGTCTTTGACCCACCTGATGTCTTAACAGCATTTGAATTTTTGGTAAATCTTTAAAAGTAGAAATATTTCAAATATAATTCTGGATTTCTGGCATCGTTTGAAAAATTAAAAAGCCTTGCCATTCTGGGCACACATTTCCACGTGGCAGTTATCACCTGGCGCTTACTCTTGGTTGTCGATATTAAATAAGATTTGCAGAGCTGTCCAGTTTACCAAGAAAGGGATTGACCAATGGGGGGAAAGGGAAATGTTCACAAGTCACGTGATAGGAAGATCGTTGACTTTGAGATCTTGTCTGTCCTGAGACAGTTCACAATCTCCAAGGATTAGGAAAAAGATAAATTAATAAGAATGCCTTTACTTGCTGTGGCTCTATTCATTATCCTTAAAGAGCAAAAAAAGAAAACTTTGAAAGAAAGAGTACTTTCAGCTGAAAATCAGAAAAGAGATTATCAGGAAAATTCTGTTATCAACACTAATAAAAGAGAAAAATGGTAATTGGCGTACGACGATACCCTTTTCATTGGCTAATCAGGGCTATATGCAAATTAACTGCCAACTAAGATTGGCAGTTAACTGCCAACAAAATGGCGGTTAATTTGCATATGTAGGCACAATGCAGGGAGGCAAAAGGGAAAGCAGGAAGAAGCCCCCTGCCACTGACAGTGATCGGAAACCCAGGGGGGAGCTAAGAGCTGGGGGGCAGGGCAAAGGCGGCCCTGGGGCCGCCTTTGCCCTGCCCCCCAGCCATGATCGGAGAATCAGGCGCCTTTTCCGCCCTGGCCAGTGATAGCAGGAAGTAGGGGTGGAGCCAGCGATGGGAGCTGGGCACGGTCGAAGCTGGCAGTCCCAGGAGCTAGGGGTCCCTTGCCTGGGCCTAAAGCGGAGCCCACGATCGCAGGGCTGCTGCAGCTGCGGGTCCCCGCTGCCCGGGCCGGACGCCTAGGCCAGAGGCATCAGGCCTGGGCTGGGGGCAGAACCAGTGATGGGGGGAAATGAGGGTCCCTTGCCTAGGCCTGACGCCTCTGTCAGAGGCGTCAGGCCTGGGCAAGGGGCCGATCCTGCGATTGGAGGGTGATGGGGGTCAACACCTGAGGGTTCCCAGTATGTGAGAGGGGGCAGGCTGGGCTGAGGGACACTCCCCCCACACACACACCCAGTGCACGAATTTCGTGCACCGGGCCCCTAGTGTAATATAAAAGAACATAAAATTACACAGTGCTGTAACAGAAGGAAAAAGAAGTCCTCTGTGTTTCAGTTAAGAGGAACCCCTAATAGTTCTTGTTCTCTTGTTGAGGATTTCATGTTCTGAAAGGCCGATCTTCCCGTTTCCATTTTTGCCCACCTCCATTCAATCTTCCGTAGTGGCCAGGGTGATCGTTTACAAATGCAAATCAAATTATGCCAAAGGCTTGCTGAAGACTCCCCAGTGGCTCCTTACTGCTTCTGGGATGAAATGCAAACATCTTAGACCTACTAGGCTGTCCTGATCTGTCTCTTGTCCCCCAAGTGACCTCATCTCCTACTGCCTTCCCTTACTTACTGAGCTCCAGCCACACTGGCCTCCTCTCCTGTCTGCAGGGAATCTCCTTCCACCTCCAGGAGTTGTGCTGTATGGAAGGTTCAACCTCCAGCCTTTTCATGACTTGATCTTGGTATGGGAGTCTCTCTCAGCTCATGAGTCAACCTCTTGAGAGAAGCTTTTTCTACACAGACAGATTAAACACAGGCACACCCCCCATCATTCTCTAGCACATGAAGTTCCAGTCTTCAGTTGCTCATTTTCTGTTTACTCCACTGAGAGTTTGCCTAATGCTCCTCTCTCTTCCCAGGGCCTGGCATATATAAGTGCTCAATAAAAATTGTTGAATGAATGAAAGAATGAGTGGTTAACTTTCTCAATCTAGCTGAGAGGAGGAAATTTTCATTCTCCTCCACAGAAGTTAATACTCATTTAAGTTATTTAAATATTAGGATGTTTTGAGAGCCATAGAAAGGATATTTAAATTCCAGGTATTGTTTTTAGACAATCATTTAGAGTTATAAACAAGTTTTTATTAAGAATTTACTTGGTTCCTAGATTAATTTTATGTACCTTCAATATTGGTAAGAAAGGATGTTTTTCAGTTTAAAAATTTAATTTATGTGAATAAGGAACCAATATATGGAAAATCTTTCTCTCTTGTTACTTAATTTTGGATCTCCTGGTTATTTTCCTAACATGCACAGAAGCTGCATAGCATGGCGTATTCTGGCTGGAAGCAGAGTTCTCCTCTAAGTAGACCTCTAGATTTGAAAGCCCTCCAAGCTCTGCATGTTGTTTTTGAGAACATTTGGTGTATACCGAATCTGTTTGTGAATTGAGACCGAATTTTATCCTTATTTTTAAATCTAGTTTCCTTGGAGCTTAAGGGGAAGATTTTATTTTCCAAAAGAAGAATTTTACATTTATTTAAAATTAAAAAAAAAAACAAAACAAAATATGTGCTATTGCCACGCTCCAAGTAAAATCTGCCTTAAAATCTGAGGCAAAATAAGAAAGCATTGAGTTGGGGTAAAGGTCATTTTACATAGTTTAATAATCAATTTCAAACTTGTGCTTAATGATTTGTTGATAATTTCAGAAAATCAGATATCTATCAGAAACAGATTTACTCCCTATACACTCCTGTTCTTAGTTACCATTCCAAATCTGAACATATTTGTGGGGACATGAAGGATTTCTGTGGCAAAAGTTAAAAAACAGAATTTAAAGGTATTTTATTCAAAAACACTTATGCTTGTTGACCTCTAGACTTTTATCAAATAGTGTGCCTTACACCGAGATGAGCTTAATGGGTTAACGTGTAAAGATTAGCAGCACAGCCTTTAAATATGTAATGAATTATACAGCATTTGCCAATAGAACATATGATGTTCAACATGGAATATAAGACATTTAAATTATGGACTTGCTATGGATATGATCACCTTAGGGGTTGATAAGAATTGAAGGGTTGAGTTATAATGTCTGGAGTGTTAGACATTTGGATAAATCATGCAATCTGGCCTACAGACTATCTGCGTGAGTGTGTACACATGTGTGTGTCCCAAATCCAGAATGGTCAAAGGATGATGGCATTCTTACTGTTCATACAGTTGCTGGACACTAGCATGGAGAACACAGAGCCACACTGACAGATGAGTAACGACACAGATAAAAGGGGCAGGAGAAGCTGTACAGCCATCACGTTCTTCATCTCAGCTGGGTTCCCACCAAAGTAACTCACCTGGTGTCAGACAAATGACACGTGGTGTCTCACCCATGGGGCCTCAGCTGAGATGCACACGGGCTCGCCCATTTATCTGCCACGCAGATGGTTCGTCTTGTGTTCTCTCGCCAGCAAGGCAACAGCTCAGCTTTGCTGAGGGATCACCTCCAGATGTTCAACCAAAGAGAGACCCTGCCACCCCACTGAGAGTAAGCAGACACCCCCTCCCTGCAGCTGGGGCCACTCAGCGACAGTACAAATTCGAAAAATCACCATCTTGGTAATGGTCACGTTTGTAGTTCGAAACCACATAGAACACACCATTGTCTGAGTGCTGACTTTCTTAGTAAGTAGTCAGAAGCTTACAAATAGTACCAAGTTATCTTTTATTTTAAGTATCTTAAATAAGTCAGAGCTGGCAGGCAGGTTTTCTGTAACTTTTGCTTGTAGCTTTCCCTTGCTGATGTCACTTGCTAATTTTTCCACACGGGCCAATGTGACTGTTTAAACAAAAACAGCCTTTGTCAAATACCTAAAATAAAGAAGTGCAGGCTAACACCTTCTACGCCTTTATGTTTTGCCATGCCAGCTGCAAGAGGTCCCAGGTATCTATGTTACATTTCGTGAAACTTAACAAAGAGCACATTTTATTCCAGCGAAGGTGAAATAGTGATAGTTACATATTGTTCACATCAGCATTGGAGTTTGTTTCATAACCTGGGAAGAAAAGTGTCAAAGCATTGCTACCGAATATTAAGTTTTCGAATATTTATGAAAAAGACAACTAAGGAAAAATGGGGGTAAATCCTAGATTTTTTTTGACCCAGGCAATTGGGTAACACTTCACTCAAATGAGAAAATAGGTGACGGATACGTTGGAGTGGGATGGGAATGAAGATGATCTTTGAACGATTTAAAGTTTGTGGTGCCTATTCGATATTCCAGATCTAAGCAAAGACGTGAAGCACGCAGCGGAACATGCAAGTTTGGAGCTTGGCGGAGACCTTGGAATTGTATTTATATTCATTCCGTTGTCATCAGAATATAGTTGTTTCAGAGGAGAGTGCCGAGTGGAAGGGTGTAAACATGTCTAGGTTTCTACTCGTCTTTGGAGATGATTCGGTTTTTCTTGGGCATGAAGTGTCTTCCTTATAAAATAAGGACTTGAAAAATGTTATAAAACTTCCAGCACCAACATTATGTACATAAATGATCTTCATGCATAAGTGGCTGTTTTATGTCAAGAAACATTTCTTTTTTACAAGCCATGCAGCGGTCACCAACCTTTCGGACCTCAGGGACCACCAGCGGTCCACGGACAACTGGTTGGCAACCGCTGCGGTGGTCTGCCCTTACAAGAGGAGCCTTTTGCCATTCGGACTTCTTGTGCAGTTAGCACCGCATCATTCATTCTGGGAGTTTTCTGCCTGGGGTTTCCTTCAGAGCGTCGGAGTCAGGGGAACGGCTGGGAAGAGTGGCATTGTTTCCAGGTTGCACTTTAAAGATGCTACACACAGTTTCCTCTGCGTATCCCTGTCAGTGAGGTTGTACAGACTGATCCAACTTGATTCATGGATGAGATGATGTGGTTTCTGAGCACTTCAGTGACCTCAGAAATATAATCACAGGTCAAATTTTAGAAGGTTTTCAGTTAAAATGCACATATGGTATATTCTGTGAACACTCAGTGTTTTGTCAGTATTAGAGATTTTCTTGGGCATACTTGCTTTCTATGGGAAATTACATTCCAGTAAATTCACACAGTTTGTCTGGCCTTTGGCTGCACCAACACTAGTAATATTAATCTCTTATTTCAAAGGTGTCTTGTTTTTCTTTCTAAAATGCTTCACCCTCACCGACCTGTATTAATATTCTATTTAAATTGCCAATAGCTTGGACATTCGTGCAGTCATTCTTGACTTTTGTAACAAGAATGATTTCAGTCAAATAGTGTGGATGAAAGCCTGTCTGTTGTGAATTCTAAAGCAAATGGGAAAGGAAAAATAATGACAAGTGAGAAAACTCAAGGAGTTTTTACTGTGAAGTTCTAAGTGATGGTTTATGTTGGGGGGGCCTGGGAGTTTATGTAAGAGTGATGAAAATACTGAAAGTGTACAAAGGAGAACACTCCAGCAGAGGGGCAATGTGTGATGGAGGACAGAATGGATGATTGCAGGAGTGGAGAGATCCGGGGCATTAAGCCAATGGACTGGCTGGGACAGGAGTGCAGACATTGCTTTTATTGTAACAGGAGGAGGGTGAATGGGACAGTTGAGTTTCTCTTCCGATGCTTCTATTTTCTCAGTGAAATGAGAAACAAAGGTATCAGCAGGGAGTGAGGAAAAGTTCTGGATATTAGAAGTTTGAGGAGAGAGAAGGTCGTTTAAAACAGTCATTGGAAGAGTAGGGGTAAATTAACTAAATAAATGTTGTAGGGTTGCCAGGACCCATTTGAGGGTGATCGTGAAATTGAGGAGAAACACTCAGCAGTTTATTTGTTCATTTGTTTCCTAGCTTACTCAGCTGCTTAGGTTTGGGAAAGATTTATTATTAACCCAGGTTAGAAGTCCTAATTTTGAAAAGAGAGGGAGTTAAAGATAAGGTAAGGGAGTGAGTTTTAATGATGGGGAATGGGACCTCATCCAGCAAGGAGGGAAGTGAGGGAATGAGGGGAGGAGGTGATGGGCACTGAGAATGGGGTTGGCTCCGTAGTTTTTGGGACCCTCCAGGTTGGAGTCAGAATGGTTACCGTAAGAATATTCTGAGGATGAACCAGAGCAAAGGAGTAATGTTTGAAATTGAGAGTTAGGTGAGTGTTGAGTTACAGATGAGGGCAAGTCTAGGGTGTGATCCTGAGTTGGGAGCTGAGGTACAGCAGAGGGCAAGGCCACTGGAGCTGAGGAGGGCAAGGCACTGAGAGGCCATGTTGGAACTGGGAAGGAGAGGAAGAACAATACAGTAGTCTTCACTGAGCAGGTGGTATGTGTACCTTCCTCTTGGTTGTTAAATACTCCTGCAGTCAAGCATCCAGAGCTGGAGAGGATGCGGGCCACCCTTCAGTAAGCAGGGACTTGTGACAGGGCATTTCCTGGACAGTGTCCCAATGCTCTCTGGCTAACTTTTCACGCATGGCCCTCAGTTCCTGGGCTATGACCACACATATGATAGACGGGTTTTTTTCTCTCTTGTCCTCTTCACCTTTATTTCTACCCCTCACACACATAACTAACTACTCCTTTCCGTTGTCCTTCATCTTTCATGGCTCAGGCTAAACATAGCACTTCCTTGATGAAACCTTCCCTCACAATTCACATTCGACTCCATTCCAACTGGTACATACTCTTATAACACCCTCTGCTTTTCACTTTTTTTTCCTCATTTACCATACTTGAAAGCAAGAATGAGTTTAGTTATCAGTCTCTAATACACTACCTATGAGCTCCATGAGGGCAGGGCGACGGCTGTTTTCCCAGTGCTTAGAGTGGTCTCTTAAACGTAGTTGGCACTCAATAAACAGGTGTTGCAAAATGAATGAAAAGTCCCAATCGTTCTACCTACAGTGAAACTGAAGGGCTTCATCAGTGTGTGCAGGGCCTTTTGAGGTTTTTGCCTAAAGCGGTTACAACTCCCTTCAAAGTTGGAATACTTAGGTATTGTAACTCTAAAGCGTGTATTGAGTTTTAAAAATATAAGTAGGTGTGAGTGAGAGGTAAACTTGAATTTCACACAGAAAAGTCTGTATTCATGATTTTAGTGGTGGTATTCTGAATGTGCTGCTTATAACATAATTGGCATGTTGCTCACATGGGCACTGACTCAGCGGAAAACTAACCACTTTTGAAAACACAGTTCAAGACCTGTGTAGATGAGCAGTCAACAGACTTATTGTCAAATAAAACAAAAGGCCTAAGTGAGGTGAAATCATCTGAGGATTCCCTCCACCCCTATTATACCATGGTATTTTGCTATTGTTTAAATTAAATTAATGTTATCAGTTACCTTTTTTAATCAGTGAGCAGTTATTGCAGATTATGTATGATTTAATTTACAAGGTCTAGATAATAATTCTCAAATTAAAATATAATCCTTTGCTTCTTTCCTAATATTTAATTTCCCTTTGGATATGTTCATAAAACATTTTTAGTGCTGTCAAATTTTTTTAAGTTCTGCATATTTTTAAAGTTCAGGATTTCAAAATAAATATTTCTATGGTTTACAAGTATGTATAAAAAGGTGTTGCCCGGCCGGTGTGGCTCAGTGGTTGAGCATCAACCCATGAACCAGGAGATCACGATTCAATTCCCAGTCAGGGCACATGCCCCAATTTCAGGCTCCAGCCCCAGCGTGGGGAAGGGAGGGGGTGTGCACAGGAGGCAGCCAATTGATAATTCTCTCCTCATTGATGTTTATCTCTCTCTCTCTCCCTCTTCCTTCCTCTCTCTGAAATCAATAAAAATATATTTTAAAAAAAGAAAAGAAAGAAAGAAGGTGTTTTATCATTTGACCATTTAGGTATAGGACAATTAGATGGAGAAGGACTCCTAAGATGTGTGCTGTCTTTTATAGTGGTTGACATTTGTTGAAAAATGAGATTTTTGGAAAAATTTCAGTACCTCAGTACCTTTCCGTTATTTTCATTACATTTCCTAGTTTGGGTGGGTGGGGGGGGGAGGGGAGAAAGTCCAGGTTTCTTTGGATTAAATTGACTCAGTACAACCTGTCCTTGTGAACCTTTTATGATTTCCATAGAAAACGTTTATTATTTACCTCTTTTCCACCATTTTCTAAGTGTGTTAAAGAGTCGTTAGAAATCAAAGTGTATTTTGCTGCTCTGTTACCACCAAGAACGACTGAATTTTGAACCCCTCGACACTCTCTTCTAGCTGCTTTCGAAATCTATTGAACAACTGAAGCAACCAGGCAGGCACCTGGAGGAAGCGGAGGAAGAGCTGCAGGGGGACCAGGCGATGCAGGAAGACAGAGCGCCCTCTAGTGGCAACAGCACTAAGAGCGACAGCAGTGTTGGTGTGGAGGACACACTGGGACAAGTTGGGGCTGTGAAGGTCAAGGAGGAGCCAGTGGACAGTGATGAAGATGCTCAGATCCAGGAAATGGAATCTGGGGAGCAGGCTGCTTTTATGCAACAGGTA
Organism: Myotis daubentonii; assembly: GCF_963259705.1. Taxonomy (NCBI): domain Eukaryota; kingdom Metazoa; phylum Chordata; class Mammalia; order Chiroptera; family Vespertilionidae; genus Myotis; species Myotis daubentonii. The sequence continues at coordinate 58,946,517 of NC_081849.1, forward strand.
ATAGGCAAAGATTTAGCTCCAGGATTTGTAATTAAAGTCATTATCTGAACATGAAATGCACTCCAGGTTTTGGTCAATGGATATAATTTCCTATCACTGAATAATTTGATTTTAGTGTTTAAGGGTTCTAATGTGTATATATCTATATAGAGGTCTCTCTCTGTACTGATCTCTGTATAGGTATCAAGGTTTCATTGAGATTTCACTGGCTAGGAAATACCTGCTACACTAATACGATACCACATAGTTATCCAAGTAACTAGCAGGCTTTAAATCCATCCTCAAGCCTGCCACATCAATTACGTCTAAGGAAAACGAACTCACTGTTGTTTTAGTTTCTCTGTTGAGATCAGTGACTGCTGGATAGTTTCCCAGTCTGATCAATGACACATTCTATTAGTTCTTGATTTCTTTTTGATATGTAGAATTCAGTTTTCCCAGCGTTGTACATAATGTATCATGCTACAGTCTTGAACACTGTTAAAGGTAGTCTGCCCCTTCCTTCCTCTCTCATTTCTGTTAAGTGAAATGTTCTGGTTACCATGCCAATAGTCCTAGGTTACTGTATAGATTGCAATTGAAAATATTAGGGCTAGAGGTGGTTTTAAATATATAAATGCAAAGTACAGCACTATTTTAAATATTACATGATGTCTCACCGAGCACTGCTCATTTTACTTTATCTTGTGTTATTTGATGACACTGTCTATCAAAAAAAGATCAAGTGAAGCAGATGCAAATGTTGTTAAGAACTAACGTGCAGCCCACAGGCCAGTCAGATGCCCTATTGTAGTATCTGCAATTATAGAAAACACAGCAACAGTAAGATTATCATCTAATATGAAGTCAAAATCACATTTAAAAGAAGCAATATGTAGTATCATATTTTATTATCATTATCCCTAGGATCTCTTAAGTATAATTCCATGATGACATGACAGACGCCATACCATTTTGGCAAAATTAGCAAAGTGGCCCTTAACAAAAGAACCTACTTGTACATAATGCACCTTTAGAAGGACTGTGTCCTTTGAAGTTATAAAATACAAACAACTTTGAAGGCAACAGAAGACTGTTTACTTAAGTCACTTCTTTGTCAGGTTCCTGCTGTTCTCCTACAGAAAACGGATTCTATGAGGCTGAGCAGGAAATGCCTTGTGGAAACAGGAAGTCCAAGTGATTCATGTGTTGGGGAATGTAGGGGGGAGAAACGGAGGATAGTGTTTTACTCTTTCTGTTTTTAAAGGGCACTCTATGAATTGATTTATTGTCTAAGAAAGTAACACCACAAGTAGGGAAATTGTTAAGGAAGCTTTTCACTGGAACATTTCCTTCAATACTCCTTTTTGATATGTTTACCTTGTTTTATAGGTTTACTTTTGTTAAGCTAGTTAAAGATTTGTCATATTAAGACCCCTTTAATATGAATAATCCAAATTGACCTAGAATCTTTGTGACTTTTTTTCCTATTAAAATATTTATATTTCTAAATCCGAGGTATTAAAAGGTGTAGTATCCTGTTTCAAAGGAGACATAGCAGTTTTGCCAAATGTAGACGTTGTACAATTGTATGTTACTGGCACGTGTTGTTTACATTTTGCTGTGACATTTAAAAATATTTCTTAAAAAAAGGTTACTGCTAAAGATACATTATCCTTTTTTAAAAAGTCGCCATTCAAATTAAATTAATATAACTAGAAGTTAGAAAGTTTAAAACTTTTCCATATAATGAAAAAAGACCTGATAATTTGACAAATAGCTATAACACTTCCTATTACCAACATATTTTGGTTAGTCTATTCCTTCAGATTAAAATGACTTTTTGTCAGTTATTTTGCATTAAAACATGGCATTCCTAAGATAAAATTGTATATTTTCTCCATCTCATAAATATACATTTTCTTTAAAGTCTTTTTTTCAATTTCATAAAAAAGGGATAGTGCATCTTTTAAAATACATTTTATTTGGGGAGGAACATGTGGCTGAGCAGACTTTTGTATAATATTACTTCAAAGATATGTAACGAAGAACAAAAAAAAAGCCTATTTTTTATAATGTCACTTGAGAGAGCTTCATCAGTACAGTTGGTGGACGTTAATTTGTTTGAATTTGATATTCTTTGAATTTAATCAAGAAACTACCTGGAACCAGTGAAAAGAAAAGCTGGACTTAAATAATCTTAGAGCTAATTGATAATTGTCTCTTTTAAAATCTACTGTATTTATTATAATTTACACCCTTGATGGTGATTTCTTGTTTTGTGTTGTAAATATATTGTTTGTATGTTTCTCTTCTTGCCTTCTGTTATAAGTCTCTTCCTTTCTCAAATAAAGTTTTTTTTAAAAGATCCCCTTTCATACATATGGCTTTGTGTAAATTTGATATCTAATCGAATTCGAAACTCATGCAGTAGGTGTCACATACCAAAACATATTGCCATTCTTCGTTGAAACAGAAAAACAAACATATTTTGAGTAGTTACTTCTATGCCATTAAAAATAATAAATCCAACAATAATGATTTTAAAGTATTTATGTCAGCCATGATCAAGTAGCAAATACAGGTAAAATTTGTTGCATTTTTAATACCCCAGTGTGGCCTTTTCCATGATATGTTATCATCTTGATGTCAATATAAAATTTTATGTAAATAGATGTCAATTCCTAACTTTTCTCAACTTAAAAAAGTTATTTTAATCAGATTAATGTAATCCCTTGAATATAACAAGCACTCAATAAATATGAATATAAATAATTTATCATGTATTATAACAGTACTATCTACTACAGTGAGAGTCTGACCTCTAAGTATAAAGTGACAGTACATAAATTTAAAGAGAAAGGAGTAATTAAATTACCTCACCTTATATGGAAATAATTATTTAATACGACTGTGAGAAATAAGGAGTCTGACTCAGGTAAAGGGAACTGGGCCAGACACATCCCCCAGGCCATGCCAGACCTTGTTCCTCTTCTGGTCAATTGCTAGCAAAACTTATTAGCCAATAGTTCATAATGTGTTGTTGTGCATTTGGTTCAATAGGTTAAAAATATTTGTTGTATTTTCTTTGATCCCCTTAACCTAACTAATAGTGTCATACAAATTAAAGTTACTCTAAGTCACAACAGTATTGCCCTAGATTGTTAAAAATACTGGAGCTAATATCATTGACTATTATAAAGTGGAATATCATTCCATAATGCCATACATTTGATAATTTGGTCAGAATTGTGGGAATATCTTCGGTATTAGTCATGCTTTCCTGAAAATTGCCTTTGGACTGTAAAATTACAAGATGAACTAGGTACAAGCCATCCTCAAAAAAGAGATGGAGGATTCAATTAGATAATGCTTTTATACTGTATGTTTGATTTCCAAAGTGTAAAGTGGCTATTTCAATAAAAAGCATCAGTCTCAGCTTTTCTGAAGAAAGTTTTTCTCTTTCCTGAAGAAAGTTTTTCTTCAGAAAAGTGGTTTTTGCCAGGACTCACAATAAATATACATTACATTTCCTTAGTGGAGGTGGCTGCTGAAATGGAGATTGCTGCTTTTCATAGATCTGAAAAAGATAGTCTTTAAGATATTTTTATGTTTCATCTTTCTTTTTTTCTAAAGGCTGTAATAGGAAGGAATTCAGACACTACACATTTTTTTGAAACCTAATACTCAACAGATATACTATAGACAACAGTGTTATTTTTGATGTGGCATTTCTTTGTGATATTTTTTCATTACTGGAAATATGCAATTGTGGGTATATAATTGTAGGCTGACGATGATAAATAATCAAGGTCTTCAAATTATAACCAATTATAATCAGGAACTCAGAGATGCAAGGGAAGGATTTTGAGAGGTAGGTTACCATTCCTTTCATAATCAATAATTTTAAAGGGAAAGAATGGGAGAGCAGTCAAGCAAATAAAACAGGATATTAGGAATGTGACTTTTCAGAACCTGCTGATTTCAGAACCTATTCTTATTGTATAAAAAAAAAACAAAGAACAAAACAAAACAAAAAAACAACTTCTTAAAGGCTTATAAACTGTAGCGTTTAGACAATGCAAATTTGGGGGATCATCTTGATTTACAAAAAGACTTTTAATTAAATTTTAACTATTGCAAACATACAATGTACCACATTCTGTTTTAAGTATCTTACATCTGTTAACTAAGTCCTCAGAACAACCTTATGGGTAGGTATTATTGTCCCATTGTAGAGTTGAGGGTACTGGGTCACAGAGAAGTTAAGGTCAAGGTCACCCAGCTAGTGACACTCTAGCTCTCATTCGTACCCAGAAACCCAGGCACTAGAATCCCTGTTCTCAAACTTCACCATCACACTGTATTGTGTAACATCCTTTCCATGTCCAAGTTTATTAGTACATTACCCTCCCCCCCTTTCTCTGTCCATCAGCATTTTCAAACTGTTTTGAATCAGTTTTCTCTTTTAATCATTGCTGTAATTTAGGAGATTAGCACTCTTATTTTTTCCTAATTCATAGATGAGAAATCTAATTATTGTAAACATTTATGCTCAATTTTTAGAATCGTGAAAATTTGTGAGTTTATCTTTTCTGACCAGTGGATGGACACTGGATTGTTTTCATTTGGGGGGTATTATGAGCAATGCTGCTATGAACGTCCATGTACAAGTTTTTGTGTTAACATATGTTTCAGTTCTCTTGGGTATATACCTAGGAGTGAAATTGCTGGATCATAAGGTAACTCTGTTTAACTTTTGAGGAAACCCCAAATTATTTAACACAATGGCCTATTTTACATTCCCACTAGCAGTGTATGAGAGGTTCCAATTTCTCCGCATCATCTCCAACACTTGTAATTGTCCCTTTTTTTGTAGCTAAACTAGTGGGTGTGAAGTACTAGCTCATGGTTGTTTTGAATTTCTATTTTACTAATGACTAATGATGTCGAGCATCTTTTCATTTCTTATTGGATGGCTGTACCTTTTCTTTGGAGAAATGTCTATTGAAGTCCTTTGCCCATTTTTAAGTTGCCTTGCTTGTTGAGTTGCAAGTGTTTTTAAATATATTCTGGATACCAGGCCATTATCAGATATATGAATTGCATATATTTTCTCCCATTCTGTGGGTTGTCTTTGATTTTCCTGATAAATGGCATTTGATGCACAAACATTTTTAGCTTCATTGAAGTCTAATTTACTAATTTTTCTTTTGTTGCTTATGCTTTTAGTGTCACATATAAGAAACTGTTGTCAAATCCACTGCCAACAGAGATATACACCTATGTTTTCTTTTAAGGGTTTTATAGTTTTAGCATTTACTTTCAGGTCTTTGATCTATTTTGAGTTATATACATTATTTTTTAAATATATACTTCCCTGCGTTTGAGTTATTTTTAGAGATAGAGCGTAATAAGGCTTGGGCTCCATTTTCTCATGCATGAGCTGTTTCCCTGATGTCTCAGTTTGGGTTTGCTTCTTTGCCTCCCTGTTGCTGCTTCTTATTGCTTCCTAGCTTCTGATGCTGTTTCTTTTTCTCTTCCCAATGAGTCACTTAAATTCCACAATCTTGATGTTTATGATATCTAATATAAACCAAAGAAAACATAAAGTTTATTTTCCTTTTAAGAAATGCCTTTTATTCTGGTGACCTTTTGAAACTAAATTGGAGTTATTTTTCATTTATATGGCTTTAAAATTCTACCTCGGTTACCCATTTTCATTTGTCTACTAGTACTTTGCACTCAAAATTTCTGTTGAACTAATGTTCGCATCTCTGCTTTGGACTTTGTGCCTTCATTGACAGAATTTCTGCCAAGACCGCTATATTGTACTGTCCAAACTGATAGCCACATGAATCTATTGAGAATTTAAAATATAACTGGTACAAACAACCTGTGTTTTAAGTGTACAATACACAGCAGACTTCAAAGACATAGTATGAAATATATATTCCTATCTAAGTAACAAAGATATATATTGATTACATATTAAAATGATAATATCTAAAATTTATTAGGTTATATTACATGATTAGCATTCATCTTACCTGTTTTACTTTCTTAATGTAGCTCCTAGAAAAGTTAAGATTACATATATGCTTGCATTTGTGATTCACATATTTTCCATTGTGAATGCTGCTTTAGATTGTATTCCTCTCATTTTAAGTTATGTTAATAGGTCTCACACTACATTCCTTTGGAAATACGTGGGCTATATAATACCTGAGCAAAATACTATTTGCTCTTGCCAGTATCTTGCTATTGCTGTCACCTAATCTAACATACAGGCAAAAATGCTATGTGGGAGGAGATCTGTGGCATCTTAATGGTTAAAAGGTTTAAATATTTCCTTCTTTATCTTAAAAGCAACTCACAGTCTATCAGATGTTTTATTAACACTATCAGTTGAAAGGACAATTCACTTATTGCTTCACTCACATCTCCAAGTTAGTAAATTCATCATCTGTAAAATGGGCTTTTTTTTTTTAAGCTCTTCCCTTTCTGTCAGTGGAACCACCATTTAGACTCTGGATAAATTATCATGAAATCATCTCTTTTTATCTCCTCTTCATTTTTTTTATAGTAAGCAGTTAGTACTCCTATTTCTGATTTCAAAGCCATCATATCGCTTCATTTTCTCTTTGGCTGTACTTTCCCTAGTCCCTACCTTAATAATAAATTGAACTTATCTTATATAATAAAAGGATAATATGCAAATCAACCGAATGGCAGAATCATCAGTTGCTATGATACGCACTGACCACCAGGGGCAGACCCTCAACGCAGGAGCTGCCTCCTGGTGGCCAGTGCACTCCCACAAGGGGAGCACTGCTCAACCACAATTATGATTTTTCATAATTTACCTTCTATATGGATCACTGATGATTGATTTTATTTTATTGTTTTTATTTTATCTGAGACATATTTTGGTAAAAATACAACATATCAAATAATTTTCATTTAGCACATGAATTTTTCTACATCAATGTATTCTATTGGAAAGATGACAACGTGATTCAAATTAATCTTAGAAAATGAATTGACCTCGTCTTTTTGAAGATTTAAATAAGGAAAAGTATACTGACCATGGGAAAAAATAAGGTGTTGTTTTTGACTATAGATGCACTGAACTTGAAGAGTGGCATTTGTTTGTGATTCATGTGTGGGATTGCCTTAGAGCAGGGGTCCTCAAACTACTGCCCGTGGGCCAAATGCAAATACAAATATTGTATTTGTTCCCGTTTTGTTTTTTTACTTCAAAATAAGATATGTGCAGTGTGCATAGGGATTTGTTCATAGTTTTTTTTAAAAACTATAGTCCGGCCCTCCAACGGTCTGAGGGACAGTGAACTGGCCCTCTGTTTAAAAAGTTTGAGGACCCCTGCCTTTGAGATATACCTGCCTGGTGGTTACAATGCTGATTCTGTAGGACTTCAGGAGTTCCAACTTTATTGTCAATTCGCAACTCCACCTGGAGCAAATTGCTTAGTTCTGCCAAGCGTCAGTTTACTCATTTGTTAAATGTGATCACTGTAATTTTTTCGTCGGGGTGTTGTTTCTGTAAGTAATGTATGTGGGCATCAGAATTAGTACCGAGGAAAAATGAGCAAGTGCAGATGTCCTTGACTCTCAGTGGGGTTATGTCCCAAGAAACTCATGATACATTGAACATATTGTAAGTCAAAAATGCATTCATACTACACCTTAGAGCAGCGGTTCTCAACCTTGGCTGCACGTTAGAATCACCTGGGAATCTTTTTAAAATCCTGATTTCTGGGTCTCATCCTCCGGAAATTCTGTTTCTTTGTTACTAATGTTGTGGCCCCACCCCATAACAAAGAAACAGAATTTCCGGAGGATAAGGCCCAGAAATCAGGATTTTAAAAAGATTCCCAGGTGATTCTAATGTGCAGCCAAGGTTGAGAACCACTGCCTTAGAGCAGTGGTCAGCAAACTGTGGCCCCTTGAGTGTGGCTCTTCCACAAAATACCGCATGCAGGTGTGCGCAGACAGTGAGATTGAAACTTCGTGGCCACGCTCAAGGGGCCAAAGAGCCTCATGTGGCTCGTGAGCCGCAGTTTGCCGACCACTGAAAAGTATTGGTGGTTCACCTCGTGTTCTCTGATCACTGCTGCCCAGCATCACGAGGGTGTCCTATCCCATATCCCTCACCCAGGGAAAGATCAAAATTAAAAATACTGTTTCTACTATGTGAGATTGATTGCTTTCACACCATGGTAAAATCATAAGTCAAACCATCGTAAATCAGGGGCTGTCTGTACTCAACTTTTCAGTGTTTTTTGCTTGTTACCAAATGCTCTGAGCTTTTTTTTTTTTTTTTTTTTTTTTTTTTTTTTGCAGGAGGTGGGTGGGGAGTTTTCTCTATCTCCAGTTTGGTGAATGTTAAACTAGTTCCATCTGAAAACAAGAATACCTGAGATGATTTCTTGATCTTAAATAAATCACTCCCTGATTTTGAATAGTCATCAGTTCTCCTTCTAATACAGTGGGGCCTTGACTTAAAAGTTTAATTCGTCCGGGACCGAGCTCGTTAAGGAGCTCATTAACTCAAATTACTCTGTCAACTCAATGCAAAAAATCGCCCAAGAGACAGCTGGTATCTCAAAAAACTCGTTAGTCGGGACACTTGTAAGTCAAGGCCCCACTGTACCTTCATTTAACATGATAAAGAATAAGTCTACATTATATTTTTAGCACCTGACATGTTTTGGTCATGGTGGAGGTAATATCAAATCCTTCTTTATTTATACTTTACGAATTAAAGTAAACTTAACATTCAGTTTTTTGGTACGTATTTTAAATGGTTTGATTTTTGCTTCATTGCTTGAGTTATCGGACTAACTTGTAACAATATCCAACTTCATTCCTTTATTTTTGTATTTTATTTACCTCATTCATATTGTAAGTATTTCCATGTATTTTATACCTTCACTAGAAGCCCAGTGCATGGATTCGTGCACTGATGGGGGCATTGCCTGCGGGGATCGGCCTGCTGTGGGAGTGCCGCTCATCCCGGTCAGCCAAGCGGCACTCTCACTGTGAGAGCTCACTGACCACCAGTGGTACAGTCCCTATGCCTGGCCTGTGATCAGGGCCATCTTCCCCAGATGCCCACAGCTGGTCCCGCCCCTTGCCACCACCCATCCCTGGTTCCCCGTTCGCCATCGAGTGATTGGAACCTGCCAACTGGAGGGAGGAACCGAGAAGTTGGCCATTCCACCTGCTCTCCAGCCCCACTCCCCCCACCACCCACCCTAGTTCCCCGTTCACTATCAGGCGATTGGAGCCTGACAGCCAGGAAAGGGACTGAGAGGTCGGCTTTTCCCACCCGCTTGCCGGCCCTGCCCACACCATGGGTCGCCCTCTCTGTGTGGGGCGACTGGCGGGGTGGGGGCCTTGGCCTGGCACCCCCCTGCATCCCCCACCACCCACCCCCAGTTCCCCATTTGCCATCGGGCGATTGTAGCCTGCCTGCCAGGGAAAGGGACTGAGTGGTGCCTCATAGTGACTGGTCAAGTGGTCGTTTTGGTTGTTCCCCCATTAGGGTCAATTTGCATATCACCCTTTTATTATATAGGATAAAGGCCCAGTGCGCAGGTCGGGGCTGGCCAGCCTCCCCTGATGGTGGCCCCAGATTGGGGTGGGGGGGCCCCAGCTGGAGGTGGGGCTGGCCAGGGCAAGGGGGTGCAGGCGGTTTGTAGGCCGCCCACACCCCTGCGGGGGGGTGGGGCCAGCCAGGGCAAGGGGCTGCAGTCATTCTGGTCTCTGGTCATTCTGGTCGTCCCACTGTTTCAGTCTCTGGGCTTTTATTATATAGGATAATTCACATACAAAAATCCACTCCTTATATATGCACAGTTTGATGAATTTTCACAAATGTGTACAGCACCATCTTGATATAGAATATTTCTGTCACTCCAAAGAGTTACCCTCCTGCTCCTTTTTAATCAAGTTCCCACTCCCACTCCCCACCGAGCCCCAGGCAATCATTCATCTGTTTTTTGTTACTAAGGCATTCGCTTTGATTTTTCTAACATTTCATATAAATACATCATTTAAAAAGAGTCTGTGATATTTTCTGTCTTGATTTTTTTTTTTTCATTCAGAAAATGCTTCTAGAGATCCATACATGTGTGTATCAGTAATATGGTCTTTTTTATTGCCAGATAGTGTTTCATTCTATGGATATGCCACAATTTGTTTACGCATTTTTTAAAAAATATATTTTATTGATTTTTTACAGAGAGGAAGGGAGAGAGATAGAGAGATAGAAACATCGATCACTGCCTCCTGCACATCTCCCACTGGGGATGTGCCCGCAACCCAGGTACATGCCCTTGACTGGAATGGAACCTGGGACCTTTCAGTCCGCAGGCCGACGCTCTATCCACTGAGCCAAACCGGTTTCGGCTGTTTACACATTTATCTATTGATGGAAATTTTGGTGATTTCCAGGTATGGGTGATTATGAGTAAAGCTGCTATGCATTTTCTATACCAGTCTTGGTAGGCATTTATTTCTTTGGGGTAAATATCGAGAAGTGGAATAGTTGAGTAGTATGCTATTTGTTTAACTTTGTAAGAAACTGCCAAGTTATTTTGATTGCTTATTACTTTACATTCTCATTAACAATGTCTTTAGGGTTCCTGTTTCCAACACTTGGTATTGTCAGGTAATTTTTAAACATTATGAATTCTAGTGGGTGTGGGGTAGAATCTCAGTGTGCTCTTATGCTGTGCTTCCCTAATGTTGTCTCTTCATGTGCTTATTAGCAATTTGTGTATCTGATTTGGTAAATTGTTGATCCCACTATGTTGCATGCTTTTTATTGGAGTGTCTTTTTATTATTAAATATAAGAATAACATACATTCTGCACTCAATCCATTTCTAGATATATACGTTGCATTTTTTTTACCTGACCCATAGCATGTCTTTTATGATTAAGAACAGAATGTTTTAATGTTGATGGATCCCATTCTATCAATTTTTTCTTCTATGGCGAGGGCTCTAGTGTCCTATCTAAGGAAGATTTGCTTCTGTTTTCTTCTAGTTAGTTTTTACATTCAAGGTAAAGCCATCTTGAGCCAGATAATTTTGTGTATGATGTGAAGAAAGGTACCCAAATTTTTCAGCACTAGTTAAAAAAAAAGTTATCTTTGTTCATTGGAATTATTCTAGTGCCGTTTAAAAATCATTTGAAAACATATATGTGACCAAATTTCTGAATGCTTTATTTTATTCCATTGATCTATATGTCTAACTTTGCACCATTACAACAGAATCTGGATTACTATTGCTTTATAGCAAATCTTAAAATCAAATGGTATATTTGAGGTGCCACACAATTTAAATTTGTTGTATTTCTTTAAAGATGGTTGATCATGTCGATCCTCTTAAGACTTTAAGTTCTGTTGGAGAAGGTCTGCGTGGTCTCTCTCTCTCTCTCTCTCTCTCTCTCTCTCTCTCTCTCACTCATTCTTTAGGGTTCATTGATTGCCCTGTGTGTTTACAGAGATGGATAAAGTAGAAGATGTATCAGTCTTAGCCTAGGGCCCTGGGACAGGAATGAGGATGGAGAAGGAACCTGGGATCCGGTAAAGGTGTGAAGGGCTCAATGCATTTATGGGAGGGGTGGAGGGCGGAGAGATGGCTCAGCTCACTCCTAGGTCTGCTTCACTTTAGAAGTTGGTCACTTACTGGCTCCTACCACATCGGATCTTTTTTTTTTTTTTTGGCTTGACCATCTTCTCCCAGGCCTTTCATTTCCTAGATATTTGGTTATCTTTACATTCAAATATTGATTTTGAAGGTAGACATGGGGAAACAAACATTCATACTTGTGTATTGATTTCTGGTATGGTTCACAAACAGACTGAACGGGCATTGCTAACCCAGGTGTATTGGCTAACATTTTGTCATCCTGTCATTATATGGAATAAACCGAGTAAAAAATAATAATACTGATAACTTTCCCAAATCTCAGTTTAAAATTAGATTGCTTTCTTTCTCTTTCTTTCATTGAATGTCCCTGAATTGGGTGTGTTTTTGTAGTTAAAGATCATGTATACTATAATTTTATTGAGTCATGGTTCATTCATGCAGTCAGCTCTTTCATATAGCAAGACATAATAAATCTAGTGGAAATTCTTAAATTCAAGTTAGAAGAAAGGCATGAATAATGGGATATTTATAACATCTGAATACCGGCTACCATAAATGTCATTTTCATCAAAAAACATACTGAGTACCACTTACATTTTGTATATTATATTAGATATTTAGTGTATGTTACATAATTCTGTTTAAGCCAATAAGCCACAGTGTGCACTGATTCTGGATTTACTGTGTCTCTCAGTTAAAATTATAATGCGATCCTCTGATTTAGGATCCCTATGAAAGCAGTTTCTCTGTCCTTATTTTTCCACCGTAATGCTTCTAAGATAACAATTACTATTTTTATCGTTCCCATTCTTTACATTAGAACTCAGTGCTAATGAAAACCCTGATCGGTAAACATTAGTAGTACCTACCAACCCACAGAGAGGCTTCTAGATACCTGCAGGTATGGATTTGTTTAAAATTGTATCATCTTAAGCAAGAGCCTCGAACTACCATGACGAACTTAGAGAAAAGCATGTTATTGGATGAGAAATGGTGGGGAATACAGGGAAAGAGTTTTCTCAATAGATGCTTAAGACTTCATGCCTCTTTTTTCCAATTTATTTCTTAATTTTCGATAGGGAGGTAGGATAGAAAACGGATGGAAAGTGAGCAATACATTTTATTTTAACTTTAATTCAGAAGTACTGAGGTGTTGAGTTAATTTGATGTAAAAAGGTGTCCTTAAAGCAGTCAGAATGTTGGCTCAAGTTAAAGTGTTGGTAGTGGGGCTTTCTTTTTCATCCTCTCCAATGACCATGGACTTTTGGATGGCTCCTAAAGTGGACTGGGAAGTCCTTACACACTTGGCATTAAAGTCCAGGCTCCAGGAGTTTATGTGGCTATGCAGCTTCTGAGTCTTGGATGGTGTGTTGATACTGTATATTTTTTAATGGTTACGTTTTTCCCTGACTCGTATAAAAGATTTACTGTTACAGTTTGTGTGTGGCCAGGCAGTGGCATATGGAAAAGCTGTTTCCTGCTATTTAATTTAATTAGCCCCATCACGTGCCAGCCTTCGGGCATGTCACTCTGGCCCTCTGAGGCTCTTTGTCTGTCGGAGAGATGGACAATATCTTGGCTTTGTTTGGTGGCTGGGCATGCTGCAGATAAAGCCACTGAGATTCTGACTGTTTGTTTAACCAAATCTTTGCATTCTTACCATTTGGCTTTGATTTTCTTTTACAAAAATACATGACATTTTGGCCTTGGGAAGGTGAAAAATAAATATTGAGAAGCTAAAGAAGAGTAGTTGCTCTTTGTGGTTTAATATAGTGTTGAGAATGTTGTCATTTTCTATTCAGAGATTTTTAGTTATTTTGTTACTGGTTTGTTAGTAGATATTCAAGATAATCATCATTGAATCATTTTAACTCTAACTTAGTGGACAAACTGTCATTTTAAATCAAGCCTCCTTTTCTGGTTCATGTGCTATAATTTGATGTGATTGCTTCATCTTGACAAATCTCCAAATCTTTCAGTGCATTTATTGTTGAAGAAAGAAATATTTCTTTTGATATATTGGATGATATTTTCATTTGTATTTGTTTTGTTCTCACAGAAAGGACAGTGGTTAACACATTTAGTCAAGAATTGTTCCCAATATTTTAGTCTGTATTAGAAGGTCAAAGATATTTTAAAATTTTTTCTCTTTTAATTGATATGTTCATAATTTAAAATTTCTCAATCATATGTCACAATTAAATCCCTAATATTTTTCAAGATTTAAAATTATTCAAGAACATTTGAAAATAGAGGATTAAAAATATATTCTGCAATGTAGGAATCTGATATGCAATGAGGACACGTTTGCATACATTTCCAGCTTAATTAACAGCAATGTCCTTAGTCAGAGTGACTTGTCAAAGGTGATAAACTCCTTTGAATACCTACTTTTAAAATTAGATGTCCCAGATGTAAGATTCTTAAATAATTTAGACACATGCACAGTTTAGAATTACAAGAGGATTTGCACGTGGACTTAATAAGGCGGAGAGAGAGTTAAATTAATTAAATCTCACAGAACATCCAGTCATTGTGTCCCACTGTGTTAGGTGCCAAGACAGAGACCCTACCCTCTGACATCTCTTGGCCTTTGGAGCAGCCCACAGGACCTACACTGAATAAGTGACAATCAGTATCAAAGGAAATATCATCGTCCTAAAGCTAATAGTTCTACTACTTTTCAGTAGATTAGGAATTTTTAAGAGAATTATTGCATATTTGACTTTGATGCAGTTTGCCAATTAGATCCTTACCTTTGATAGTTTTTAATTTAAAAAAGTGAAGGGATAAAAGAAAAGGAAATTAAAACCCAAATATGTAAATCCTCTTAAGCAACATCATTCTTAAACATAATTTACGTTCATAATACAGACATTTCTAAAGATCGCAGCATTAATATGGCTGCCACCAGCCATGCAAAGTATGTTTTATTATAGAACCATGAGATACGTGGACTTTGTGTTTTGTTTAAGGACAAGCAAATGTCACCAACAAAATGAAAGCTGTGCTGTTTATCTCCTAATGCTTTTCATCATGCGTTTTCCAGTGCAATTGTATTTCAATTTTCAATCACTGAGCCTATTTTCAGATTCATTTTTGTATTCTGTAGTTTTTATATATGATTTATCCTTTATTTTTATGTTTATTTTAAATTTATATTTAAAGTGTGTCTTTTTCTGAGGGCACACACACCACCACCACCATGCATTGGTTTTTGAACACGGTAGTATCCATTTAAGAAAATTAACTTTGCTGGTAATTTTTTAAGTATAAATATATTTTTAATATTGAGACACACCCATATCCGCTACAAAAAGATAAACTTATGGCAGCTATATGGTAACTCTTCATGAAGCTTTCCTTTTCAGTGTTGATGTTTTATTGGAAATGTTATGAGGTATAATGTGACTGAGGTTGAAATGGAATTATATTGAGGTGACTGAATTCCAAACTAGAGATCTGCTTAAGATTTTTTTTAAGGAAAGCATATCCATTATTAACTTAAAGGAAGAGCCTTGAATATAGGTATCAAAATGGTACAACTTGGTTTCTTCTAGAAAATAGAGCCCTTGTAAAGTCCTTTTTTTTTTTTTTACAAAAACCAACTATGGTGAAGGTACTTACGCAATTTCAAATGAATAGAAAAAAACTGGGACAACAGAGTATTTGTAATTATACTTGTGAAATAATTGGATTTATAACAAACAATTCACATTTTCTTCACATGTCAGCATACATTGTTTTTCATATACTCTTATGGGTGTGTTAACTATGTATGTAAATTGGCCAGTGTCCCTCATCTATTCTTTTTTATAATTACAGCTTAACTTAATAAACAGTAATAGTTCAGAACAATTCCATAAATGTGTACCGAACAACTACATATGCCTGGGACTTCTGCCAGGGACTCAGAAGGTGACCAGAGAGTACAAGCTAATGAGGTAGCCATATGGACTTCAAAATTTACAGTTGCTTTGAGAAATGGACAGGTAAACAAATGAAGAAAATCAAGTAGCATTTATGCTGCCATGGTTATATATATATAAATTCTGTGAAGGTCTTGACCAAAATCTTACAGCTTCTAGGTTGATGAACTAGAATCCAAACCCACATCCATTATCCAGGTTCTTTCCAATAACCATTTCTACCTGTGAGTAGAAAAGACTGAAAGTGGATGGGATCTTTAAGTGCCTATTCTATAGCTGATTGGCCTCTGCCAAATTGCTTCCATTGGTAATAAAATAATTGACATGTTTATTTGTTTTATGACAATGAAGAAGATTTATCAAAGAGACTGCCTACTTTTTTTAAAAAGAAGACTGAGAGGGCTTTTTTGTTTTCTTACTTATTTACTAAAAGGGGTGAATATTGCAGGCAGAAAGAAAATTTTTAATTCTTATATTGTTATTAGAGGCCCAGTGCACGCACTGGTGGGGTCCCTCAGCCTGGCCTGCAGGGATCGGGCCAAAACCAGCTCTCCTACATCCCCTGAGAGGTCCCAGATTGTGAGAGGGCAATTCTCGAGTGACACACCCTGGGATCGGGCTCCCTCCTCTCTAGTTCCAGGTGCATCACCTGAGAAACGCCACTGCCAAGTGACTCCAACTTGGCAGCTCCTGTGTTGAGCGTCTGCTCCCGGTGGTCAGTGCATGTCATAGCTGCTGGCTGGTCGGTCGGCTGGTCGCTTAAGCTTTTAGAGATAAGCTGGAGTTATCAACATTGGAGTCAAGATATGGGGGTTGAGTTTTCTACATGTAATATATGTTAATAATGCCTCCATTTATGGAACTTTTTTAATGTGGTGAGAAAACATAAAATTTAGCATCTTAACTATTTTTAAGTATACAGTACAGCAGCGTTAACTATATGAACGTTGTTGTACAACAGATCTCTAAAGTCTCTCATCTTGCAAAGCAGGGACTCTATACCCATTGAACAACACCCCATTTTCCCCTTGCCCCCGAGCTCCTGGTAACCAGATGCTACTTAAAAGTTGTTCGAATTTTTGCCTGTTTTAGATATCTCATATACATGGTATCATGCAGTATTTATCTTTTGTTACTGGCTTATTTCACCTAGCATAAGGTCCTCAAGGTTTATTCATTATCATAGTATATGTCAAGATTTCTGTCTTTTTAAATGGTTGTGTAATATTTCATTATAGATATACATTACTTAAATACACATATTTTCTTTATCCATTTATCCATCAGTGGACATTTAGGTTGTTTCCATCTCTTGGCTATTGTGAATAATGCTACATTGAACAGGAGTGTGCAATTATCTCTTTGCCATTTTGTTTCAAATTTTCTTTGGATATATACCAAGAAGTGGAATTGCTGTATTGTAGGTTAACTTTTTTTCCCCAGTAACTTCCATATTGTTTTTCATTGTAGATGCACCAGTTACATTTCTACTAACACTACACAAGAGTTCTTATTTCTCTACATCCTTGCCAGCATTTGTTACTTTTTGTTTGGCTTTTTATTTTGAGAACTAGAGGCCCGGTGCACAAAATTTGTACACAGGTGTGTGTGTGTGTGTGTGTGTGTGTGTGTGTGTCCCTCAGCCCAGCTTGCACCCTCTCCAATCTGGGACCCCTTGAGGGATGTCCAACGGCCCTCTCACAATCCAGGACTGCTGGCTCCCAACCGCCTGCCTGCCTGCCTGCCTGATTGCCCCTAACCCAGTGGTCGGCAAACTGCGGCTCATGAGCCACATGCGGCTCTTTGGCCCCTTGAGTGTGGCCACGAAGTTTCAATCGGACTGTACGTGCACGCCCGCACATGGTATTTTATGGAAGAGTCACACTCAAGGGGCCGTAGTTTGCCGACAGCTGCCCTAACTGAATCTGCCTGCCAGCCTAATCACCCCCTAACCACTCCCCTGTCCGCTTGATTGATGCCTAACTGCTTCCCAGATGGCCCGATTGCCCCTAACTGCCCTCCCTTGCCAGCCTGGTCACCCCCAAATGCCCTCCCCTGCAGGCCTGGTCCCCCCCAACTGTCCTCCCCTGCAGGCCTGGTCCCCCCCAACTGCTCTCCACTGCTGGCCAAATCGCCCATAACTGCCCTCCCCTGTCAGCCATCTTGTGACCACATGGGGATGGCCATCTTGTGTGTTGGAGTGACGGTCAATTTGCATATTACCTCTTTATTAGATAGGATGGTCAATTATCAGGTATGAAGTGATATCTTATGTGGTTTTTATTTGCATTTTCCTGATGCTTAGTGGTATTAAGCATTTTTCCATATGCATCTTGGCCATTTGTATATGTCTTTGAAGAAACATCCATTTAAATCCTTTGCACATTTTTTAATCAGGTTATTTTTTGTTGTTATTGATGTTGAGCTGTTGGGATCTTCTATACATTTTGATTGTTTCTCCCATTCTCTATGTAGATTGCCTTTATACTTTGTTAATTATTTCCTTTATTGTAGAAATGTTTTTAAGTTTCATGTAGACCCATTTGACAAGTTTTACTTTTATTGCCAGTTATTATGGAACTATTTTTAATTTTCAAATTTCATTTACTCTAAAATAAGAGAGAGCAACATTATGCTAAGTGAAATAAGTGAAATAAGTCAGAGAAAGATAAATAACACATGATCTCACTCATTTGTGGAATATAGTGAACAACGTAAGCTGATGAACAAAAATAGATCCAGAGACATAGAAGCATCGAACAGACAGTCAAACTTCAGAGGGAAGATGGGGGGTGGGTGGGGGGGGGTCAACCAAAGGACCTGTATGCATGCATATAAGCATGCCCAATGGACACAGACACTAGGGGGGTGAGGGCATGTGCTGGGGGATGGGGGTGGCCAGGGAGAGGTCAATGGGGAAAAAGGAGACATATGTAATACTATATGTAATACTTTAAACAATAAAGAATTTTTTAAAAAGAGAGAGCAGCAATCACTAACTCATGAGGATCAAAAAAACTTCTATTAATTTTATTGGCACTGAAAAATGTTATCAAAGCTATAATAAATTACTGAAAGGGCCTTCATTAACACAGAAACTAATACTTTTTAGATGATTTAAAGGCATATTTTGAATTATGTACTAATAGTTATGCTTTTCCTTTGAGCTAGATGTCTAGTTTTTAAATGATGCATCTCTTAATTTTAAACATAAGATCAAGGTCCTAAAAGCTGATATGGATTGGTTATTTTTCAATAGCTTGAGAATCTTATTTCCTACTCGAAAAGACAGTTGGCTTATAAAGTAATCACATACATGTGTGTGTGTGTGTGTGTGTGTGTGTATGTGTGTATAGAGATACACATTAATATATATATATATATATATATATATATATATATATATATATATATATATATATATATGTATGTATGTGGTTCTTTATATGTATATATATGTAACACAGCCTGACATATGAAGATGATAAATTTTTACACATTTATTGACAACTATCATGCAGTTGGACCAATATTGAATAACAATCCTATTTTTAAAATTTTTCTTTTACTTTCGTATGGTTTCTTTCAAAAATCTAACTGGAAAAAAGTAAAGGCTTATACAGTGTTAAAAAGTCAAATGAATGTTTATTTACTATTTTGAACCAGTATGGACAAATAGATTTTTCACCTATGTGGGTGGGGGAAGATAAGAGAAACACATTATAAGCTGACAGAATTTTTTATATTCCTTATGAGTGAAAATAATCCAACTAAGTTAATCACAAGATAAATGTAAAAATAGTGAGTGCCGGTATTAAAGTTTTATAGAAATCAATATTTAAAATGGTACAGAATGACAAAGTTTTATTATTGGCAGTAATGCTATTAATGATAATAACAACAAGAAAGTCCGTCTGTATGGAGTTAATAAAATCCCAAAGACCATGCCTAGCAATTTACATATATTATATCATTTAATCATCTCTTAATTATAGATGAAGCATTGAAGGATGAAGAATAGTGAAATAGTTGCACAGGTCTAGAAATTAGTAGAACTCAGATTCCAACTCCAATCCAAATCCAGGAAAGTGGAGAGATGGCTTGGAGTTTCTGACTCATAGACCACTGAATAAATTCAAAATGTGCTTCTTCATCTTCAAAGCAGAAACCCATTTACTACTGTGCTGAATTTTCAACCATGTCTTTCTTTCTCCTCCTAGTTACTTTGATGAGAATGTGCTAGCACATGTAGAAGGAAAAGTCAGAGTGAAACCGAAAATGAGTGAGGCAGAAGTCGATGTATGAATGGCTTCACAGTTGTGGCCCTGCGTTTTCTCTTCGTATGAAATATATTCCTACCCTCTTAATTCTATTCAACTCTAGCTCATAAAACTTAGTGGTCACACCTTATAAGACATTGCAAAATGTCACTTATGGGATTCTCAACACTTCGCTGCTTACTTTTCATAATGGTGAGATTTACTTTACTTACTAATTTTGTATTTGATTTGCAATATATGTCCACTTCCTTTGTCTCTTAACATATATAAAGAACACAAATTTAAATAGTTACATTGGCAAAGCTTCTTTGCTGTTGGCTGAACTACCCTTAACCTACCCAGTGAATTGCACAGTTTTTACTCTGAATACCAACATTTATACAAAGTCATTCTCTCTCTCCTGTTCATAATTATACTAAAACACTCGATTTAAAAGAAAAGTTGGGATCCTCTCTCCTTAATATGTAAATATATTTATAAAATAATGTTAACTAAGCTGGTTTATATCTTCATTTCTTGTTAATTGCTTATCATATAACTATAACATGCAGGATATTGTTTTAAGTGTTGAGTACATTCCTGTGCAGTTCTAATAAAGTTATAATCTGGGAAGAGGATAAATCAAACACACTAATAATTATTAGATAAAATATGTTAGGTACCAGATGATAGGGACAGATATAATAGTATTGGGGGGGGTTACCTGTTTATATAATATAACTATTAAAGATGGAATTTTCCAAATGCTCTATAACTTAATACAAATATAGTTAATGAACATTTATGCTTTCTAATCCCATTGAATTCTTAATTTATCTTATTAAATGTTATTTCTATGTATAAGGATTTCCTAGGTCAACACATTTTCCAGCACAAGCAACATATTCTTCAGTATGTGAGCTAGTAAGTAGCACCAATTCAATTGTTTTAAGTAGATATCATTTAAAGAAGCGTTCCATTCAACTCACTGGTCATACTGGTTCCCTTTATGTATATTTTCTTGCAAAACCACAGACTAGTTTAAGATTCTAAAAACCACAAATATTCAGATGTGTAAGACTTAATTTACAACTTTTAAAAAAATAATTGATATTGTCATAGAACTCTTATTGATGAGACAGGAATTTCTACATTGGGGTAAATAATACTTGTGCTATTTAAACTTATTTGAGTGACTTTCGTATTCTTTCATTTTTACAAGTCAAGGCATTTTAGTATATATGTAATATATTATTTCGCCAACATAGTCAATATTCAGGTATCTTTAATATTCACTGAGAAGTAGAACTTTTCAGTATATGAAGAACAGATCCAAGGAGGTGACCTCTAGGGCTTAAGGTTAATTAATGGCCTAAGATAGCCTGACTGAAAATAAATAGGAATTCAGAAAGGGAGGTAGGGGGGGAAGCTGTGTATTTCTTCAGGGTTTCACAGCTTGTTAGATGGATGTATTTTATGTTTTCTCACAAGGGAGACTTTTCCTCTATTGTATGTTGAGGTGTGGTCTCTTGTAATAAAGAACGTTTTAGTATTTACCTAATAAATCTCTCCATTATCTACTATAAAGTCTGGCTAGATGTTCTTTTTACTTTACAGACTTTTTCCATAATATAATATGTGAAGGAGTGAGGTGGCTCAGATTTCCCTTTCTAAGCTAACTAAAAGCAAGAAAATCCCAAAACAGCCTATATAACTTGAAAATTGAAAAAAATGACAATATATATGATTTTACGCATTGTGTAAGTGTATACTATTTAAAATAATTTTCTCTATTTAAAGTAAATGGTCATCATTTTGATTTACTCTATTTTTAATTACTTTAGTTTATTATCTACAAGGAGAATAAACAATTGGATTTAAAAAACGATACCAAGAAGTATCATGTTGTCAGAGAGCAAGAAAAGTGGGAGGGAAAATGCTGTTGTATAAAGCTACCAGGGACACAGGAAATGCCTGTCTGTAAACTCCTAAATAATGAACGTTCTAGTTCTAGCATATTTTATACAGATTTTGTGAATAATATGCAAGTGTACGACCGATGATTTGGTTAACTCTAATTTCTGTTTCATATTTAAATCAGTTGTTTCAGAAATAATATCACATGTGACACATATCTTGCTGATAAAAGCAACTCATGAAAGGTTTCCTGTTTATTATTTCTCATCGTTTTCCTTTCTTATTTTGATATTGAATTCTGGGCTCACTTCTTAGAGTTGGCATATCATGTTTTGTTTTGTTTTTTTGTCATCTTCCTGAACTTCCTTCTTCCAATGTACAGCTACATAACCTCACAATTCCTTTCAAATAGGAGGTAATTGGTTATACAAGTTGATCCTACTGCTTCCACCGAAAATCTAGAAGAAGCACACATTCAGTGGGAATGTCTTTTAGTTTATCTTTAAATTGGAGCAGGGCAGAGGTCATTAGCTGAAAGGAAGTCAAAATGACAAGGACCCTACCAGTTGCAAGGAAAGGTTAAGACAAATAATCTCTTTCCAGGAGACACTTGGACTGTTAGCTACCTGGCACAGACTCTGTTTCCACTGAAATAAATTAGAACATCTCTGACTTGGTAAAAGTAAGGAGAAGGTAGTCTAACTTAGTGGAAGTCTCAATTACAGTCTACTTTAAAAGTGATTCCAGTTTTACTGCTTCTCAACCTGCTTTCCCTCACATAAATGTAAACTAATGTGTAGAAGCAGCTAAATTAAAAATACAGTTCACAAAAGACTTAAATTAAAAAATACTTATCATAAACACAAATACCATTTAAAAATTTGTTTTTACAGCCTGCCCTAACTTCAGGTGGAAAAAATACTTATTTTGGATTTTTAGGATTTTTTTCTTTTAAACATTGTAAAGAATTCCCAATGAATACATTTTCCTTTCTCACTATGGAATAAATAGTGAGTTTAAACTAAGATACGGGAGGCAGCAGAGAGATTTCAAGTACTATGGCCTCCTTTACCGTTTTTAAAATTTAGAAATTACGAGTTTTCTAGTAAGACATGGCTGAGAAGCGATGTCACCAGGGTCAGTGGTAATTGCTGTTGAGGATCTAAATGGTCAGAGTGGAATGTTCACATTCAGAGAGGAAGGAAAATAATTGTAACCAAAGGATCCCATCGAAAATGTTTTCGAAATGTACTGAAAGTGCTCTAATCAAAGAACAGTGCCTGAGATTCTTGGAAAGATTTTCACACTCTGGCTAAAGCTTCTGTTGGTTTATAATTTTACAGCAATGTTGACTGTAGCCAATTTTGTGCAACTATGGTAGCAATAAAGGCTAGTGCTTAGCATGATGGATTTATGGTCCATGTTTTGCTTATAACCGTTAGGATCATGAGCAGCCCTAGTTTCCTTTGATTTAAACAGGATATCTTTGGTATTTTTCTGTGGCTATGGTTAACTTAAAATAAGCACTTTTAATGTACTTGTCAACTCTGTCTAGGGAGAGGGAATAATCCACATTGTCCAGATTTTATTAAGAAAAGGAATCACATTCTTGCATACATCCTACAAGGGAAGACAAAAATTCCAATATATTGTGTTTAAGACATTCTTCCATGTGTAATTTTATCACCTTAAATCAAGATTTATTGATATCACACAGTGGTATTTCGTCATGTGGCCTGACCATCCTTGAGAAAGGCATAGAGGCAGTGCCTGGAATGAGGCGGCGCCTGGAATGAGGCGGCACAAGGCTCCATTAGCAGCCCTACCAGCAGTTCCAGCCAGCACGTTGCTGCCTGTTTCTTAACCCTTTCTGCAGGAGCCCCCTTATCTGATGGTAACTGAGGAGTTTTTCATTCATACTTCATATTCAAGAAGACTGCGTGTGAACTGAAGTGCATTTTGAGTCCATGCAGTAAGAAGACGCTACTGGCAATACTATGCCAAGATGCAAAGGCGGCAATGTGCATTTATGAAACTCAGATATTTGCAAATCATATCCCACAACTGTTCACTGATTAAAGAATGTATATTGAGCCATTTTATTTTTGCTTTGATTTGAAAATGGTATCTTGAAATGTTGACTCTCCTCTGCAGATTTAGGCTGGAAAGGGGACTGTGAGCATAAGTTTTTAGCCAGCCCATCTCTTGTGGAACAACATTCCATCAGGCATTTCTTTAATGATAGGAGAAGCCCACATCCACCTGGTCTTCCTCACTGAGAGCTCTTCTTCTGTCCTTGCTGTGTTCTGAAAGAGAGGAGCTTCTTTCTGTTTTCACCAACGTCAAATTGCTAAAGTGCCACTCATGCAAAAAAAAAGTTGTTATAATATACACTAGAGGCCCGCTGCACAAATTTGTGCATGGGTGGGGTCTGGCCCACCCCGATTGGGGGTGATCAGGCTGGGCCAGCCGAAGGGAGGGGTTGTGGGCAGTTCGCCAGCCAGCCCTGCCCCCTGGTCAAACTCCTGGTTGAACTCCCAGTCAAACTCCAGGTTGAGGGTGCAATTTGCATATTAGCCTTTTATTACTAGTATATAGGATTATGCATTTCTTTCTTCCTAGAGAAGGGAAATTGTAATTATTTAGAGAGAAATGGCTCTTCAAAGTTGAACAAAGATAGCAATGAAATAATTTTTCAAACAATGCATAGAACATATACCTAGCATAGAACATATAACAATGCATAGAACATATAACTAGCATTGTGCCTTTTTTTCCTATTAAAAGATACAACAGGGTTCATAATAGAGTGTCTTAATGTCCTTTAGGGAATTTTCCTGTCATCACTCATAAAAATGGCATATTTCCATGTTACATTGTCCTGTGTGATTATAGTTTTCCACTAAGGGATTATAGGGAAAATTACTAATATTATTAGATACGATTTGTTGAATGAACATTTCCTTCAAAATTATTCTTGTGGAATTCTTCTATCTTGGAGAATTCTGAGAAAATGCTACTTTTATTGGATTTGAAATACTTATGCATGTGTAGATGATCTTACCTATGAATGGGAATTCAGGTTGGAGGAAAAGTGTCTGAGGTAGGACTTTTAGGAAATTTGGGAAATGGCAAATCATTCTGATCAATTTGTGGACACAAACTCATTTTATGCATGTGAGGGCTTTGGTTTCCTGATAGAAAAAAAAAATTCTCTGCAATGTAAGAATGTAATATGCCCCAATGAATGCTAATAGAAGATGGTCCTGAAGTTTGATTTGTTTTCAAAAAACTTGTCTGTTGGGCTTGTTGGTCACTTTGTGTCACTCTTTCTGATCTTATAGTCACCTTCGTTCCAAAGAGTGGAGGGACTGGCGTGCACAGAGACTAAATTATATGTTGATTTTTCTGTGTCCTATTAATATCTTATTGTTGTGAGAGGGAAGGAGGTGCTTTGTGGGTTTGGCTGGATAGTATTGGGCTTGTAGGTAAAAAGAAGGAAAACATAGGCTTCCTCTGACATGAATGCTAATTTCCAACTGCTTTTTAACATAATTTTTTTTCAGATTTATCTTTGGTTAGCATTTCCATATGGATACATCCCCCCCATATTATTCTGTGTGTCCTAAATGGCAGTCCTTTAGAAAGCATAGTGTTCTGAATAAAATGATCGTCAATGGTGCTAACCTTTCCATGCTAGAGAGAAACCAAGGGAACATGGTTTACAAGGGGAGAAGACCGAACCATCAGGACTGCCATTGCCGAGTAGACGGTCTTGATTCCAATTAGGTTACATGAACTACACATACCAGACACGCCTCTGAGGAGGTTCACCAAAAGAGGACAGTTTGTACAACACAGTATCAGGGAAAGATGTTGGACTTTTCAGAGAGCACATGTTTTGTCTAAGTCCTGGCATGGTCTCTCCTTTGTCCTCAGACCTCTTAAACTCTATCTCTAGTTCCTCCTCTATCAGATGGAGTTGATACTATCTATCTCCCAAAGTTGATGGTGACTTTTAGATAAGACAGCATATTTGATGTTCATTCACAGAGCTGGTGCTCAGGGTGGCACATGCAGGTTGGAAATAAATGGTGTTACACTTTCTTGAAGAGCACACAGAAGTAGAAAGGCTGGATGGCTTCAGAGAACATTTTCCAAACTGTGGTGTTAAAACATCAGCCCAGAGAGATGTTCTCTGGCCTGATGAATTTTGGAAACTCCGCACTCTCTGTAAGGTTTTTAGGAACACCCACTGTACTTGAGGAAATGAATGGCTCTGATAAGTCCTGCAAGAAAGCAATTTATTTATGTTGTTTAGCCTGACATTAAAAAATATGACCATGACATTTTTCAAATGCCGCTGTTCTGGCAAACATGCTTTGTGAACACTGACCGAGGACAGTACGCTCCTCCCATCCTCGTCTTTATGTAACATGTAACTGAAGTGACATGTAGCCTATCATAAACCATCTCTCTCAGCTATAGTTGTGGCAGGTAGGAAAAAGGAGATTTGGGTCTAAGTCCATTTATCTCAGACCGATTTTGGCATTCCTTGTTAATCTCTCTTTAAAGAGACTCTGTGGGCTACAGAAAACCAAACAGACAAAAAGCAAACAACCTAGTGGAGATCTGGTTAGCATGTAGTACTTTCTCAGCATGGTGTGGCTCAGTTTGGTTGCTCGCTGGTGTCATAGGGGAAACGGGCTCATAAAGCACCCAGAACTGTTATTCTAGGATCTTTTTCAGCAATTTACAAAAGTACCTCTTTATTCTTTATCCTAAAACGAAAAGTGCATCATTTGGGTGCTGCCAAGTAATGAATTTTTTTTTTTTGTCTACCTTTTTTTTTTTTTTTGAAAAAAAAACACCCTAATGTAATTAGATGTTTGCAATGAAAGATAATAGCCATATTCATTATCTGGTAATCAATGCATTTTCAATGTGATCTTTTGTGTACTAATTTTGAGAGGAATGTTTTAATGTTTTGTTGTGGTAAATATATATGATATATAAATTTATTTTTGGATAGTAGCTGAGAATGAAAACTAGATATTATTAAAGCCCTGAGACCTGCAGGAAACAATAATTTGCAATAAGAGTCATATCAGACACTTAATCGTTAAAAGGAGAGACAATGAAATCAAACAAAAAATATCTTTATTTTTATTTAGTTTATTGCAACATTTTCCTAATAGAATTCTGAATTACATTTCTTAAAACTCTTTGATTATTATGTAAAAACAAACACAAACAAACCTTGAGGAGGAATATAGAATAAAATACACCCTTGAGTGGGAGAATAGAATAAATGTAAGACTTTTAGTTTAATTATTGGGTAAACATAATACTATTCATATTTTGAGGTCAATATATCTTTATAGGATTAAGTGGTGTATCTGTTTCAATATTAGAAAAGAGCATGACAATTTTTAAAGAGAAAAGGAAAAAACTCCAAGCCCCCTCCCTCTCCAGGGAGGAAAGAGAAGGAAAAAAAGGAGAAAAATAGATGCGTTTAGTCTAGCAGTAGCATAAATTGATCAGCTGTCCAGTAGGGGCTGCTCATAGAGCATAAAGGCTGATTCTTCTAGCTCCATGTTTCATGACTTCAAGGAGACTGTGATTTCAAGGCCACGTCAATGTCTGTAGCTGAAATAACCTCTTCATCTATTCCTAAGGTGACCCAGCCTCTGATATCAACTCTAATAAAATAGTATGGGTAAAATTAAAAAATGACTAAATAAGTCATTTGCATCCTATTATCTGCCTTCAAATGACATTTTCCAAACCATATTTAAAATGTTGCTGTGCAATAGTGAGGAGAACTCGTAACTGCATTTCCAAACAGAATCAAAGTGTTGTTAAATTGTTTTCAAACGCAGATTTAGAGAATGAAATTGAGGGTAGTAAACTAGTAGCCAACTAAAGCAAAACCAGCTGGAATGTTGGTAACCGATTGCACATACAGGATCCAAGCAAAACATCTTGAATTGCTAGTACCATAATAAATTATCGTTTTCACATTTGTATTTTGCAAGTGAAAACAGCACGAAGTCAAGCTTGTGAAATACAGACCAAATGATGACATTTTTTATTCACCCAC
Organism: Myotis daubentonii; assembly: GCF_963259705.1. NCBI lineage: Eukaryota > Metazoa > Chordata > Mammalia > Chiroptera > Vespertilionidae > Myotis > Myotis daubentonii. Next base: position 58,974,390 of record NC_081849.1, read on the forward strand.
ACCTACGATGACTGAGTAGACCTGCTGCATCATTCAACAAATTGGATAAGTGAGATTGTCAAGAAAAGGCCAACAGACCCTCCGTGGCTAAAATGCAGGGGTAGATGGGAGAAAATGGGCGAGGCAGGCAAAGAGTTAATTGCCACATAGAATCTAATGAATGCGGCCATTTCTCCTCCCCCCAAGGAGGCCCATACCACATCCACCTAACACCCAAGGGGCTGTTATCTCATTTTCTTCAGAGTTAATTTTCTCTTTAACATAATGAGATAAAAGGCTGAATGGGGTTAGAGTCCTGGGAGTGTTCAGAGGGCAAGAAATGGTCAAGAACTGGCTTATCTCCAAACTTGATTAAGCCTATTTGATAACTGACGCAGGGGCCTCCAATTAACTTAAAGAATGAGACATCTAAGGGTTGAGAGTCAGTCCTCACAATAATGGAACTTGGCCTCCTGTTTCAGAAAGGAGATTCCCAAATCCCCTTGGTGGAGCGGGGCCCTCCTGGATGGAGAGGATGGGCTGATTTATGTCCCTGCGGTGTCCTGGAGTGTATCTGCCTTGATTGCCTCCCTTGATCTTGGCATCAGTCACTTTGGAGTCAAGATAATGAAAACTGCATTAAAGAGGCCCCTCCAGTTTATGCAAATGGTACTTTATCTTCAAAGAGGCAATATCCTTAGGAGAGTTTCTTTGCTGTTTAAAAAGTATTAATCAAAGAAAATGTGTTCAATATTTCCTTCCTTCTTTCCGTTTTTCTTTTTTCTTGAATTTGCATAGCCATGAGGCTGACACTTTTCTTTTATTAAAACCCTAAGCTTTCTTGGTGCCTCATGTAAGGAAATGTAATTGTATTTAGTTGGAAGGTCTTTGTATGGGATTAGGAAGGCATGAACATTACTCTACAGATGAAGTCCCACACTGCACTGGATCTTCTGAACTGGCATGGCTGGTGGGAACTCAGAGCCACACCTGGGCAGGTGTTCCTGAGGGTGAAAAGGCCAAAATCATGGCGCCATTAGCAACGGCATCTGCAGATATCCCTTGGGCTACAGCTCAAGGTAGAGAACAATCATGTTATGTCTGTACGTGGACTTTTGGGGGAGGGAACACAAGATAATACAAAAGGAGGAAATACTGGAATCATGGGGGAGCTCTGGGTTTCCCTGTCTTTTCGGCCAGGCTATTTACCAAGTAATAGCTACACAAAAAAAGCAACAATAGATGTGGATTGGTGCTTACCGGACACAGTCCATGTTTACAGGGCACTGCAGGGGATTGGTTTTTGAGAGTGTTTGCTTCCCTGGAGGTACAAAGAAGGAACCTGTTACACGGCTTGCTGACACTTCAGTGACCAGAATGGGACGTGGAAAGCAACAGCAGTTCTCAACCCTTGGTTCGCGGCCCCTTTGGGGGTCGAACGACCCTTTCACAGGGGTCACCTAAGACCATCAGAAAACACGTATATAATTACATATTTTTTATGATTAATCACTATGCTTTAATTATGTTCCATTTGTAACAATGAAAATACATCCTGCATATCAGATAGTTACATGACGATTCATAACAGTAGCAAAATTACAGTTATGAAGTAGCAACGAAAATAATTTTATGGTTGGGGGTCACCACAACATGAGGAACTGTATTAAAGGGTCACGGCATTAGGAAGGTTGAGAACCACTGGAATAGAGGCTTTGCTCGGGACTCTCTCTGGTGTTTTGAGAATGTTACCAAGGTTAGAGATGCATGGTTTTCGTTGACCTTGATGTCAGGTGTGTGTTCCTCAGTTTTCGGAACTTAGAATGAATGGGTGGTTTATGACTGTCCAACAGGAGCTTATCCTCACCTGAACTTTCTTTAACAACAACCGAAAAAAGAAAAAGGAGTAAAAAAATGGCACAAAACCTTAGGAATGGTTCCTCTTCTTGAAAACAAACAAACAAAAAACAATCTAAAGAATAATGTTTTAGTTTTCCCTTGTATTTTTCTTTCTGGTGATTTGAATATACCATACTAAAATGGTAACATGTTTCTGCGACTATTTTGCATGTGATTTCTTTGCTGAGTACACTGAAACTCCTACTGTATTTTCAAAATCAAGAATCTGTAATATCTTTTGCCATTACGTTATACTGTTTCATGAAACATCTAGTTAGAGTGTGATAGGATCCTTTCCCTTTTAACATAATTTTTGTCTTTTTCTTAGTACTTTCAATCAGGTAGTAACATTCACACAATATTCCAAAATGATATTTTCTTTAGATCAAATAGACTTTTACTTCAAACTGATCACTAAAATAGATTGGCTGTGAAATTACAATTAAGTTATCTTAAACATCACCACAAAATGTAAAACTTGATTATAATTATATGCTGTAATCATTACCTAGGATAATAGAACATATATTATAGTTATACAGCTCCTATAATGATTAACCTGAGGTCATTCTGGTGATTACCTAATGAGGTATGGCTATGCAATTATAGGTGGTATCCACACCATTTAACAACCGTTAGGCATGGGCAGTGACCAAACAGAACAGATAGTGGCAGCAACAATAATCACAAGCTCATTGAACATCATCAGCCTCGGGCAAGAGCTATGAGTCCCAAATATTTGTAGGAGTTATCATCCTTCCCATGAACAAAATCAACTTTTGGAGGGGAAGTGAAGAAAAGAAAGCTGGAGAGTTTCTTTGCTAGTGAAGACACAAATGCTAGTTCCTTAGAGTTGGGCCTAGCATAAAAGACTGCCTGAGCAGTGCACTCAACGTCCCAAACACTGAACTTGGAAGGATCTCCTTCCGAAAGCAGGCCAGCCGTTTCCCTTCAGCAGCCAGTAAATCCTGGAGCAGTTTCTCTGAGGTTATGTCAAGGCCGATGTCCCTTATGACGAGGCCTCGCCTCTGGGAGATGGGATCACGGGTATGTCTTTCACATTAAAAAGGCTGATGTGCGCTCCCTCTCATTTATGTGTTTCCCTCTCTTTTATTCTTTTAATCAGGACTACATCATCTTTGCAGAAAATTGGCAAAAACAGACAAGTGTAAAAAAGCAGGTGAAAAGTCTCCCACCCCCAAAGCAAGCACAGTTAGCATTTTTGCAGGTTTCCTTCTAGACTCTCTGTCTCTCTCTGTCTCTCAGATTACCTTGTTGTTTTGGAAAGATGGCAAATATTCCCCCTGAAATCTTAGGTAACAGTCCCCCTCCAACTCCTTTCAATGGCAAACTACAGATATTAACGCTGTTTGACGTGGTTCGTCTTTTAGACACTAATCGTGCTCATCTGGTCCCTGAGCTCCCAAGCGTTGCTCAGTTTTCAGAGGGCCTGTGAGGAAATTCTCAGGGCTCGTGGCGTGAGCCAGCGGTTCAGAGTTCAAGCATTGCTGTCTCTGGTTCGAAATGGAAGTAAACAGATTTTTTTTGGTATGCTCATCACTGCCAACAATTTAACTTCAGGGTTGGCTGTCATGTGGTGGATGTGATCAGTGGTAAAGCCTTGTCTGAAAAAAAGAATTTTGGTGGCAGTCCTGGAAGTGTGTGGTGAACCCTAAAAACTTCTCGAACCAATGACATCAGGAATAATGCTCAAATTAGGCCCGCTAGGAAAAGATGCAGGAACAAAAATTATAGGATTATTAAGACATGGGAGCGGGAGGGAAATGTATCCATTGTCATAAGTGTAGGTTATAACCTTGGGAGCATTTCACTAAATACATTAAAAATAGGTTTTGATCAGAGGCTAATATATGCTCAACCAGTTGATAATAATGTAAGTAAGCCCCATTTGTTCTTTCCCTCCCCCTCCACCAAAGGCCTAAATAAACTTTATTTTCAAGTTGAAAGGACTTTTCTAAAATTCCTCATTCTTAATGCTCTCTAAAAAGCCCGGGTTCAGAAAATTCAATTACACCATTTTTTATCTGACGGAGATCAGCTCAGTTTCCTCCTTTGCTTTGTGTTTACTTTCCTGCAGTAGCTGACATCAAAATGTTTTCTGGAATGCTGGGGCTAAATAAGTTATGCTTAACTCAATATCTAATACAAATAGCCCTGGGGAGCTTCAGCGACACAATCATAAAAGCTATAGTTTCTTTTAATAGCTTGCCACACTTTGCTGATATAGTATTTCTCTAATCACCAATCTTTATGTGCCTTCCTGACCTTGGAGCTCTCAGCCCAAATGGCTTTGTGGTATCAAAGGCCCATGTCATTGGAAGAGTGAATGGCTTTCATTTTTCCCCTTGAAACTTCCGGTTCCTGGCATCTGTAAAGAATTACTCCGAGTGGGGTTTCGCTGCCTTGCGGCCACTGCCCCATCCAATGGAAGTGACTTTTCCCAGAAAGGTCATAGTGGTCAGTAATAGGTGGATATTGCATCCAGGGAGGAGGAAACTCTGATTTCTCTAGTCTTTCTGTTACAATATTCAGGACTCTTGCATCACATTTGTTGTTAAAAATCCAAGTCACGTTTTGTTTGCAAAATAGATTTCAGCAAGAAAGGGCACACTCTGTCATGCAGTAAAGCTGAAAAGGTTAGCGACAAGCTTCATAAAGTCATCCTATCTGTTGGGAAAAAGCAAACTTCCCATTTACACCTTTGGGGGGATTAGCTTTTGACGGTGCCCATGAATTAATCTTCGGAATCCCTTACTCTCCAGGACTTTAAAAGCACACACAGATATTGGGCACTGGAATCAGGAATCGGAATTCTGCAGATTCTGTCCCCAAACTGGTACCAGTCAGGACAACTATTGAAACCCCAGACTTCTGACTCTTACCTTATTTTGAAATTGCATTTCTCAATACTATTAGCTTTTAAGGATTCTGCGTAGTTAATAGCTAGGGGCTGCATGGATGTATTTCTAGGCTACTGGTTAACACTGGGTAATGGGTAACATTTCCAAACATTCCAATGATGAAGTGAGTTGCTTTTAAAAATTTTCATACCTTCTCTTTGCATTAAAATCTTAAAAGAGAGAGAGATTGGGTAGGAGGGGCGGGGGGGGGGGGCAGAAAGAATGTAGAATACTAAAGAGAACTGTAAAGCAATTCAATAACCTTCCATGAGAGATTCTTAATGCAAGGAAGAAGTGTGAGTTTAAAAAAATCAACTTAGAAGAGCATGATTACAAAATTTAGCAGGACTTATAAGAAATGCAATTTCATTGATCAGTCTATTTACTTATATAAAATCTGTACATGTTTTTACTACTGTAATGAACACCTCCCACTCCTGGGAATGTTCACTGTTTACAATTTAGTGCAAATTTCCTGATCCTTCCAAATGGTTCTTCAATGTTACTTTACGTATTAGCTATTCCCCCCCTGATTTAGTTTATACTGATTTATTTTAATATATTTTTTTAATACTACTGAGAATTTAAACTTGAAAGTAAAATTCTTCTCTAATTCCATAATGTATGTCCTTTACTATTTGGGCAAATTTTCTTTAAAGCTTTTATTTCTGTATATATATATATATATATATATATATATATATATAATTTACACAAAAATTGAATTCATATTAAATGTACAATCGTATACAGTTGTTTGTTTACTATGTATATTCTGGGATTTTTCCATGTTTGCTGAATATTCTTAAAAATCCTGTTTTACTGGAATAGCCATAATACCTTAAAATTAATACCTATTTAAGAAAATGGGTATATATTAAAAAGGTATAGGTATATCTTAAAAAGGAATACCTACTTAAGACAATAAGTCTCATAGATGATTGTGACAGAGTAATGAGCAAACTTGTTCTGGCGTTGGAAGCTTCCAGAAATAAAAATGCCTACTTTATGGAAAGATAGTAGTTCTGAAAGTTTCAAAGTCTTAGAGCAATTAGAGAATTTGAATGTTTCCTCTAGTTGCACAGCCGTGTGTGTGTGTGTGTGTGTGTGTGTGTGTGTGTGCGTGTGTGTGTATGAGAGAGAGAGAATTTTTGAAGTCTGGATTTCTATGAAGCCCAAGAGTCTCATGAATGAGCTGCCTTGTTCTTATTAACTTGCCACCCCCTGCAACTCTTCATTGTCCCCTGCAGCCTTTTGCATAAAGATTGTTGACAGTGCAGTAACATTTCTAGAATTTAGTTTCCTAAAAATAACTGAAATAGCTAATCTGTTTAACAAGATAAGATCAAGAGTGAGGCTATCTTTCTGTGTATTAGTAACATCTTTCAGTCACTTTAAGCCTTAGATGGATTTATATTTACAGTTTTGAAGGAATGGTATTAAGTTGGTTACCTTTTCCTCTGTACAAACTCACTTAAAATACAATGGCTTAAAACAGTAAACCTACTTATTTCTCATGTATCTGCTGACCAGCTGGTTCTAAGCCAGCTCAGGATGGCTGAATGGTCTAGGACAGTGGTCAGCAAACCGCGGCTCGCAAGCCACATGTGGCTCTTTGGCTCCTTGAGTGTGGCTCTCCACAAAATACCATGTGCGGGCGTGCACGTACAGTGCGATTGAAACTTCGTGGCCCATGAGCAGAAGAAGGTTTTCGGAAAGGAGATAGACGAAACAAGTATACAAGACGAGTGTGGATGGGAGAGTTGGAAGGGGTCGACCTCAGCGAATGTACCTCAATCAGATAGAGGACGTTTTTAGCAAAGGCCAGCTTAGGAGTACCCTAATTAAGTTAATAACAATGTACCTACCTATATAGTTTAAGCTTAAAAAATTTGACTCTCAAAAGGAATTTCTATCATTGTACTATTGATATTTGGCTCTGTTGACTAATGCGTTTGCCGACCACTGATCTAGGAGGGCCTTTGCCGCAGGGCTGGGATGCGGGGGGCCTCTCTCCACATGGTCCCTCATCTTCCAGGGCTGGCCCCGGCCTGCTCATACACTGTGGTACAGGGGTTCTCAGTAACCACAAGGGATGTGTGGCTGTGGGCAAACACTTTTCAGTGTTTGTGGCTGTCACATTTGGAGTTTATTATCTCACTGGTCAAAGCACATCGCGTGGCCAAGCTCAGAGTCACCATGGAAGGAGACTACTTTAAGTCTTGTTTATAGGGAGGAAAGAGGCAGGGGGTCCTTGCTGCTATGTTATACCATCCTCATCTCTCTCATTTCTGATATCCATTTCAATTAGACAAATACAGAGCCTAGTTTTTAAAACGTTTAATAATTGTTACATTTATGTTTCTGCAAAGTTTATATTAGGATCAATAAGCTGAATATATTGAAAACCAGAAACTTGTTTTTGAAAAGAAACCTGAAAATGTGGTTTTTTTCTCCTTAAGCAAAAACAAAACCAGGAAAACAAAACAGAAAAATACCCAACCTGTGAGAGAGTTAGAATTTCTCCCAGCTTTGTCCTATCATTCTAGCCATTTGACATATTTAGGAAAATAATGAATACATGTGTTTAACACAACTGTGATCTGGCATGAGGGGAAGGGCATTTTTAATTCTATAAATTATCATGAAATATATTCTGTTATACCCATCTGCTTTCAAAAATAACAATTTACTGTACAGTAGTACTATGGGACTCAACTGATTAGTATTTATATGTAGTTTTAGATGAAGACAGTTTCTTAAGGATAAACCCTGTTTTGCCTAACGGGAACTGCAATGCTGTTTTAAATTTTTAATTTTCAAGAAAATAAAAATCAGTTACAAATATTTTTCCCATGTTGGGAAGACAGAATCCTGGGTAATTTGTAGATAAAGGCATCTCTCAATAACATGCCCAGTTCATATATGAAATAGATAGGGAACATCTATTACATTCCAAAGACATCCCAGAGTCCAATGGATCTGTGATATCCCGTGGATATTATTTCTGATAAATCCATCTGTAGAGTGTGTGGAGGTAGAAGCATGCATACTGGAGACAGACTTGGGTTACAATTCTGACTGTTAATTGCTGTGAAACACTGAGCAATACCCTCTAATTTTCTGTTCCCAGAGGGATGAAATGGAGTTAAATACTCAAAGGGTATGTAGAAAAACGTCTCACTGTTAGTTGCCTTTCCTCCTCTCTTTTCACTCAGCTTCTTACTTTTTACTTCCTTCCGCTACTAACAGCCGTTGAGACCTTCCTGCTAAGTTGCAGGTAGGCAGTTTGAGAGCAAGGAAGGAGCCTGGAAGTGTGATTCTGAGTTAGTCTGAATACTGCCGCCCAAGCACAGGAACAGGCTGCCGCCACCGGGGCCAGATCTGTCTTTCCGTGGCTGTTTTCCTGTGTGTGCTTTTGCACAGACCTGGTCGATTTGTTGCATACTGACCAACGCATTGCTCTGCCTGCTGGAGCACTATTATTACTTCAGGAAAAAAAGACACTCTTGGGCCATAATGAGAACTTAAAACACAAAAGCCAAACCTTACATGATTTCATGGATACACTGGTGGTGCCAGTAGCACCCCCAGAAAATGGCTGGATGAGTGGGATGAAGGCTGGTGACTCTCTGGGACGCTGCCTGTAAGGCCTGAGCATTTCTGTGACTTGCTAGTAAATTTGTGTTTTCGCTAAACATTAGATGGCTTAATTTGCCAGTGGGTCAGAATCAAAAGCACTTCAGGACAACCGTAAGGCTACCCTGAGAGAACCCAGGGACAAGCTAATTAGGAATAAAGAGGTGAGATGGAGAAGAGGGGGTATCTGGGTAATTTCACAGGGTGAAATCCCCACATAGGTGGTGGCAGCTCGGAAATCTGCATAGTAACAAACTTGTCACAAATCAAGGACAACTCAACGGAACAATTAGAATTAACATTTTACTCTGACATTTACCAAAAATCTCTGTCCACCTTTTACTCTCTGCAGCAAACACTGCAGTTTTAACACTTACCATTTACTAAGCTGCTGCCTAGCATTCATTTGTAAGGTATGCACTTCCTGCTACAAGAGTAAAGGAAGGTTCTATCTTTTGAAATCCTCATATCCAATATGAATTATAAACTTACTCAATTGAATGACAGTTGCATATCTTGAAATCCGTACATACTAGAGGAATCCTACATTTATTCCATTTGAATGACAAATGTTAGAAGAATTCAAGAAAATATTAAACATTTTATGGTGGATAACATCTGTTTCAATGACCTCTTCTTCAAAACCTGTTTCATTTTACTCTTCCCTAAAACTCTCTAAATAGAATCAAAGACAACCAGATATTCTGAGTATATTATTTACTTTCCCTTAATAAAAAATTCTGATATTCTAATGTCCATTCAATATAAAACAATACTTTAAATGTTTTATTTCTGAATAGAAGCTCAGAGGAAACTAAAAGCATTATGGGATTTTGTAAGCAGTAATGTAATTATATACCTGAATTCATATTTGCATCACATTATTATGGATAGTTAAATATCAGGATAGAGCCCTAGCTGGTTTGGCTCAATGGATAGAGCCTTGGGCTGTGGACGGAAGGGTCCCGGGTGCAATTCCCAGTTAGGACACATGCCTGGGTTTTGGGCTAGATCCCCAGTAGGAAGCATACAGGAGGCAACGGAGCATTGATTATCTCTCATCATTGATGTTTCTATCTCTCTCTCTCTCCCTCTTCCTCTCTAAAATCAATAAAAATATATTTTAAAAATACACACAAAAATCAGGATACACATTTCCCCCAAATAATTAATTTTTGAAATTAAATAAAATAATCAAAAATCAAAATAAGGGTAAAATTCTGTTGTCAACTTACAATTATGCAAGTTAACAACTGATCTTTAAGAAGACAAGGATTTGTTAGAGCAAATCTATGTTTGCATTTCTCTGAATCTCTTGCCCATTCTTCTACATAGGAGTACAAACTGATATGTTCCCAATTCCATCTTTTTAGTATTATCCAATTTTTTAAGACAGTGAGCTAATGCATGAAATATTATAGCGTATTTACCAAGGATTCCAGATTGAAAGACTTGGGGAGAAAACAATGCAATGAGGTTAGCAGACAGGTCTAAAAACCAAACGAAAGAAAACTGATATCCACTCACCAAACCCCCCCCCCCGACCCCCCCCCCCCCGCCCTCCTCTTGGGCAGTGTGGTATTCCTACTTCTTCCTTCAGACAGAACAATGTAAGTGTGATCAGGAGTTGTTCCTTCCCGCCTCCTCCTTCTCCACAGCACAAGCAACACATTCAGCCCATTACTAATTTTAGCCACTTCCCTTTGCATGTTCCCACAACCAGGTCCTAGGCCAAGCCCTGACCTTGTCCTGCTTGACTAATGGGGCATCCCTGCCACTCCTGGGCTAGGGGAGGAGGGTGGCTGGGAGAAAAACAATATAAAAAACAGCCCTTCTAAACAAGAGACATGCCCTGCTGCCATGCAAGCGGCATCCGTTAAATCCTCTTTATTTGACCTCAATTATATGCTGGACACTGGCTGCATGCTGGACAAAAGCTCACAGCATAGCACTGTGGATCTCAACCTGGGGGGATTTTGTATCATGGGAATTTGACAATGTCTTCAGACATTTTTGATGCTCCCAACTGGGGTGAGTTGGTATTGACATGTAGTTGGTAGAGGTGAAGGGTGCTGCTAAACATCCTGTAATACGCAGGACAGAGCCCACAACAAAGAATTATCTGCCCAAAATGTCAATAGTGATGAGGATGAGAAGCCCTGGAAAGAGGACAAGTCACCCATGGTTTACATGAAAAGTGGTGTATGTCATGCATGATAAGAGTTCGGATAGGATACAGTAAGAAGAGGGATAATCATTCAGAGTGCATGACTGAGACAGGAAGGGCTCCCCAGAGGAGATATGGTAGGCTGCGTATGCAGGTTGGAAACCAGAGGCATGAAGGATGAGGTATGGGTTACCCCCAGGAAGGGAGTGTAGAAATAGAGCCAAGAACTAGGGATGGAGCTCCAGGGAAGCCACCTTCTACAGGCAAGGCAAGAAGAATGTGCAAAGGGGGTGATAGGGAGAATCCCAAGGGTGGAAGGCAGGAGCTGGGCTCTTTCTAAGGGAAATAGAAGCCAAAATAGATGATAGTTCAAAGGAGAATGGTTCACAATGTCAGTATCTCAGAGAAGCTGAGTGAGACAAACCAGAAAAGTCTTTCTGACATTGCTAAAAGAGTCGTTGGTAACTTTAATAAGAGCAATCTCAAGTGAAGGAGGTTGAAGATAGAAGTGAATGGGAGGAGAGACAAAGTATAGATTTATCTTCAGGAAGCATGTTTATGGTTATAGAAGAGGAAAATTGAAAACAGTCTAATAAAGAATATATCTAAATTGTTACAAAGAGAGTGTAATAACATACAACCACTAAGGAACATGTTGGTGAGGCATATTTAAGACTTTTGAAAAATGGTCACAGTAAGTATGAAAAACAAGATGCAAACCTTTCTGCAATTCAATGCCCAATTCTTTTTATAGACAGAGAACAAGAAAATTGAATAAATAAAACCAAGAAATTAACAGTTGTCATCCCCGGGGTGGGGTAGTGTATATTATGGGCAATTATTATTTTCTTCCCTGAAAATCTTTATTTTCCAAATGTTCTAAAATGAATGTGCATTGCTTTTAAAATTGGAGTAAAGTGTTTTGTTTTTTTTTAAAGAAGCTTGGCTGAGAAAGAAAAGAGAAAGTTTTGGCAGTAGCTTGAAGAGAATACAGGGAGGGGAAAGGGGTGTGTGTGTGTGTGTGTGTGTGTGTGTGTGTGTGTGTGTGTGTGTTTGAGTTGGAAGCAATGAGAGCATTTTTGTATGTTGAGGGGAGAGAGCCGGTACACCAGGAGAGGTTGAAGATACAGGAGCATGGATGATTGATGGAGCACATCCCTGAGGGAGCGGGAGGGGATGGAATCCAGATCACAGGTGGTGGGATTAGCCTTGGCTAAGAGGAGAGGCATCGCTTCAACTGAAAAATGAGGAAAAGAGGTAAGGATGGATGTGGGTGCTGATAAGAATGTAGAGGAGGGGGCAGGAAGTTGAGGGAGTTGATGTCTCTTGGCCTCTATTTCCTTTGTGAAGTAGAAGGTGAGGTCATTTGCTGATTGGGGTCAAGGGTTTACGGAGAATGATGGGGATTTGGAAGGGCTGCTAAGGGAGAAGAGGGAGGAAGGGGACGTGGGACACATAGACAGATTATCCAGCTGACTTGAGAGGCCAGCTGAGGCTGAAGACGGAATTTTTAATGGAGGGCACCTATTTCTGTGTCCACATGACATTCTCTCCCAGCATGTTGTGACATTAATTTAAAAATAAAGAAAGTAAATGCTGAGGCTGGTCAGGAGGTTGCAGACTTTGGGGGAAGACGCTGAAGAAACCCCATTGTTTTGAGTGCTTAAAGCGATAAACAACATAGTTTATGCTGAAAGGGTGCAGAAATAAAGCTAGAAGAGAGAGGAAGGAATGAAAGTCACAATGAGGTCATAGCCAAGGGAATGGGACACAGGGAGGGAGAGAACTTGAATCATGAGAGGTTTTAGCTAAGAATGGGGTACTGGGAGATACGATTCTAGTGATGAAAAATTACTAGTTAGAGGTGAGAGGTGTAAGTCAGCTAATGCCTCCAGACTCTCTAAGCTAGAATGGTCACTGGACAGTGAAAACACAACTTGTAGTCATATGTGGAACACAAAACTCTAACCCTATAAAATAAAGTTCTTTTTCGTCCTCTCTCTTTTTGCCTCTCTCTCTCTCTCTCTCTCTCTCTCTCTCTCTCTCTCTCTCTCTCTCTCTCCACACACAGACACACACACACACACACACACACACACACACACATGCACACACACACACGTATATAATTTGAAATGTTGGTAAGAAAATAGCATAGCTATTAAAACAGTTGACCAACCAAGCAAAAAGACCCCTGGACCGTGTTTCAATTCCAGGTGCTTAACTGCTCTATATAACATGAGCAAGTCACTTTCATATTAGAAAACAATTTTCTCAGTGGTGAGTTACATTCCATCTATTTAACAACTTTTAAAAGAACTAGATTAAAATTTTAAAATAGATCTCAGAATTTTGGAAACCCCAAATACTAAACTTTGATTCACTCACTCAACAGAAATCTATTGAGCTCTACAATATGCTTGTATCTGTGACCAGTGAATCTAATAGTGAACAAAACTGATTTACTGTTCTCCTGCATAGGTTCAGAAGCAAATGGGGCAATTTAAGGGATTATCATACAAACTAGAGGCCCAGTGCACGAAAATTCATGTACGGGGGTGGGGTTGTCCCTCAGCCTGACCTGTGTGCTCTCACAGTCTGGGAGTCCTCAGGGGTTGTCCTACTGACTGCTTAAGCCCGCTCCCCACAGGGAGCGGACCTAAGCCACAGTCTGGCCTCCCTCTGCAGGAGGCGACCAGGCCAGCCGATCAGGGGACCGCACTGCTCCCATCACCCCCTGCTACCACCTGGCCTCCCTCTGCAGGAGGCGACTGGACAGGCCGATCAGGGGATAGTGCTGCGCCCCCCCCCCCATTCATTGCCATTCCCTCCCTCTGCCTGCTGGCATGCACCTGGGCTGGCCTGGCACTGCCTGCTTGCAGGCCCCACCCCCCACTGACTGGTTGTTCTGCCATTTGGCTGATTTGCATATTACACTTGTATTATATAAGATAATAGGGAATCTTCCTTGCCCTATGATTCAAATCCTTACCACATCCCAAGACCAATGTCAGGGTTCTTCCTAGGACCCTCCTAGACAGAGACCTTTCCTTTCCTGAGAAATATCAGGAAAAAGGATTTCGGATATTTGTGATAAAAATTTGTTACTGTTTAATTTTATGTTACTTTTATATCTATTCAAATATTTAAAATCTTGAATGTAAGTTTATAATCTCACTTCCAAACTTTTATTTTCACATGCTGACACACACACACACACACACACACACACACACACACACACACGAGTAGATGTACACAAATGTACCACAGACACATATACTAGTATATCCACTCACACATATATGTTCTGGGAGGGAAAAAATAAAACAAAATCAAATTTTAAAAGAAATTAAATATTCAGAATACTAGCCTATCAACAGTCAGCATATTGGAGATAGGGTCTATGTTGGTACATCTGTTCATCTTACAGATTACTAGCATTCATAACTAGGAGTTTAATGAAGGCTCTTTGATGAGCTAAATGAAAAAAATCATGTGCCATGCCTCTAACAAAAAAAGCCACTGAGTTTAAATAACAACGAAGAGTGCATGGAATAGAGAACGAAGTCTATGTAGCACATTTTATTGCTTTACTATACAGTGGTAAAGATTAGCTAATTGTGCATGTGTAAATACATGTATATGTTTACACATATAAATAAATGTGAATTTTAAATTAGCAATTATAAATAACATACATTTCAAATTTGCATACAAATAGGACTTTTGAAAATTAACAATTTGATTTCCTTGTAATCTGAATAATTTCTGCAGGTCTAGTAATAGTTGCTAATAGGTTCTGAGTGCCTACAATGTGCCTAGCAGTGTGCTAAATATTTTCAGTGGATCATCTCATTTATCTTTGACAAAAATCTCAGTGCAGTAGATATTATTATTATTCAAAATTTACAAATTAAAAAAATGGGAAAACCAAGGTTTCAAAGAATAAGTGATGCCCCATCCTGTTCGGCTCAGTGGGTAGAGTGATGCAGAACCAAAGGGTCCTGGGTTCAATTCCAGTCAAGGGCATATACCTTGGTTGCAAGCTCCTCCCTAGCCTGGGCCCTGGTCACAGCTTGTGCAGAAGGCAATCAATCAATATGTTTCTCTCACATTGATATCTCTGTCTTTCCTTCTCTCTTCCACTCTCTCTAAAAATCAATGGAAAAATATCTTCAGGTGAGGATTAAAAAAATAATAATATGTGATTTGCCTATCATTGCTCAGCTGTTGAATGAAAGACCCAAAGCAATTTGATTTCAGAGTTCATGTTCTTCATCATTATTCCCCTTTGTCCCCAAGAAGAAAACAGCTAATTATGTTGACTGTCTTCTAAATGTCCTCTGGGACCACCTCCCTCTTTTGAACCTCTTGCCGAAATCCAAGCTCTGACTAAGGTCAACAGGAATATTGCAGAGCCAGTCCCCTGTCTGTCTCTCGTAGTCTGGTTCCTTGGGTTCATTTGTAACCCATGTGACTGGCAGTGGTTACAAACTTGGTCATATTAGCATCCATTACCCACCTTTCTCTTTCTTGATAGTCCTTGACACTATAATGTTGAAAAAAGAGCCTGATTGACACTACTCAAGTACTTCTGGATATGCTTTCAGGGCTCTCACATGTGTTCAGGAATCAGAGTTGAGAACCACCAATACCTGCCATGATCAGCCTCGCCTACCTCCATCCACACTTCTGTGGTTGCCTCCCGAGTTCTCCAAGCTTTCTAATCCTCACCGCACCAATTGGCCTTTCCTTGCCTTTAGCTCCCAACGAGATCTCCTGCCAGAAATGAGAAGAGTCCCTCTAGACCAGTGGTTCTCAACCCGTGGGCCGCGACCCCTTTGGGGGTCAAATGACCCTGTCACAGGGGTCGCCTACGACCATTGGAAAACACATATATCATTACATATTGTTTTTGTGATTAATCACTATGCTTTAATTATGTTCCATTTGTAACAATGAAAATACATCCTGCATATCAGATATTTACATGACGATCCATAACAGTAGCAAAATTACAGTTATGAAGTAGCAACGAAAATAATTTTATGGTTGGGGGTCACCACAACATGAGGAACTGTATTAAAGGGTCGCGGCATTAGGAAGGTTGAGAACCACTGGACTCTATGACCCATTTTGCCACTAGAGGCACAGAAGAACAGTGTTTGTACCCTAAATCTCATTTAAAATTATAGCTCTTGCCCTAGCCGATTTGGCTCGGTGGATAGAGTGTCGGCCTGTGAACTGAAGGGTTCAGTGTTCCATTCCAGTCAAGGACACATGCCCAGATTACAGGCTCAATCCCCAGTAGGGGCCTGCAGGAGGTAACCAATCAATGATTCTCTCTCATCATTAATGTTTCTATCTCTCTTTCCCTCTCACTTTCTCTCTGAAATCAACAAAAATATATTTTTTAAAAATCGCTCTTTTACTTTTTACCTAAAGGCCCAGCCTCCTGGAGCTCAAATAGCCACTCTGGGGCCAAAGAAGAGGCAGACTTGTTCCTCTTCATTTCTCATGTTTTCTTGTCTGTTCTCTCATATCTCACCAGAATTCTTCCTTTTCCCTTCACCAAATACAAAGGGAAATCATATAAGCAATGCACATGTCCAATGTGTACAAGGGACAAGAGGGCAGGATGAAGGATATGTGGTTCTCACCTAATGCCACTGGTCATGGCTCATCAGCTCTGCCAAGAACCAGTCTTAGAATCCCCATTCAACTAAACTGAAGCATTAAGTCCTCCTTAAATGCAAACATAACCATGCTCTTCAACCCCTTAAAATATATCCATGAGTACTAAATATCTTCAGAATGATGTTAAAACTCTTAAAAATGGTTAATAAGGAATTTCATTAATCAGACACTTTCAGTTTTCTTCTCTTCCCTCATCGATTATAACCTCATCCATCAACCTTACTTCAAACTCTATGTTCTAGAGAAGGTTTGGGCTACGGCATGTGGAATCATTGTGGGACAGGCTAACAGTTGTCCATAGAGCTACTGTAGAATGCCATATTTACCTATTCTGCAAGTTGACAATAATGCCTCTCTATCAATCAGTTTAAAAGTAGCTAATACTAAAAGCATGGTTTAAAATTTAAACCATGAGAAGAATTTAAGTTGACAGAGGAAGTTGACAAACTTACTAGCTAATAATGAAGAGAACAGTTTGAGCCTTGTGAACTAATATTGGTATTATTTCTTTTAAAAAATATGTTTATATTTATTTTAGAGAGAGAGGAAGGGAGAGAGCGAGAGAAACATCAATAGGCTGCTTCCTGCAGGTCTCCCCACTGGGGATTGAGCCGAAATCCTGGCATGTGCCCTGACCAGGAATCGAACTGGTGACCTCTTGGTGCATGGGACGACGCTCAACCAACTGAGCTACACTGGCCAGGCTTACTTATTATTTATCATTTTGATGAAGAACCAAGCAGACGAAAAATAACATCAATAAACACTAGGTATTGCAGGTTCACTGATATGTTATAAATCAAATATAGTAAGTTTGGTGATAACTGAATATAACCACTTTTACTATGTTATTCATTTTATTGCACATTTTCAAGTTTACATTATAAGTACAATATATTTTTTCAGTAGTAATCTTGATACTCTATGAGTACATAATATTATATGCAAAGATGTGCATAATTATATAATTTTATATTTTCAGAGAGGTTAAATACTTTTAAATTGAAGAGATTTTCATGTAAGCCAGGAATCTACTTTAGCGAAGTTTACTTTGACTTTACTCATTCTATTTAGAATTGAATCCTCATACTAAAACCAAACAATACCAGACAAGATCTTAAATTGTTAAGCATGGTCTAATAATATTATACTATCAATGTATTCTTTGTAAATATTTTAAGATTATATTGTGAATACTAAGTTTTAGCTGTACCTCTGTTTGAATTTTTAAAAGAAACCTATTGGTCTATGTTCATGGAGGTAGATATGTGTAAATGCAGATTAAAACACACACATTTTAAAAGCAGTAAACCATGACAAATAGAACAATCTTAGCGAAGATGGAATCACTGAAGATCAAATGTAAGGATAAAATTGGGAAATCCAAGAATATCAAGCAAAGTGCAATTAACATTGCCCTACTTATTAATTTCACATTACAAGGTTGAAAAATTAATTGTAGCCTGGCCTCAGTGGCTCAGTGGATGAGCATCCACCTATGAACCAGGAGGTCACGGTTCAATTCCTGGTCAGGGGACATGCCTGAGTTGCAGGCTCAATCCCCAGTCGGGGTGTGCAGGAGGCAGCTGATCAATGATTCCCTTTCATATTGATGTGTCTATCTCTCCCTCTCCCTTCCTCTCTGAAATAAATAAAAATATTTTAAAAACATTAACTGATATTGCTGATATGTTCTGGTGAAACTGACCAAACAATTATAACTACAATTAATATTACATAATGCTCAATATACATGCTAGGCATCATTATAAATTTTATACACACTCTGAATCCCAAGTCTTTTAAATAACTTTCTTTAGTTTGCTTAGGACGGTGCTTGAAAATTAAACTTACCTACCCTACATAAAATATGAGTTAATATTCTGCTGGAATGATCATTTTCAATACAGATATGTTCTTATCAACTCTACTAAATGTCCAATTTCCAGACCTAAATTCTTGGGAGCTTAAAACGATTCACTGAGTTGCCATTACTCTTAGGATTAAGATTCAGCCTCTTTAAATAGGGTGCAAATTTTGTAAGGTCTCACCCTACCTTTTCCTTCAGTTTCCTCTTGAATTCAGCCTCAACAGCCTCCTCTCCTGATGATTAGCCACACATACCTGTACCTGTTCCATGCTTACTGGGTGCCCTACCACCAGAGCCACTCTGGACATGCTGTTCCCCCCCACATGGGGCATTCTTCTTCCTCTGTATGTCAACTTAAATTCTTCTCATCCTTCATCTTTTGGCTTAAGTATACCTTCCTTAGAGAAACTTTTCTTGACTCCTTTAAATTAGGACCTTATGCCACCCTTTCATAGCCCTTAGCTCAGTTGCTCTTTTATATTTATGTGTGCAGAACTTTGATGAATATTTGTCTCCCTCACGGACTATAAACTCCACAGAAGAGAGACCGTATCACTTTTATTCACCATTGAATCTTCTGGCTTCTGACACAGTGCCTGATGCCTAGTAGACGCTTCATCTGGTGCAGCGGTTCTCAACCTGTGGGTTGTGACCCCTTTGGGGGTCGAACGACCCTTTCACAGGGGTCACCTAAGACCATTGGAAAACACATATATAATTACATATTGTTTTTGTGATTAATCTCTATGCTTTAATTATGTTCAATTTGTAACAATGAAATTGGGGGTCACCACAACATGAGGAACTGTATTAAAGGGTTGTGGCATTAGGAAGGTTGAGAACCACTGATCTACTGAATGAATGAATATGTTAATTAATTATTTTGATCCCACCAAAGTCAAGGAATAGTTAGAGAGTTGTTTTAAATTACAATGCCTTTTCTATGATATTTAATTTTAGGTTTAAAGAAACACTTACAAAGGCATTTCTTTAAAAAATTAAACATAGTCTTTTGAGGTGTATTATGTTACATTCATCTTAACAAATGTACCCTAGGATTATTGTTAAAGGTTTGGTTGTAGAGGAAACAGCAATTTTTCAATTTAAAAAATCAGTGACAAGTGTTTATTCTATTTAGGATGTTTTCTTACATGCTTTGAGTTGAGCTGTGAGCTTCCTCAAACACTTGTCTATTTTAAGGGGAAAATTTATTTTTTAAGAGGATGCTTGTGGTTAAATGTCAAAAGGAATAACAGTTAAACAATATTTTTTTCTCTTTTTTCTTTCTTTCTTTTTTTTGTTAGCCAAATATTTTAGCAGTAATTGGTTTCCAGTTCAGCGAAAAAAGAGACTTTGAATATCTTGCCTTTGACCCATGCATGCTTTGGGAGAAAGGGGGAAATGGACATAAAGTCACACATTTTCTGGAATTTGACATGTTTGGAAATGTGCATACAGCAATTGGATCTGGAGACTGGGGATAAAATATTGTGATTCTCCTAATGTTGAGCTTAGGAAGGTGCTTTTCTGGGCTGAGAGGTGAGGGCATAAAACTTACTGCCCGATTCTGCAAGAATTCTGATCCTACTCCCTTGATTCAGCTTGTGATATGGTTGAACCCATGAGTTTCAAACGAATTCATTCACAATATATTGTCATGGTTAAAACTTGTTTATTAACAGAGAAACCTAAAAGTTGTAACTAGTAGGATATTATTTGGCCAATAACTGCATTTTTCTTAGAATTGTGATTCGTAACTCTTTTTTAAAAATTATGGACCATTTTGATGAAAGTTATGGACTGTGTCTCCAGAAAATTCACAGATGCACATACTCATATGACTTTGCACACCATTTCAAAGGTTTCATATATATTAGAATTCTTCCAGATCTCCTAGACTGGGAACACCTCTTCAAGATAAGTCCATCTAATTCATTTGTGTTAGGTAGCAATGATTTATATTGCTTGTCATTTCTCTCATTATAATTTATTTTATATCTGGACTTTAAATATCAAAGGGGAGGAATAAAGGAAATGTTCAAGAGATTCATCATAGTCAAAAAAACCCTATCCCCTCTCCCCTTTATCTCCAGGCTATTATTTCTAGACCATAGCTCCATTGTTCATGCTGTACTGTACATTGGCTACCAACCAGACAGAGGATGCTAGTCTAGGCCATTGCACAATTTCATCTTCCTCTGGACTGTTATGTAATTAAAATAATTTCAACGCACTCTCTTGAACATTTTTTTTTTGTCTGCAGGCAATTGTAAAAAATGCAGAAACTGAAAAGCAAATAAAAGAACAAAATATAACTTGGGTTTTTTTTTA
Source organism: Myotis daubentonii (assembly GCF_963259705.1). Taxonomy (NCBI): domain Eukaryota; kingdom Metazoa; phylum Chordata; class Mammalia; order Chiroptera; family Vespertilionidae; genus Myotis; species Myotis daubentonii. The sequence goes on from NC_081849.1 coordinate 58,994,896, forward strand.
GTTTTTATTGGAAAAAATTACTCATTGTGGACTAGGTATTTGTTTAATTTAAAAAGTTGAATGTGGTTTCTTTTGTATCCTCTGTTGGAGTAAAATCTCGATTGATTTCAAATGGTCAATTTTTTCAAGCGTGCTCCGAAGTGGCTGGATCATAAGCATTTTAAAACCAACCATCCTTTCACAAGTGCACATATTCATATGTATTAAATATAAATGTAGAGTGCAACTGAATCAGTCATTTATTTTCCCTTGGAACTATTCTATCTGAGGATACCTATGAATGTATTGGAAGCTATTCACATACTCTGTTTATAGGTAGTAACTTTTATCAACATTCTACCCAATTCAAGAATTGTGTTATTAAATAGGTTCAGTTTTACAGTATTAAAATAAACTTCTAAGCCTCAACCCAGAATCCCAGGTTAACTACACAGCACACACACTCCCACTGTACACACACATAAACACTGGCTACGCTTGAAACCAGTTACTTCTGATTCTGCTGGCGATGCCTTAGCAGAAAGCTTGTAGTGTTCAGCTACCCACAGCCCTGCCTCATGAGTCATAGTACTGTTTATAGGTTCCTCACGATCCAAAAATGAGGATAGTTTTTGAAATATAAAGTCTTACCAATCCTTTGTGCCTTGTGCTTTTTGGGGGGATATTGTTTGCTGGCATGAATAATATGCTAATAAGACGAAGACCTCACTGGAAGCAACCAGTGAGCACCAGAGGCTAATAATTCATCTACCTTCAGCCCATTCTCTCTACAAGAAGCCACCACTTGGCTCTGGATGGAGGGTTGGTAGAGAAATAGTGTGCGCTTTCTGTTGTTAGTGAGCACAAGCTCATTAATCCAGCTTATCTGGTCTGCATCCCACTCTTGTGGTCTAGAATTTAGAAATAATGCCCTTGGATATGGGAGAGGGGGCATAATAAACATTCTTAAGTATTTGTCAAAGGCACCTTCTAGCTTACCAAATTTTTACTTTATAAAAAAGCACTTCACTTTCCAATGCTTATACATTGATCTACAATTTTTTTCCCCGATTACAGTTTACATGCAATATTGTTTTGTATTAGTTTCAGGCATATAGCAGAGTGCTTAGACAATCATATGCTTTACGAAGCAGGGCCTCCAATACTTCCAGTACCCACTTGGTGCCATACAGAGTTATCACAATATTATTGGCTATATTCGCTATATTCGTTCTTTAACATCCCTGTGACTATTTTGTAAATACCAAGTTATCTTCTTAATCCCTTCACTTTTTCCATACAGTTCCTAACCCTCTCCCCTCAGGCAACCATCAATCTATTCTCTGTGTTTATGAGTCTGTTTCTTTTTGGTTCATTTATTTTGTTTTTTAGATTCCACATATAAATTAAATCATATGATATTTGTCTTTCTCTGACTGACTTATTTCACTTGGCAATAATACCCTGTAGGTCCATCCATGCCATTGCAAATGGTAAGATTTCATTCCTTTATGACCCAGTAATATTCCATTTGATCTACATTTTAAAGATCACAAGCAATAAAAATATTTTAGCATGCACTCATGTACATAAATATGATATAGACATATAAAAATATAAACTATATATTTACAAATTATAATTGTACCACTCTTATCAATGTATTATGTTATAAAACGTGTATAAAATAGAAATTAACGAAGTTGAGACAAAAGTCAAATCAACATTGTAAATAAATATTTTTATAAGTGAATGAGATAGAAACCTTTTGTACTATGATGAAAAAAGTGTTATTTTTAACAAGTTTATAGAGATATAATTCACATAAGTTAACTCATTTCAGCATATAACTCAATGGTTTATAGTTTATTCACAGAATTGTGCAGCCATCAACATAGCCAATGTTGGAACATTTCCAGTCCCCACCAAAAGAAACTGTTCCGATCAGCAATAATTACCCACTGCCCCCACCTGGACTCTAGGAAACCACTAATATACTTTCTGTCTCCATAAATCAGTCTATTCTGAACACTTTATGTAAATGGAATTCTACAATATGTGGTCTTTTGTGACTGTCATCTTTCACTTAGCATAATGTTTTCCAGGGCTCAACCACGCTAGGGTCCTTTATTACTTTTTTTCTTTCTAATTTACACCACAGTATTATTAACTGTAGTCAACATGCTGCACCTTAAATCCCTAGGACTTATGTAATCTAAAGCTGGAAATCTGTACCTTTGAGCGCCTTTATTGATTTTGCACCCCACCCTCCCAATCATTAGCCTGTTCTCTGTGGGCCCTGGGATCCTGGCAGAGAACTGTGAGCAGTGGCTGCAGTTCCCATTCCTGCCTCTGGGTGGGGCTGGAGGTAGTCTCCGCGCCGAGGCTGGGACCGGAAATTCTTCCCGGAAGACCCGCGCCTGGTGGACGTGCACCTGGACAAGGATGCAGCAGGTGCCGCTTTCAACAACAGAGACTGCTGTTGGGGGCCGATGCGGATCTCTCCGCGCCTCACAAAGCTGGCCAACAGCGGCCTTGCAGAGGAAGGAGCTGGGGCGGGCAGAATTCTACACGCGCGCCTCGCTAAGGACATTAGGACAACATTCAAGAACGAGACGAACGGCGTGCAGCAGGGCTGGTGGGCCTCGGCTCCTCCTAAAACCAGGGAGTGAAGGCCAGGCCGAGTCCCTCTGTGTTTCGCAAGGAGCTGCACAACATCCCAGATGGCACGACCAGGAGGCCCGGCGAGACGCCAGCATTTTGCAAGAACCGGGCTCCAGGGCGTGAGGACAGTGCTGGCGCTGAAGGCAAGTTCACCTTCCCCCACGCGCAGCACCGCCATGCTCGGGGAGCGTGGCCTCGGGAAGAAACCGGCTCCTGCCCGTGCCTCTAGGGAACTGGGCAGGCATCCCTGTTGCTCCCGAGGTGGGTGGTGGCGAGGGAGGGGACTGCTGTGTAAGGCCCGCGTCCCCACACGCAGGAGGCCGCTGGCACGTGGGCGTCCCCGTGGGGGCCTCCGCTCGCGTCCCACGTGCTGCTGGGGCCAAGGCAGAGGTCACCAAAAGGCAGCTCCGGGTGCTATGTAAACATTCCGAAATGGAGACCTGGCCTCCCTGGTGGAAGCGGCTGCAGCACCGTGGCCCCGGGGCCGGGTCTGCACTGGGTGCCCGCTGGCACCAGGCGCTGGCCCGCGGGTGGGTCGGGAAGCCACGGCCCCCAGGTGCGAACCCTTGGCGGTTTCTCGCGGCCTCCACGTGCTCGCTTCCCCTGGGCCTCTGCCCGAGGCCGGGCCTCCATTAGAGCCGGACTCCCCCGCCTGACCCGGGCCTGAAACGGGCTTCTGTGTTTTTCTCCCCGGAGAGAGGCCTTTGCAGCCCCTCGTTCCCAGTGAGGATAGACTACCCAATGCGTGTACTGTTTCTCAAATGTCTAAAGGCGTTGCTGCATTTTGCATTCATCTGGGAAGTCACGTAAAGGGTGGTGCAAGCCAGCTCGTGGCGCTGCCAGTGCCCTCACCCGGCCTGGGAGGGAGGTGGCCTGGGGAGGCCTGTGCACCCGGGAGGCCTGTGCACCTGGGGAGGCCTGTGCACCTGGGGAGGCCTGTGCACCCGGGGAGGCCTGTGCACCCGGGGAGGCCTGTGCACCCGGGAGGCCTGTGCACCTGGGGAGGCCTGTGCACCTGGGGAGGCCTGTGCACCTGGCTTCTGGAGCCAACCCATCAGGTGACATTGAACAGGCGATGTTCCCAGCACAGCGCGAATGCCTCCCTCTTTCTGGCCATTCTCCCTGTTCTTTGTGTCGCCATGCAGTTCTGATATTTCTGGGAGGTTTGAGACTCCACTCTCCCTGCCCACCTGACACAGCAGACCCTGGGGCAACTAGATTTCGGTCTCCCTGCCCACCTGACACAACAGACCCTGGGGCAACTAGATTTCCCTTAAAACCTGCGGTCCGCACGCTGTGAGGACGGCCCTGGCCCCACAGGGACTGTCAGGGTCTGGGGGACGGGAGACTGGGACTGCAGCTCTTTGCTTCTTGGCCTCAGGCCTCCAGGGCGCTGCGCACACTGACCACGTGGGCTGCCCACAGGTAGGTCAGAGGCTCAGACACCTCTAGTTCCATTTGATTCTGGAAGCTTCTGCCTGTGCCCTTTTTTCCTTCACCGATAACCTCATGAACCAAGTTCTCCAGCACCTAAGACGCACCATTCTTCTTTTTAACATACAGCTCTGTTGTATATTAAATGTTTGGCATCCACAGCCTTTCTATAGAACACATTAGCTACGGCCCAGCTGGGGAGGAGGGCAGCCACTGTTGGCCTGTGGGGTGTGCCCTGTGAGGACTGCTGGCTGCTTAGCACTGTTTGCTCTGCGATCTTGACATAATAGATAGGTTTGTGTTTTTCTAAATTTAAATATATTAAGACTGGATTCACTAAAATTTATTCTAAGAGAATATTTTGACTTTCATATTTGTTTTAGGTATCTGTGTTTCATCAGATTACAGTTTAATGCCTGTTTCACCTGAAAATAGCATATGAGATTGTGTATTTATGAATGAGCAAAACAAACAAAAACTTACTTTTTAGAAGTTGGGTAGTGTTAATAGATGAGTATACCATATTTTATTTCTCTTTCAGTTGATGGACATTTGGGTTGTTTCTACTTTGGGCTACGAGGAAACAGTGTTTCTATGAACATTCATGTATACGTTTTTGTGGGACATATATTTTCATTTCTTAGTTGTTTGTATTTTGGAAATTGGCTGTCTTTTGGTAGCTCTACGTTGAACTTTTTGTTCCAGGCTCTAGGTTTGCGAGTGGGAGTATAAGAGTGTAGTTAGGTTTCTCTTCACAGGCAGCTGGCGTCCAGTAGTCTCTCTTGGTCCAAGTCTGCATGGATATCTATGCTTGTTTATTATAACTACACACCTACCACTTACCATATTTAACCACTTAAAAGTGATACTGTAATACAGGATAATATTTCAAACTTTTAAAACAGAATTAAAATGTATGTTCATTAGGCAGTTTATAAAATATAGGTCAGCCAAAATGAGAAAATATTAATCAATCAATCCTAGTGTCAGTATTTAGAAATAATTGCTGTTAAATGTCTTTGTTTCTTTAGATATTTTCTTAAAGTTTGCACATTTGAGTATTCTGTTCCAAATCCTCATTTTAAGTTCCCAGTTTACATCCTTCTGCACTAATTTCTCAGTCTCTTCAGTATCATTTTTTTATCATTTAAATGTATTTAATAATAATACCTTGAAATTCTAAAGACAAAGTATACTTAATTGTATGTGTTATTATATTAATTTATCTATCAGTGAAAGTTGGTACAAATTAATGGATATCTTATGAGTATCCATTATATTCAGGTATTTAAACTTATTTTTAAAAATATATTTTCATACTTTATTTTCTCCTTTACTTTTACATTTCTAGATTTCTTTATTCTCTCTCACTTATTTTTTCTTTCTGTATTTTCCAATGAATGTTTGTTCCTTCTCTACAAAAATGTAGTTTTCAATAAAAACCATTTGTAGGCCATAATAATATCGATGTTTTGTATGTGCCAATGTATTATATATTTTAAAATATATTAATATACAGAGAAAGTAATAAAGATTATAATGATTAACATCCATAACATCTAGCTTGAGACATAAAACAGAATAAATACAATTGGTATTTCCTATATATTTCTCTCCTATTTCATCTTGTTCCATTCCTTCTCTTCTGAATTTGCCTTTCACTTTTCTCATGTATTTCTTCATATTTTTATGTTAGCATATTTTTTCAAACAATATCATGTTCACTTGCACATTTTTAAATGTAAGTAATTATCTTTACATACATTCTCTTGGTTGCTTTTCTTTCACTCACTATTTTTACTGTAGATTTACTTTCCATCTTCACTTTTACTAAATGTCAGCTGGCTGTTCTTTTAAGTGAATATAGCAATTTAGTCTCCTATAAGCACTCTGAGCTTCTTTTGCCCTATATTTTCACTAGTGCTTGGTATTATAAGATCTTTCATTTTCTGATCAGTCTGATTAATATAAAATGGTATTTCATGTTGGTTTTAATTTGTATTTTATTGATTACCAGTGGAGTTGTTTCTATTGATATGTTTGTTGGATTATTAAAATTTCTGTGAATTTTTTTGTTTGAACCTTTTGTTCATTTCTCTGATCCTATTTGTTTTTAGAATTTGTGTTGTAGACATTAAACATTGCTTTATGTCATGTCTGGCAAATATTATCCCTACTTTTCTGGCTTATGATTTTAAAAGGTATTTGAATTCCTTCCTAAAGATTAGAATGCATTTTACATTTCAGTTTTTAAATCCACTTTCACTTGTTTTTTTTTTCGGTTTTTTTTCCCCAGGTAATATAAGGCAGGTATCTAAACTCATTGTTCCCCTTATGGATAACCATTGCCCTGACTCACTGATTGACATCCCTTGTTTATCTCCTACTCTGTAGGTCATCTCTGTTACATATTAAGTTTCCATATGCTCAATCTGCTCTGGGCTCTCTATTCCATTCGTCTATTTTGTATAATACCCTGTGGTCCTAAATGGTTTAGCTTTTAGTATGTATAAATATCTGGTTGGGCCTTAGTCTTTATTTCCAAAATTCTTTTGGCTATTCCCTCCTTTCCTCTCCTATACAAAATGTAGAGTCAGCTTAGGATTTCCAGAAATATAGTTTAATTTGTGAAGAACTGTTATGCTTATGATATTGATTCTTTCTGTCCCAGAATATAATGTATCTTTTCATCCACTTACTTTACATTTCTGACTATAGTGTGGTGAGAGTACACGCTCTGTATGATATTAATTCCTATTTTTTTCAGTAAATATATATAACAAAAAACTTACCATTTTAACCATTTTAAATGTATAGTTCAGGGGCATTAAGTATGTTCCCATTATGTGACCATCACCACTGTTTATCTTCAGAAATTTTTCATCTTCCCAAATTGAAATTCTGTATCTATTAAACAATAACCCTCCATTTCTCACTCTCAACCCCTGACAGCCACCACCTACTTTCTGTCTCTGAATTTAACTACTCCAGTATGTCATATAAGTGGAATTACAAAGTATTTGTTCTTTGTGGCTGGCTTATTTTTCTTAGCATACTGTCTTCAAGATTCATCCATGTTGTAGAACATGTCAGAATTTCCTTCTTTTTTAAGCTGAATAATATTCCATTGTAAATATTAATTTCTTAAGTTTGTTGACAGTTGCTTTATTGTATTGGTCAATTTTTAAATCATTACATGTGTGCTTAAAAGAATATATGTTTATCAGTGGCAAATTCTAATATATCTCAAACCTAGTGAATTGTGTTATTTAAATTGCCTATAACCTCAATTGTTTTGTTATAAATTTGTTGTAACCCCATTCCATGATGTGGATTTTTCAGCTTTCCTTTAGAGTTCTGCCAATTTTTGCTTTTTACCTTCTGAGCCTATGTTATTAGGTTTAGGAAAAAAATTGGTTGAGTTTTTGTGCTACTTATTTCATATGTACCCTTATATGGTCTCTAATATTTTTCAACTGAAGTTTATTTTGTCTGTTTTACCATGCCTGCACAAGGCTTTTGCTTTTTTTTGGTTTTGTTTTCCTTAGTATTTTTCTGATGTCTTCGAGGAACCTTTTAATTTATTCTTGCTCTGTCAAAGAAAATAGACTTCCTGTTTTTAAAATTTGATTTGACTGTCTCCATCTTTTAACTAGTAAGTTGAGTACATTCACATCAACTGTGTTTAGTGATAAATGGGGATTTGAGCTTTTTCAGAAAATGCTTTTATTTTTTCTCCATTTATTTTTAGATTGCTTATTGGTTTTGCTTCTCTTTCAAAATCTTTTGTCTGCTTCAAAGTTATGCACATTATTTCCATTTATTTACTAGTTACTTTTAAATGATTAACATGTTTAACTTTAAAAGTCTAAAATTAACCAATATTGATTGCTACATCCATTCTGAATAATACAAAGATTTTAGAACATGTAAATTCCCACTAGCCTTTGGCATCTTAGAAGATAACCTTAGGCATATTTATGATTCTAATTTTCTATAAAAGCAAGACTTTGGAAATTCAAAACACTGCAAACCAGAAAGAAAACTCAGTTTGCTCAGAACTCCAAACAAGGAGGAAAATATACTTTAAAGACGTGGCTTTAGAAATAGAATTTTATTTTTTCCTAATTATTTTTCATGATCTTCTTTCTTTTACTGTGAGCTCATATCCTTTATTAAACTACTTCAGATAATTCAGATTACTTCAAAGATTAAACACTATAATTGGTGATTTCTGTTCTTGATCTTGCAGAAATTGCATGATGATATTGATTATAGGACACAATGAGTAACCACCCAGAAGTCTGGAAGAATATGAAACCATCCAGAACAAAGTGAAAACCCAGAGGCCATAAAATAGGTCCCTAAGCAGTGGCAACAAGAAAGCAAAACAAATCCAAACAGAAACAAAACCAAAATGACTGCTATTATAAAAATAAAATAAATTTAAAAAGAACCTTGAAGTCTCCTTAGCCCAGGGGCTTTATGACCTCATATTTGCCATTAGTAAGTCACCCCCAATAAATATTTTACTCTTATCAAGAACATTGTGTTCATCATACAGAGAGAACTTCAAGACGTATTCCTACTCATTTTCCAAGTAGATGGCAATGCTTATCTACCATAATTTAGGAAGAATTTGGGCCCCAATCACACTGATGCCTTACTAGGCTTCATTGAAGAATTTATAAAATAGGTGCATAGTAACTCTTCTGTGAAAGTTGCATTTTTTATCAGGGGGAGGAGACAGATTATGTTCAGGCATAGAGGTGTTAGACAACTTCATATAACAAAAGATTGTCTTATACATCTCAATATACTTGAGAGATTTACCTGAATCACAGTCTGGCAAAGTAATCAATCAAAACAAAGTTCCCAATTAACGAAAGACTAATATATGCATAAGGAACAGACTCAATATTGCATATTTAAAAAGACAGTTTCATCAAAAATGCTTTTTGGAAGGAGGGGATGTTAATTATTCATTTAATGGGAAAACACATGTCCAGTGGCACTCAATAGATGAAAGGTTAATTTGGGTATCCACTAATTTTTTAATAACAATAGATTCTGGACTGATTGACATTTTATTTTTCTGACAATTCAAGAGAGAAGCATCTTTCATATTTGCTAGAAGTATGGAAAATAACCAGAGATAAGATTATTTAATTAAAATTGCTAATAGAAAAAAAGGTTTAGTGAAACATTTTAATCAATTCCAGCTACAAATGAAAAAAAAAAATCTAAATTTTAAACCTCAAGAAGAATGCTTTTTTATTGTAAGGGAGGAGTAATCGCCATCAGAAATAAAAGTGGCCTACCATTTTGTGATACTTTGATGACTAACATGCACCATAATAATGTGTGCTTTACTGGATTTGTCAAGTTTTCCCCTTTACATAAAAAGCCTTACTTAATTTGTGACAGCATATGATCATAGTCAACTCTTTTGAAAGTGAATAAACCCTTCTTTCTTCTATAGTTTTATTTTTCTGGCAGAAGCTTAAAAAAATATTTGATCCATGTCTACTCTTAGGTCCAAAGATTATGAATCTGTCCTAATGAAGTGTCTGAAAGTTTCACCTGTTTATTTTAAATAACATTTACCATTTTTCTTAAAGTTTTAATGTAAGGGAAATGCAGAAAATTTAGAGACTGCATAAAAGTACAAAGGAAAAGCAATCCTCAAATCACTCATTTATTTCATTATTACTTGGCTGTAATACTAAATCATTTCAAGGTATTGTCGTCCTTTGATACTTTTTTTGTCTGTTATCTATTTTCTTATATTTTTCATCAACCATTCCTTGATTCTCTTATGTTGTGATTGCTTATAATATGCTTTCTTGATTTATCTTATTTTATAGTGAGATCTTAAGGATGACCACATATCTCCTTTCTAGTCATTATTTTATTCTTCGTAGATTAACACCAGCTATGTGAAACACTGCATAGGAATATATGAGTCAATGGGCAAAGCTCATATCCTTATGAAACTTACTAGGGATAAAATGCTTGAATTTTGGATAGCAGCATGAAAGATTAGGTGTCATGCTTAATTCCTTTCTCTGTGTTATTTACATGGAGTCCTTACAGTGTTGAGCAGGCATCTACACTAATAAAAGAGCAAAATGGTAATTGACGTACAACGATACCCTTTTCATTGGCTAATCAGGGCTATATGCAAATTAACTGCCAACTATGATTGGCAGTTAACTGCCAACTAAGATTGGCAGTTAACTGCCAACTAAGATTGGCAGTTAACTGCCAACAAGATGGCGGTTAATTTGCATATGTAGTCACAATGCAGGGAGGCAAAAGGGAAAGCAGGAAGAAGCCCCCTGCCACTGACAGTGATCAGAAACCCAGGGGGGAGCTAAGAGCTGGGGGGCAGGGCAAAGGCGGCCCTGGGGCCGCCTTTGCCCTGCCCCCCAGCCATGATCAGAGAATCAGGCGCCTTTGCCGCCCTGGCCAGTGATAGCAGGAAGTAGGGGTGGAGCCAGCGATGGGAGCTGGGCACGGTTGAAGCTGGCAGTCCCGGGAGCTAGGGGTCCCTTGCCTGGGCCTAAAGCGGAGCCCACAATCGCGGGGCCACTGCAGCTGCGGGTCCCCCCTGCCCGAGCCGGATGCCTCAGTCAGAGGCGTTAGGCCTGGGCAGGGGCGGAGCCTGCAACCACGGGGAGCTGGGGGTCCCCTGCCCAGGCCTGACACCTCTGCCAGAGGCCTCAGGCCTGGTCAAGGGGCCGATCCGGTGATTGGTGATCGGAGGGTGATGAGGGTCAACTCCTCTGGCCGAGGCATCAGGCCTGGGCGGGGGGCTGAGCCGGGGATTGGGGGGATATGATGGTCCCCTTGCCCAGGCCTGAAGCCTGGGTCAGAGGCGTCAGGCTTGGGCGGGGGGTGGAGCAAGCGATCAGAGGGAGATAGGGGTCCCCGGCCCAGGCATGATTCCTGGGCCAGAGGCCTCAGGCCTGGGCGGGGGCCAGAGCCAGTGATCTGGGTGAGATGGGGGTCCCCTGTCTAAGCCTGACACCTCTGGCGGAGGCGTCAGGCCTGGGCAAGGGGCCGATCAGGTGATCAGAGGGTGATGGGGGTCTACGCCTCTGGCTGAGGCATCAGGCCTGGGCAAGGGGCAGAGCCATCAATCGGAGAGTCTGGGGGTCCCCTGCCCAGGCCTGATGCCTGGGCCAGAGGCATCAGGCCTGGGCTGGGGGCAGAACCAGTGATGGGGAGAAATGAGGGTCCTCTGTCAGAGGCGTCAGGCCTGGGCAAGGGGCCGATCCTGCGATTGGAGGTTGATGGGGGTCAACGCCTGAGGGCTCCCAGTATGTGAGAGGGGGCAGGCTGGGCTGAGGGACACTCCCCCCGCCCCAGTGCACGAATTTCGTGCACTGGGCCCCTAGTCCTATATAATAAAAGGCTAATATGCAAATTGACCAAACGGCGGAACGACCAATCTCTATGATGTGCACTGACCACCAGGGGGCAGATGCTCAATGCTGGAGCTGCACCCTGGTGTTCAGTGAGCTCCCACAGGCGGAGCACCGCTCAGCCAGAAGCTGAGCTCACAGCTGGTGAGCACAGTGGCAGTGGTGGGAGCCTCTCCCACCTCCCTGGCAGCGCTAAGGATGTCTGACTGCTGGCTTAGCCCCCCAAGGGCTCCCGGACTGCGAGAGGGCACAGGCCAAGCTGAGGGACCCACCTCCCTCCCTCCCCCTCCCCCGAGTGCACAAATTCCATGCACAGGGCCTCTAGTTGAGAGATAAAGACATTTAGTAACCCCAGGTATCTAAACATGGTTATGTTATTGGAGAAAAAACAACCATGGCCTTTAATTTTCAAATATCTGTTGAATATTTTTAATGCATAAATAATTAGCTTCAAGAAAACATAATAAAAGACATAGAAAGCAACAGAAAATAAGTTCACAGATGAGTTAGATAGAATCCCTGTTTGAAAAAGCTTTCAATATTATACATGAAAAGATAATTTCTCACGCATACATGTATAAAATGTATCTAGAACTTCCCTCCACTCATTACCTGGCTAATTAAATTTCTCCTTCACATCTCAAATTGAACATCACTTTCATAGAAGTCCCTTACTTCTACACCAGGTTTTTTTCTATCAGGTTCTTTATGTGTGTGTTTTTTTTTATGGCATTCTGCATTTTTCTTATACGAACTCATTCATAATCACATTGAATTTATAAATATTTAGTATTTGTCTTTTCACTACAGACAATAAACATAGAAAATGCTCAACATGCCAACAATGTGTCTGGTACAGAGTATGACCAATAAGTAGTTATTGCATGTAATAAGTCTAATATAGAAAAGACAATGATAGGGAAAAGGATTGAGAAAAAACAAAATGTGATGGGAATTTAATGGAAAGTGAAAACAGATTTAATGTGGGACCTCATATGTGGGTCTGTGTAAAATTTGAAGTGGACCTTCGAGGATGTGTGTGAATGCCACTTGTGAAGCTCCATGGACAAGCCTCCAGGGGATGGTACAGAAAAGATAGATTGATGGGAGCACTAATGAGCAGGGCCAACATAACCATTAGGTACAATAAACACTGTGCTAGAGCCTATAATCTCCCCCTCCCTTTTTTTAAATCTTCACCCAAGGATATTTTTCTATTGATTTTTAGAGAAAGTAGAAGAGAGAGGGAAAGAGAAAAAGAAATATCAATGTGAGAGAAACCCATCGATTGGTTGCCTCCTGCACGTGCCCTGAGTATGGCCCAGGCCAGGGAGGAGCCTGCAACTGAGGTTCATGCCCTTGATCGGAATCAAACCCAGAACCCTTCAATCTGCAGGCCAAAGCTCTATCCACTGAGCCAAACAGGTTAGGGCCCCGTAATACTTTAAGGGGCCCACTACACATTATAAATGCTAATTTTTGATCAGAAAAAATAAACATTATAATAATGAATTTAGTGTATGCCAATGTAAGCATAAAATATAATTTTTAATTTTATTTTTTATAGAGGAAGGGGCCCAAGAAGGAAAAGGTGCCCAAGGCCCATGAAAGTCTTAATGCAGTGCTGGGATGAGGTTGTTATGTGGTACATGGTATTTTGGCCAGAACGTAGAAAAGGAATAGATCTAGGGCTGCAGATGCAGGTTGGTCTCAGGGCAAGGAGAGACCAAATGACAGGCTGGGGAAGTTCTTCAAACTTTGATTTACCTTCAGGGAATTCTGTGTTAACTTTTCCTCACAGGAGGGCTCTAGGAAGAGAATTCTTGCAGGAAGGAAGAGCATGGATTGTGTTTAGGAGTAGGGTGATTAATTAAGGGCCCTTTTGCCGTTGTTCAGATGAGGGTTAAAGAGGAGATCATGGTAGGAAGAGACAGAGGGATGGATATTACTATCATTCAGGTTTATATCTAACCATGTGTTTTAGATCATATAGTACAGAAAAGCTGCCTTTTCCTGAAAGAAAACTTCAAAAGTACTGATTACATATTTGCATTCTCGCTTCTTATAGATCCATGAGAGAAGGGACATTCGCCGTGGAGATGATCATGATAATCAAGAGAGTTAGGCTCTTGTAAAAGTGTTAAACTGTTATAACTAGAAGTAGATCTTGACCAAGACATCCTAATCATTGAAGCAAATGCCCAAAGCCTCAGCATGTGACAAGTGGCTGCCAATTGATTGATGGTTCAGTTATCTACAAATCAAAACAGAAGTAGCAATACATACATCAATTATAAGCTATTATAAAGTTAATTTTAAATGATTCTTAATATATTTCTAAATTGGAACATCTCTGCCTACCCATGGTCTATAACTAAATATATATTTATAATCATAACTCTTGTTTCTATGTAGCATGAACTCCTATGTGGAGAAATGTATAATGACATTAAACCAGATGATATGTATTGTGTTGTAGATAGGTTAGCATTCTCAGTAATTAGTACACTTAGGATGTACCAAGCCTGATACATCCTAAACTAGAAATACAAGATGAGTATGACTATAATGGCATAGAGTGGGTGGTAGGGGAACACCTAACCTAACAGGGAGTTTAAAGTAAGGCCTCATTAGGGACAGGTGATGTTTGCATCAAGTCTTGAAAAAGTAAATGCTAGCCAAGTAGATCAAAGCAGAAGGGCATGCACATTTTTTTAAAAAAAATTATAGGAATATGAGTTGTATTTAAAAGACTCTGTTAATCTTTTGGAGTATCAGTTTCCTTATCCAAGGCACGTGATGGTCATCTTTGCATCACTGTTCAGTTGTTTTTCATGTTAAAAATAAAAGAAACATAAAAAGCAACTCAAAGGTTATGGTGTTACAAAGAAGAGATAGTCACTGATAGTTAATAGTTATCTGTATTTTAGAGATTGTCTTTTTTGGAGACAGCGGAACAGACTAAATGAATCTTCCAAATTCTGGTTCTTTGATTTGATAGCTTGAGAACTATGAAACATGATAACATTGTTAAATCACTGAGATTATATTTAACTAGGGGCCCAGTGCACGAAATTCGCGCACTGGGTGTGTGTGGGGGGGAGTGTCCCTCAGCCCAGCCTGCCCCCTCTCACATACTGGGAGCCCTCAGGCGTTGACCCCCATCACCCTCCAATCGCAGGATCGGCCCCTTGCCCAGGCCTGACGCCTCTGGCCTAGGCGTCCGGCCCGGGCAGCGGGGACCTACAGCTGCAGCGGCTCCGCGATCGTGGGCTCCGCTTTAGGCCCAGGCAAGGGACCCCTAGCTCCTGGAACTGCCAGCTTCGACCATGCCCAGCTCCCATCGCTGGCTGGCTCCACCCCTACTTCCTGCAATCACTGGCCAGGGCGGAAAAGGCACCTGATTCTCCGATCATGGCTGGGGGGCAGGGCAAAGGCGGCCCCAGGGCTGCCTTTGCCCTGCCCCCCAGCTCTTAGCTCCCCCCTGGGTTTCCAATCACTGTCAGTGACAGGGGGCTTCTTCCTGCTTTCCCTTTTGCCTCCCTGCATTGTGCCTACATATGCAAATTAACCGCCATCTTGTTGACAGTTAACTGCCAATCTTAGTTGGCAGTTAATTTGCATATAGCCCTGATTAGCCAATGAAAAGGGTAGCTCGTACGCCAATTACCATTTTTCTCTTTTATTAGTGTTGATTCTCTCTAAAATAAACGAATGATTTTTATAGTACTGAGATTATATCGGACAACCCACAAAAATTCATCACCCTATATCATGATAAGAAGAGTGAAAGGTGTCAAATTGAGCCCTTTAATTGGTAATTTTTAGCAGCTCATAGACTTCATTAGCAATATTACCGAAATGAATCAAGACAGAATTTTCAGAATCGAGCTCATTGGCAGTTTGAAAGCGGTTGAATTGTTCTCCCAGTCTGTGTTGCAACAATCCTGGGGCTGTATTTAAAACGTTGGTATCAAAATAGGAAATGAGTCCAAGTCGACGTCCCTGTTGTTCCTCTTAAGGTTAAAGGTCTGTTTCTTTCAATCATTTCAAACTGACAGGCCTCCTGCCATCACCTCCTCCTTAGCCAGGCAGACAGGCCCTGGCTGTCAGTGTGAAAACATCTGTTGAATGGATTTATTGACTAGATCTTGTTTTTTTTTTTCCTCTCCCTTTCTCTATGTTATTTTTTTCTTTTGCCTTCACACCGTTTATGATGTTGCTGACCTGATGAACTTAATTTGTTGACATGTCGTTCTCAGTGTCTCCCTCGATGCTGATCTCACATTTCTTTCTACTGTGCTTTTTTCTTGGCAGCAGCCCTTCCTGGAACCCCTGCACACACGTGCACGCCAAGCTCCGCTGGCTGTGGCTGGCATGGATGGATTAGAGAAACATCCTCTTGTCTCCAGGACTCTCTCCTCCCCTGCTGCCTCCATGTTACCCCACCCAGCAGTGGACCGCCCCCTCCAGCCTGGCTCTGCAACTGGTAGGAATCCCCAAAGACTCTCCCTAATAGGCAGGCTAAATGTACCGTTCTTGTAGGATTAACCGATTTAAATGCTCTGAATAACTCCAACAGCAGAACGCTCCATTTTAACCCAAAGCAACCTACATTTTATGAGGTTAGATTGGCTGCAAGACAAACAGCACATCTGATAAATCTTGGGCTTAGTATTAATAGCCTTATAAATTGTTATCATTCAAGGACCTGGAAAACACATCAACAGGTGCATGGGTCCCTTTTGGAAACAAAAATCCCTACAACTTTTTTTTTTTAGCCGTGTTCCACAATCTCTTCCTACTCGCAGTGCTGGCCGCTAGGAAATTTATGATGCTCAGTTACATTGGAATCTAAAGAGTGTCCCTCTCTCAGTTGTTTTTCTTGGGTTTTTTTTTGTTTTGTTTTTTTGTTTTACTGTCTTCTTCTGACTTCCCATGCAAGTGCCTCATAAAAGACAAAGGTGCCAAGCAAACCAAACTTAATTCTCTATGATTAGTTCCACTTCCATTTATTATGGCACCACCAGTTGGGCTGTTCAGCCAATCTATTCCTTTGCTTACGGCTGTCTTTAATATTTTGGCACCTGGCTACTGAGGACAAGAAACCAGATAATTCCAATGTCAGAGGAAGGTCAAGTCTAGAACACATACAAAAAAAGGGGTGCTGTTCCCTCTAAAAAGGAACTGTGCTGTATTCCTTTCTATTCCTTGGAACCTGTTCTTGCTCCAGACTCTCAAACTGGCTGTTCAATGAAAGCTATTGTGGCCTAAGGAATCTAATTTAGATGAGGCTCATAATTTAGATGCAGCTCAGGGAGAATTCATAGGGACCTCCCCTAGAGGCTCTCGTAGGTTATCTGACTTATTTTTTAATCAATTTAGAGGATTCAGAGTTTCTTTGTGTGGCTTCTGTGACCTCATGCAACCCTTTTTGCTTAAAAAAGTTAAAATACCTTTTATGAAATTACATTCCAAAGCCTTGGTATCATTTTTTTTTTAATTTAAAAATCAATGAATGAAATGGGCAAGTTATTTAACCTTGACAGACATCTTTAAAAAGTATGTATGAGAGCTACTTTTTATAATGTGTTTTACCACAAGCCAACATTTTATACTAGGAGCTACGGGCTGGGCATATTTGGATATATTTCTTTTACCACATTAGCCACTGCCTCTGATCCCTTCATTTCTTGGAGCAGAGCAGACCTGTCCCCGACGACCCAGGGCTGCAGCCCAGTGGGAGCGGAAGCCACTTGGATCCATCATGCCTGGTTCTACCCCTGGTCTTCAGAGACTTTTTGTTCAAAGCCAAATACATGATGTAGAGGAATGCTTTGGGCAGGAATGCTTTTGAGCATAGCCTTTAAGAATTACTTACTTCTCAATTCTTTTTCCTAAAAGTGATTATTATTCAGCCTTAAGCTTACCGAGAACAAAAAGTTACAACCATCCTATCATCATGCCAATTCAATTCACTCCAAATTATCTCCTTATTTTAAAAGCGAGCTTAACTGTACATTTTTTGTGGCACTATTCCCACGTAGGCTGCTGTCTACTATTACAAGTCTACTGATAGATTTTCTTTTCTTGGTTAAGAGGAGCAGCCCTTTTCTGATATGCTTTGGTTCCCTTTACTTTTACTTATCTCTTCAATATGAATGAAGCAAAATCTCTGAATATTAGAATAATCCTAGAAGTTTAAGAAAACAGTGTTGCCAAATGGACAGGCTCTGTAGGCCTTAGAACAATCCAGGTGAAAGGGTGTATTGCAAACCTGGTAATATAACCGACATAAGCAGAACCTAATCATTCAATCTAAATACTGGTCATTTCAGATGATTATTTTCTTTTTCTTAATGTCAACATCCTAGCATTTATCAGAGTTTATATTCTAAACACAAGCAGGGAGATGAATTTAAGATTATTTTTATATTTAATGGACTTGAGAAGGCATATTTCTGGGCTAAATAAGAAATTTCATAAATCTACATTTTAAAAACACAGGATTTTATACTTAATAGGCATTCAATAAATTTTAGTTGAATCAGCAAATGATGTGTATAGGAAATATAACACATAGATATATATGTAGTCATAAAAACATGAATTTACTACATCAAATCTAATAACTGTGAAAGTAAAATTTACTTTTAATTTATTGTTCTGGTTAAAGAATAGTTAATTGATTTCTTGGTTATATAATTTAATAGAGAAAACCCTGTTTATTATCTTAACTAGAGGCCTGGTGCACGAAATTCATGCAGGAGGGGGGGGTTCCCTCAGCCCAGCCTGCACCCACTCAAATCGGGGACCCCTCAGGGGATATCCGACCACCAGTTTCAGCCCGATCCCACAGACATCCCTCTCACAATCTGGGACCACTGGCTCCTAACCACTCACCTGCCTGCCTGCCTGATTGCCCCAACCCCTCTGCCTGCCTGCCTGATTGCCCCTAACCCCTCTGCCCGCCTGCCTGATTGCCCCTAACTGCCTCTGCCTGCCTGCCTGATTGCCCCTAACTGCCTCTGCCTGCCTGATTGCTCCCAACTGCCCTCCCCTGCTGGCCTGATTGAGCTCCCAACTGCTCTCCTCTACTGGCCTGATCTCACCCCCAACTGCCTCTGCCTGCCTGATCACCCCTAACTGCCCTCTCTTGCCGGCCTGATCTCGCCCCCAATGGCCCTCCCCTGCCAGCCTGATCTCACCCCTAACTGCTCTCCCCTGCCAGTCTGATCTCGCTCCCAACTGCCCTCCCCTGCAGGCCTGATCTCGCCCCCAACTGCCCCCCTCTGCTGGCAGATTTGGTTCTGATTGGTCAGTTTCTATACCAGTCAGCAGCAAAAGCTCTGCCTCCTAGGCAGTCATTGGCTCCTCACAGTTGACCCAGATTTGGTTCTGATTGGTCAGTTTCTATGCCAGTCAGCAACTCTGGGCCTATCAATGGGGCCTGATCAGAAAGGCAAGGCAGATCAGCAGCCCCGGTGGAGACCTTGGAGAGAAATGGAGGCTCAGCTGTTGGCCAGGCTGGGAGAGAAAGACAGGCAAGTTCTGATGAGTGGCTGCCACAGAGGCTACTGATCAGACCCTGCCTCTCTCTCTGCAGGCCTCTTTCTGGGGCTGATCTGCAGCCCCCTAGGCCAGTGATGGCAACCTATGACACGTGTGTCAGAGGTGACATGTGAACTCATTTTTTTGGTTGATTTTTCTTTGTTAAATGGCATTTAAATATATAAAATAAATATCAAAAATATAAGTCTTTGTTTTACTATGGTTGCAAATATAAAAAAATTTCTATATGTGACATGGCACCAGAGTTAAGTTAGGGTTTTTCAAAATGCTGACACGCTGAGCTCAAAAGGTTCGCCATCACTGTCCTGGGCAGTCAGTTCTGGGTTGGATGCCCACAGTGGCCCCAGTCAGTGCTGGGTTGGATGCCCACAGTGGCCCCAGTCAGTGCTGGGTTGCCAGGGCAACCCAGCACTGACTTCCGGTCTGGTCAAGCCTTCAGTCGTTATAACCTTGGCTCTTTATTATATAGATTGACATTAAAAATGTTGCACCCTAACACTTGAATTTTTAAAATAAAAAGGCACAAGAAGTTTTTTAAAAAATGATGCAAAGTATATAATTTATATATCCACTGTGTATTAGCCCCTCCACTGTCATTGGGATTAAAAGCATGTATATAGTTGTTAACTTTCATTTAGTAGTTTTCCAAATCCAGAGGAAATGAAATGCACAGTTTTCACTTTACTCCTCCACATATTGTTCTGGCTTTAATCCAAACTTAAATTTCCCCTGTAGCCTTCATACTCTGACAATCCTCATGATCTCAAAATTCATCGTAGTGTTACTAATGATCTTCATTTTAGAGATGAACCCTTAAGGCTTTCATTTGTAGTATGTTTGTAAACAACTATTTTTAAGAATTAGACTCCTTTATTTTGACACTTTAATATCTACTTGTTGTACATTAAAAAATCAAAAGTGACATTCAGTTATGTTCCTTGGGCATATTTAGTGGTGTTTTGGTTTTTTTAGAAGAAAGTGATACAATCTCACACACTCAAGTTGTTCCACTAAAAAGTAAGGAAAACAAATATGTTTAAAGGTATTTGCTTAAATCCATTCTGTAAAAATCTATGCTTTTTGATACAACTAAAAATATATTTAATACTAAACACATAATTTTCAAGGCACACCATTCAAGCCTTCACTCTTCGTGTGGATTTCCAAGCGCCAATTGTAGTAGCCACCCTGGCCCCTTTTTATGAAGAACAAAGCGATGTTCCAAGGGAAAAATGTCTGAGTCAGTCCGTTGTTGAAAGATGAAGTCTCCAGTTCGTTTCCTGTGAGGACTTGACTGGACCAAGAAGCAGAGACTGAGAGGTAGCTTCTACCTGGTGGCCCTCCAGGTGCTGGGTAAAGAGGTTTCTAAGATGCACACGAAGAGCACAGCACGCAGCTGCTGTAGTGACAATGAAGGATGTGTGTTGTAGAGTCAGGTTGCCGCATATTCAAATGGATTTTATGTTGTATTTGAATCTGAGTAATAATACTCAATGTAAGAGGTGCTCTTTTCATTCTGTTTAAAGTCAAGGCATGGCATTTTTATGTGATCTGATAACTAAGGGAAAGGCAAAGTATTCTATCTTAGTCATCTCTTCCATTCAATGATTCCTAACAGAGATGAGGCTCGGCCATCGCTTCACAACAGGCAGTCGATGATGTCACTGTGCTTGTTCATACCAAATGGGATTCATTGAAACAAGAATTTAATGGCAAATAAACTTGATTGACTTTATCTTCCCTACCACCCAGTACAACTTAAAGCCTTCTTTACCCCCACACTAGGTTACTGTACGTAATCTGTGAGTAAATTATTTCTTTGTAATATTATCTCTTTAGTCAGAGTCTAATGCACAATAGAATTATGGTGTGCAACTAAACCAACTTCTGTGAAAGCTAGTAAGGTACTTCAAATACTTACCTTATTTAATAAAACTAAAATCCATAGAAAGCACAAAGTCCAAAATATCTATCAAAATTTTTTGAGGATGTTTTCTTTTTGTAGAAAATAAACTAGTAGGGTTTAAAATGCAGGTAAATACTTTATGTTAAGACCCTTGTATTTCCAAAAATCCTAATTTTAACTCATCCCATGGATCACGAGAGCGATGGATCCACTGGTTTATGTTGCAAGTGGTAACCCATGTGGCAGAAAGGGTCAAAGAAAAGTAGAATTCCATATGAATCCCAAAGAGAAGAGAAGAGCAGGATTGTTTCTCACCCTATAAGTCTTTGTTTCTGAAAAGAAAAAAAGAAAAAGGAAAAGAATGGAGATGAAGGATGAGGTTAAAGTCTCACCTTGCAGTGTACCTGTTAACACCTCATTGCTACATCATTAAGATGAACAAGTGCAGGTATAGGGTTCCAGACTTTATTTATTTCTCCTTAAATTCAAATGTCTTTCCAAGAGCTCCTGGACTTTGTGTTATAGTCTCCAGATACTTGGCAATAACTTCCAGCTACTATAACCTGTTCCATAATTTTTGTTGGCAGTGGTTTATAGAGAAAATATTAAAAGAGGAGCAGTTACTATCGAGATGAAGTTAGATATGTCAAGAGATGAAATAGTAAAAAAAATAAATAAATAAGCAACTTAATCATTTGAATCTCTACTCCTGAAGAATCTGTCTTTAAAATGAGGGAGATACTATATTTTCATTTTTGTGTATTGCTAATGTATTTTTTACTTTGTGTATTATGAAACTGGGTTAAAATCATGTTTGTTATGTAATAGCAACTCATAAATACTTGATGTATCTGAATTGTGAAGACAAGTCCTTTATATATTTACATTTTGGAATTTCTTTTTTATGATTGTCTGCTTTCCTTTCTGCCTTCTTTCATGTCTTCATTTGGACTTTATTTAAAAATATTCATTCACTTCCTTTAGTGCAAAGTGTCACATCCTATCTAATAATAGAGAAACATGGTAATTAACTGTAACTTTGCTACCGTTCCCATTGGCTAATCACCGAGATATGCAAATTAACTGCCAACCAAGATGGCGGCCAGCAGCCAGGCAGCTGAAGCGAACAGGAGGCTTGCTTGCTCTAGTGAAGGAGGAAGCCAAGGTTCCCCGCCTGCCGCTGCCGGCCTCTGAGCTGCTGTCTAAGAAACAATGTTGCAATTATAGAAGGTAAACAAACCCCAGAAACCTGCTTTCAGCCGTCAGAGCTGGAGTTGCAACAGAGTTTCAATGATAGAACCCAAACAAACCCAGATACCTACTTTCAGCAGTCGAGGTCTCAGAGCTGGAGCCAAGCCTCAGAGCTAAAGCCGGCTCTCAGCTCCAGTGACAGCCATAGAAGGTAAATAAATCCCAGAATAAAAAAAGAAAGAAAAAAAGGAGAGGTTGGGAGTTTCAGTCACCCGCCAGCCTGAAAACGGCCCTTAGCCCCTCACTCAGACTGGCCAGGCACCCCAGTGGGGACCCCCACCCTGAAGGGGGTGCGACCAGCTGCAAACAGCCATCATCCCCTCATCCTGGCTGGCCAGGAACCCAAGCGGGACCCCCACCCTGATCCGGGACACCCTTCAGGGCAAACCAGCCAGCCCACACCCGTGCACCAGGCCTCTATCCTATATAGTGAAAGGGTAATATGCAAACTGACCCTAACAGCAGAAGGACTGGGAATGACTGGTCACTATGACACACACTGACCACCAGGGGGCAGACGCTCAATGCAGGAGCTGCCCTCTGGTGGTCAGGGTGCTCTCACATGGGAGGAGCTCTGCTCAGCCACAAGCCAGGCTGATGGCTGCCAGTACAGCAGTGGTGGTGGGAGCCTCTCCTGCCTCCTCAGCAGCACTAAGGATGTCCGACTGCAGTTTAGGCCTGCTCCCCGCTGGCAAGTGGACATCCCCCGAGGGGTTCCGGGCTGCCAGAGGGATGTCTGATTTCCATCTTAGGCCCAATCCCCCGGGGAGCGGGCCTAAGCCAGCAGGTGGTCATCCCCTGAGGGGTCCCAGACTGCGAGAGGGCACAGGCCGGGCTGAGGAACCCCCCCCCTCCCTGCCTAGTGCACAAATTTTTGTGCACCGGGCCTCTAGTAGATATATAAAGATGAACACATTAAATGCCCATTTTAGAGATACTTGCCACTAGGATGATAAGATATAAAATAAAAGGTATTATGCTAAAGAAGGCTACAAGACTTCCAGGAATCCAAGGAGATCTATTAGTTAGGTTAATCAAGGAAGGCTTCATAAGGGAGATATATGACCTAGTTCTTGCATCTTTTCATTTATAGGATGGGGCAAAAGTAGGTTTACAATTGTTCCTATGGAAAATAAATACAATAATTAATAAAATAATAATATAAGAGTAAAATCTGTGTTTCTCATACTCACTACTTTTTGCTCCTCTGTACGTATGTTTTTTATTTATTCATTAAAAATACTTTTGAGAATCTACTATATCCCAAGCATGTTTCCAGAGACTAAGAGTTCAGAGGTTAAACAGTACAACTCTAGTCTGTGCTTTCATAGATCATACCAGATGAAGAAATGCATAATTTACAAGTTATACACCAATTAAATAATGTGATAAATGCTCTGAAAACCTAGAAGATGCTGTGAGTGCATGTGGTAGGAGACCTAATTTAGAGATCTCAGGGAATGCTTTGTTGAGGAAGTGACATTAAAACAGCCTTGAAGAATGAATAGGAATTAGCCAAATGAAGGCTGGAAGGAAGAATTTTGGCATAGATGGAACAGCATGTATGAAGAATGCAAGGCTGGTATGATTATGATCCCTTTGTGAAATGGAAGGTAGGCCTTTGTGGGAGAAGCAAGAGATCAGGAGATGGAGGTGTGTGCTGTGAAGCTGGAGAAGAGGGGAGGGGCCTATGTATATGCTGACCTTGAGAAAAGGCAACCCCATCAGCTACTGTTGTGTGGCAGATGGGATAGCGTGAAGTCGGGTAGCCTATTACAGGGCTATCTCAGGAGTTCAGATTAGAGGTAATAAATAGCACCTCTAATTGGGTTGATTGTATATGGTTTTAGCATTGGGGATAAGAAGTAATTCAAGACGCACTTTGGAAGAAAAATACACACGACCTGTTTTTTTCAGTGGATAAGGAGTGTCAAGAGGAGACTATGATTCCTTGCAGGAACAATGGCGGATCATGATGTCCTCTCCCGAAATGAGGAAAAGGTGTGAGGTTTAAGATCATGAACTCAAAGCTGAGACATCCAAATGGAGACTGTGAATGGGTAATTGAATAGACAACTGTGCAAATGTACTGCTACGAGAAGAGATCGGTTCTGAGGCTGACAGTGTGACAGACTCAGGGGTCTAGAGATAGATTTTGAGGCTATTTGAGTGTTAAGAATGAGTATTATATATACTTAGATGTAATTATTACCACATGGTTTCAAAATATATATGCCATTCTTCTGCATGATTTTAGTATACTCAGGAACAAATATTTTCACTTCTGTAGTAATATTTTTCTAATATGATACTTAAGTCAAAGGGGGAATAAAATTCATTCATTAATTAAACTTACTTTATAACACAAATAGTTGGTACTTAGCTGTTTTTGAATAGATACTTGCTTTTGCTTTTTAATACCTTAACATGGATTCATTCCCCAGAGAGTGTATTTTGATGCTAATTTATTGGAATATGGGTTAAATAATTTCTTATGACAGGTAATTTTGTAACATGTGTCCCCCCCCCGCCCCTCCCCCGCCAGGAATTGGATTAGGGGTGGAAACCTTTTCAAAATTAACCAGTTATAATTATAATGTAATTTGTTACTTTAATAAGTCCTATTTTATGTATCTTTAATAGTTCATTTCATCAAATTTTTATAAAATCTTTCCCAGCATAGGGTCTAACTGAAATATGAAATACGTTAACTCATGGTTAAAAGCAGATTTATTCATTAAGTATCTCTGTAATTTTTACTGAAGGGATTGCAATTGACTTATTTTTTTTTAAAAGAAATACTGCAATTGTCCCACAATATTATAAGATCTACAATACCCATATTGCTTACGGATTGGCCTAAATTATTAAAAAAAAAAAAAGCACAGTAAGCAAAGGAGAAAACCTTTTCTGCACAACTTTGAAGGCGTTGCTAAGCAGAACAGGCAAGCAGTTGGAAAATCTTCCAATTTATTACAAAGATGTAACCTGATCTAAAAATGAGGCTAGAATTACTCATGAAATAAATTTGCAATTGAAAGTCAGCTCATTTTGTGGCTTTAACGATAAAATGTAAACCTCTATTAAATTGAGTTATCTGTCAAAAATACTTCATAATGATTTAAGATACCCTAAACTTTTTTTGTTGTTTTTTAGTCTAAAGTTTTAAAATATGTTTTTTTTAAATATCACTATCTTCATGTACTTTACAGATTTACTAAGCTAGGGTCTGAGTGCTGATTAATCCAGGGGTTGATTTTTTGCTTATATGTCCAGATACACAGGACTCAGTACCTCTTACATGCTCCTAGGAATTGATGGATATGTATTATTTCTCTATTAGTAAATTTATTTGAAAAAGAATGCCTTTCTGAGTAATCATATTGTCATCTAACTATGTATCGTTACTCAGTCTTGTGCTGTGTGTTCTTTGTCCGGCAGGGATTGCCTATGACCCTCTGATGCTGAAACACCAGTGCATTTGTGGCAATTCCACCACCCACCCTGAGCATGCTGGACGGATACAGAGCATCTGGTCACGGCTGCAAGAAACTGGGCTGCTAAATAAATGTGAGGTAATCCTGAATTGGCCACACTCTTTTACTTACTTAAATAAATCATGCAAAGGGGCCAGTATTCATTTGGGTAGCAGTAGAAAAATGTTAGCTCTGTAGCACCAACACCATGATTGATGAACCATCATCCCTCGGCACTAGTAGCATAGAATTGATGACCTGACTGCCTTGGGCACACAGTAGGTACTTAGCCAGTGTTGACGGACTGAGTAGCTGCCTAATGCGTGTGCTATCATTGCAGCATTTGTTTTGTAGACATGCTAGCATTCCTATATCCAGGTAGATATCATTTCTTGAGTTAATGGAGAAACTCTTCACAAACTCTTAAGTGCTAAATGCTAAGTAGTTATTATTTTGTGTTATAAGCTCTACTGAACTCAGATATATGTCAGTGTTGTCTCATGGAAATGAATTTATTTAGAAGATTAACTGTCCTCTTACCAAGAAGAGTCATTGTTTTTACTGATGTGGCTGTTGTTTTTATATTTCTATGGTTCAGGGTTGAATACTTTTATCAATATTTCTTTAGACTCATTTCTGTAGGTTCCTGATGAGTCCCATTTTTTATTTAGAAAAATCTGTTTATTTAGGCTTTTGAAGATTAAAAGTAAAAGTGATGAACAATTCAAAAAGGCTCCCATTTTTAAGAAGAAATTAAATGGATAATATTTTTTATTATAGTTATGTCATGAGGAAACTGATACATTGAAACCATATTAAAGTTACTATACTGTGATTAAGGAGGAATCTTTTTTTAAATTATTTTTTGAGTTAATTAGTTTTTGGCAACCCAAAATGAAGTCAAGAAAATTCCCATTCGAAGCTAATTTAGTTTTAAGTGAAACTCTGTATTTCAGTTGAAATAGGAATGCCAAAGCGGATGGGATGTCTTTCAGAGTAGCTGCACTGGCCGATGTTTGATAGCATGGGTAACATCCATCTGATCATCTTCTCTGCAAAATAGTAAAAATAACTAACTTTCGAAGATGCACTTATTCGTTCAATGCATTCATTTCTAATGATAAATTATTTTCCTCTTTCATTTTCTCTTTCGAGGATGAATAACCTATCTCATCTTACAGGGGAGCTAAATCGTTATATTGAGTACCTCAAATCCTAGATAATGTCCCTAGGTCATTGAGCAGCTGGGACGGGGAATGAGTACTCCAGAGCAGTGGTGCAGATTTAGTTTCACAAGTTTTATTGTATGTTTATAGTGGAATTGTCAAATGTTTTTCGTATTTAGCATTCTGATTTTGACTAAATGTATCCTTTATCTCAAAACCCCAAGTGAAAGAATTTGAGCGAGATTTATTTATCTCATTCTTTCCTGAATGAAAGTGTGTTAGTCACCTTTTGCTGGTAGCATCCATATTAAATGGCAGACGGCTTTCATACTCTTTGCTAAATGTTATTTTTTTTTATTTTACTTTTTGTTCATCCTCATTCAAGGCTATTTTTCCATTGATTTTTGAGAGAGAGCGGAAGAGAGGGCAGAGGAGGAGAGAGAGAAATGAAACCTCGATGTGAGAGAGACACATCAATGGGTTGCTTCTCACACTCACCCAGACTGGGCCTGGCATCAAACCTGCAACCCAGGTATGTGCCCTGGACTGGAATCAAAGCTCTGACCCTTTAGTGTTTGGGCTGATGCTCTAGCCACTGAGAAACACAGCCAGAGCTCTTTGGTAAATTTTAGAGTTAGTGTTAAGGTTGCCATGGTATTAACAATACAGTTTGGAGGCCAAACCACTCTGTTGTCTGCACAATCCCATCTGGAGCCCATAAACCACCAAGGGACTCATTTGCAGTGGACTGGTCTTAATGGACATTTATTCATGTGAACATTCCTGTCTCACTTTTTAAAAAATATATATTTTATTGATTTATTTAGAGAGAGAGGAAGGAAGAGGGATAGAAAGATAGAAACATCCATGAGAGAGAAACATCATCGATCAGCCACCTCCTCCACACCCCCCACAGGGGATTGAGCACACAACTCGGGCATGTGCCCTGACTGGGAATGGAACCAGTGGCCTCTTGGCTGAACTACACTAGCTGGGCTCACTTTTCACATCTACTGTAAATGTTTCCCAGCTTGGCAATCTTTCTGTGCTTTGCTCAGGGAAGGCATTGCTGTTTACATCTTTTCACTTTCAGTTCTTTGTTATACCCTGGAGCCTTACCCCGGCCACTCCAAATTAGCAATGGCTTGTCACAGCACTCAGTGGGTTGTTAGATTGTGGTGTTTCTTACATCTCTTAACTGAAGGAACACTGTTTATAAGCCGAGCAAAGTACAGAAATATATGGTCCACAACCGTCTTCAAATCTGTCTGTTACCATCCATTTCTGCCCAGTCTTCCTTTTCATTTCCTCATACATCACATTATTTTAGTCGTGTATTATTGGAAACCACGAAAGTTCATCCATAGGACACATGGACTGATGTGAGAGCAGACCCAGGTGAAATGCCAGAAGCACTGGGGGGTTGATGAGGATATATGAGTGAGTCTGGTACCAGACCAGTAAGCTAGGTAAGAGTCTCTTTGGCAAACAACCACACAATAAGTAGTGCACTTGAAAGCCCAGATCAGAAGAGTTGATCTTAATGAAGATCAAGCACAAAAGGCTGGTCCAAAACTTCACAATAATGCTAACATAATGCTTCACTAGATGTCTGCTTTATTTTTTAAAAAAATATATTTTATTGATTTTTTACAGAGAGGAAGGGAGAGGGATAGAGAGTTAGAAACATTGATGGAGAGAAACATCGATCAGCTGCCTCCTGCACACGCCCTACTGGGGATGTGCCTGCAACCAAGGTACATACCCTTGACTGGAATCGAACCAGGGACCCTTCAGTCCGCAGGCCGATGCTCTATCCACTGAGCCAAACTGGTCAGGGCAGATGTCTGCTTTCTTAAGGGATGAAATTGTTGCCTATGTGTTTGTTTGCTCCTCTATTATCAAATATCAATGACTTTATGCTGACCTAATCCAAAATATAAAGTAGAATTTCTAAAATCATTAAAAAATAATTTAACTTTAAGGCATCTAAGATGCATCCCTTTCCCTCTGTATGAATGATTTTAAAATATAAAGTGGCATTTTGGGAAATGATCATTAGCTAAACAAATGTTATCCTTTTCTATAGATTTTAATGTTCTATATAAGAAAAAACATACTATCAAAAGGTATAACACATAGAACCAAAAGAAACACGACTTAATGTCTCTTCTTGATTGTGTCTACCAGAAGAGCAGAGGTTGAGGAAATGAAATAAAAGGAACATACAGGGATTGTTGCAGACCAGTTTAGCACACTCAGAAATAGCAGAATCTATTTTCTTAGCCAGTAATCTCCCCAGTAAGCACAACTGATACATGTACATTGTGAATTTTATTGTAAAGTTTTTATTTGACACATTAATTCTAATATACACATTTATTAATATACTAGGGGCCCAGTGCATGAATTCATGCACCTTGAAAGGAACTGTGGGCCACGAGGCTGCGGTGGACCAAGGGGCGGGTCTCAGCCCATCCTCCGCACCCCTGCCCAGCCCCTCCTGCTTTGGCCCCCGGTCCCCTGTCTGCCTGCAGCCCCCCTCCCACTGTTGCCACTCCCACGCACTGATGCTGACAGCGCTGGCCTCACTCACACCTGCTGAGAGCGCAGAGCAATTGGGGCCATCGCCAGCAGTGGTGTGAGTGGGGCCAGTGCCGTCAGCAGGTGTGAGTGGTGGCTCCTGCCCTGATTGCCCCTCAGAAGCAGGGGGAGGTGGAGAAGCCCTCAGGGCGATTGGGGCCCATGCTGGGCGCTGGCAGCAGGTGTGAGGGGGCTGTTGCCAGCAGCCGGTGTGAGTGAGGCCATTGCTGGCAGCGGGTGTGAGCAGTGCCTGCTGGCCCTGATCGCCCCTCAGTAGCAGGGGGAGGTAGAAAAGCCCTGAGGGGCGATCAGGGCCAGCAGTTGCCACTTGCGCCCGCTGACCACACCAAGCAATCAGGGCTGGTGCCGGGTGCCAGCAGCAGGTGTGAGCACTGAGTGGGACCACGGTGCGCAGGAGCAAAGAATTTTCAGTAACAGCCAGAGGCTCAGGGACTGGTACCCTGCCTTGGTCTGGTGCCCCCACTCACCTGCTCCACAATCCCACTGCGGCCAATGCCTGCCATGTTCTACTTGCGCCCCTGATGGTCAGCACACGTCATAGCGACCGGTTGTTCGGCCGTTCAGTCTATTTGCATATTAGCCTTTTATTATATAGGATTTTTAAACCCTCTCCAAGGATTCTAACCTTTCTATCTCAAGCCACATTAATTTGAAAATTTCAATGCTGTGGGGGGAAAAAGCAAACCCCAAAACATGCAACAAACCTTTCAGCAATTCACAACTCATTATAGTCAGAAGCCGAAAAGCCAGGAGAAAAGCACACCATAAATGGCAAGAGATTGGGTTCATGGGGATGCATTATCTGATTGAAAAGGCAAGAAGGTTCTTATGCTAACGAGCTTCCTGGCTAGTGTTCATGAGCCTTCTAAAGCAGTCAAGGCCAATGACAGTATCTTCCAATTGAACTTGACTTTCTCAGTCCAAGAGAAGTTAAGTTCCAGTTTGGATGTGAATGAACATTTACCTTGATGGCTCAAGGACTGAAGAAGAATCAGGTCTGCCTTTCTAAGTTGCCTAGAGTTAGCGTCCAGCTCTGTTCCGTGGGTATGTCTGCAGCAAGCTTTCCTGAGAAGGTAAACTCTGTGTGTCTCGGACTTCGGGGAATTTGTGTACGAGCCGTGGTGAATACATTATGGCTCTCTCTTGCGTGGTACAGACAAATTCCTCTCCTGGTTGTGAAAATAAGAACTCAACTCAATTGTTTTACTAGATTTTATTGAAAAGGGTATGTTCAAATAAGAAATAACACATGCAAGTTGGGCAATGTATTGTTTTCCACTATCCAGATAGCAATCTGCCATCTTTGAACACAATTTTCCTGCCATTGTCTGTATAGCTGCCATAGATAGAGATCAACCCGTGCTTTTTTTTTTAATAACATAATCAATGGGTGTATATATATATATTTTTTCATCTCCAATTTTTATTACAAGGCATTTCTTAAAATTATTTATATATATTTTATTGTTGATAGTATTACATATAGCTCTCATTTTCCCCCTTTACTCCTTTCTCTCATCCCCTCACCCTCCCTTCTCCCAGTTCTTCTCGATCCTATTTTCCATGTCCATAGGCTATATGTACAACTATATAAGCTCTCTGGTTTCTCTCTTCTCATCCCACCCCACCCCCACATCGAGGTATGCCAGTCTGTTCCATCCCTCCACGCTTCAGGTCTTATTTTGTGGGTCAATTCATTTTGTTCATTAAATCCATGTGCTTTAGAGAAGGAGTTGACAGAGCTATGGGGACTTATACCTGGCCAGCAAGCAGAAACCTGTGGCTAGGTAAATGATTCATTCATTGATTACAGTGGGGCTCAAAATATTAGCATATATTAGAATGTTAGCATCCCCTGGAGGCTTGTTAAAACGGGGTTTTGGGGGCTCCAGCCCGAGTTTCAGATTTAATAGGAGTAGGGTTCGAGAATTTGCATTCCTAACATGCGTGTGGGTAATCCTGATACTGCTGATCTGGGCACCACACTTTGAAAACAGCGATCTATCCATTGAACAGTATCTATCAAGAATTTGCATTTTCCAGGCTTCCGTGTTCAGAGCTGCAGATACAATACTGAGAAGAAGCATCCCCTGCCTTCAAGGAGGTTACCATCTGGTGAGATCACAAAAATAAATAGGTCATTAAACTCCCAAGGGGATTTATATTGCAGCAATTTTAAAGACTCATTGATCGAGCTGGGGGAATACCTAAAACGAGAAAGACTGTGGTCAGCAGCCTCCGTAGTCTTAACAGCCTCAGAGGGGCCCTCTGAGCAAGAGAGAGAGGAAGAGATACCATACATCAGAGTGCAACGGAGGAAGTATGCCAGACCTCATGCTGCAGATTTGCCCTCCTGTAGTCTATCTATAGTCAAGCTCCTTTGTCTGTTTAGATTACTGTTTCCCTGGGACAGCGTGCAAGGGGTCCCGGTTCTGCTGGCACACAGAGAAGAGCCAGCTTCCCTCAGTCAACAGCGTAGCCAGTTTTGCAATTCAACAATGATATGATAGAAGAGAGAGCAATTTGAAAGCACTGGGAGGGCTCAATTGTTTCAAAACAATACAATGGTCCACAAATCAAATTTATGTATTGTGTCATTTCATTTAGCAATGTAGCACATTAACCAAAATGGATGCCTCAGAGGTTATTGTTCAACATTAGCGTTGACCTTAGTCCTGCCCTCAATTATCTGTGTACTTTTGTCAAAACATTTAACCTCACTGATGAGGGTGCCGGGCAGCATCCCTTCCAGCTTCTGGGTTGTATGGAGTTAGATGGCTGAGGAGTTCATTTAGAACATAACCCTTTCTTTGGTTAAGAGCAGACAGCATTTGTCGGCTGTTTTAGTAAACACACTGCTTTTAGTTTGTAAGCTGTAGTGTAAATTGGCCGTGCTTACTAGTCCTGATTAGCAGCCAGAGAAAACCTTGGTCCTCATTGTGTTAGGTTACCATGGTTCCGTGGGTTAACTTCTTTTGGCATGACGTGGCGCTGTTTTTGAAAAATTGAGGTGCTACGTATTCCTCCACAACCAGTACTATTTACTTTCCTCCCTGCTGAAGCATCCATACTTAGTTTAGTGATTTGGTCGGGAGCAGAATGCAAAACCAGCAGCTCTCTGGTCACCGTGAGAAAGAGATCTCGAGAGGTCCTTTGGTGTCCTCTTGAGGAACAGGCTCTTGGACAAGGTCCCCAGGTTTCTGACGTGTGTGTGCCCCCGAGGGAAAGAATGCGCTCGCCTGGGTTTGGGAAATTGTGGAGATGGACCCATCATCTGTTAGAAATGCACTGGCAGTTGTTTTTCCAGAAGTGCTCATGACTCTCAGCCCCACCAAGCCACCCACAGACATTTGCTTGCTCTCACATTTGTTTTGAGAATAACAACATTTTATAATGCTTTTGTTGGATTGCACATTATGTGGACTCCGCGTTGCTTCTTTGTGACCAGTATTGAATAACTTTGCTTCGCTTAATTCCTAAGTAAAAAGCATAAGCAGCACGCTGTGCTGCAATCTTTAACTCTTATTTAAGCACCAACACAAAGTAATGACAAAACAATTCTGGGCCCCCAAACCAAGTGCCCGCTGCCCCTCTAGAACTCCTCTGCAGTTCCAGTGAGAGAAGTGGGGAGCTGGTCCAGTGCAGTCTCCAGACGCCAAAGAGCTCAGGGCTGGCGTATCCAGCCCATGTTCCTGCACACACACAGGTGATTTTCAAATGCCTTTTGCAAATCGAAACAAAGAAGTGCAATGCCCTTCAAAGGAACCCTTTGGAATGTGCAGGTTTTCTGACCTCAGTGTTACAGAGCACTGACGCCTGCAAGTTCACGGAAATGCAATTAAACATTTGTTTTATAGAGAATCTAACTAGATGGCAGCACATAACAGCTTACTGCTTTGTTTAGTTTGAAAAAAAAAAAGGTGTTTTTGTGTTTTAGAATCGAACACAAAGCAGTAAAAAAACTCAAGCAGAGAGGCTTGTGAGTTGTCTCTAAGGATGTAGCAGACTTAGGACGCAGTACAAACGATCTAGATGTGATGAGTAAACCAATGTGTTAAGTCATTATTCTGAAGGAGATTGGTACACCACAGCAGAGTGGACCCGGGCAGATAAATACCTTAAAAATGCTTGCGCAGCCTATAATAAGAATTAAGGTGATTCAGAATTGTTTGTTTGGATTTTTATTTCTGCAAAAAAAAAAAAAAAAAAAAAAAAAAGAAGAAGAAGAAGAATATGGAAAATGACCAATCAAAGGAAAGAAGACACACTGCCCTTCAGAATCCCTCTGGAAAGTAATACAGGACTTTTAGAGCATTGGCCTGTGCACTGAAGGGTCCTGGTTCAGTTCCTGGTCACATACCTGGCTTGCAAATTCAATCTTGGGCCAGGTCTGGGTCCCTGTGGGAGACAGCCAATTGATGTGTCTTTCTCACATGGATGTTTCTCTCTCTCTCTCCCTCTCTCTCTCTCTCTCTCTCTCTCTCTCTCTCTCTCTCTCCCCCCCCCCTTCACCCCATTCCTCCACTCATCCCTCCCTCCCTTCCCCTCTTTGTAAAAAAATCAATGGAAAAAATGTCCTCAGGTGAGGATTAACAACCAAAACAAACAAACAAACAAACAAACAAACAAAAAACCCCAGCAACTTATTTACCAAATATTTATTGAAAGCGAAGTTCTGTTTTTCAGCCATCTGAAAATTGCAGTGTTAAAGTAACAGAAAATGTTTATTGTGACAATTTACTTTATACATGATTACTATATTTAAAAAAGCAGTACTTTAACCTAAACCATTACAATGCTCATTTACAATGATGTTTAAAAATAATTATAAATGTAGAAGATTCAGTTGCATAAAAATTGTGAAAATTGAGCAATTCCACTTAGAGATAACTTTTTTTTTAACTTTCTGATGAGCATAATCATTTGAAATGGGTGGGAATCAAATATTTATATATATATATATATATATATATATATATATATATATATATATATATATATATATATATATATCATATACTTTTTAGCACTCAGACTTTTTACTGGGATTTGTTGTTTTTCTGAAATGCTTTTGAAATTGCTCTATGTCCTAAAATATTTTTAAATAAGTTGTAATGACTGAGCCTGGGCTGTGTGGCTTAGGAGTTGAGTATTGCCCCAAGGACCAGAGGGTGTGGTTTAATTTCCTGGTCAGGGCACTTGCCCGGGTTGCTGGCTCAATCCCTAGTAGAGCGCATGCAGGAGGCAGCCCATTGATGATGCTCCTCTCTCATCAATGTTTTATCTCTCTATCCCTCTCCCTTCCTCTCTCTCTAAAAAAATCAATAAAAACATTTTTTAAAAATAATGTAATGAGTGAATCAAGAAGTGTTACAGGCAAGTAGAAGCCACTTGTCATTTTGAAGATCAGATAGATTTTTTTTTTCCCTCCCAGGCTTTTCCATGCCCACTGTTTGACTACTCTTTAGTCCCTACTGCTGGCCAGTCAGTACAGCATCACTGTCTTGAGCTCACTTACAAACAGGAAGAAAGGACATCCAACATGTGGTTCTGCACCGAGGCTGCCCTCGGACATCCACGGGTGGCTCTAAGCACCTGAAGGCCCAGCCTGTACTCAAAGTTAAGCAGAAGCTCTGGAGGTGGCACCCAGGAAGCCATAGTTTTTCAGCTTCTACAGCTTATTCCAAGTCACAGGTGATGTTAAAAATCCTGGCCCCCAAAATGCAACTTAAGTTGATGAAGTTTCAACTTCATACGCTAACTGCAGTCGAGACAAGTGAATGGAGCCAAATATTTGGAAATGGAGAGGAACCACAGTTAGCATTTACCTGGAAAGCATCAGTGGCACTAACTCCAAAGTTACACATATAAAAAAATTTTAAATTGGGAAAATTGTCCATCATTTTAAAGTTTAAGGCTAAGAATATGAGTTTAAAAATTACTCTTCTTTTTCAATTATAATTAAATATATAAAAATGGACTTCAAAGAATAGAGTTTGTTTGAAAACTCTCATAGTCAGATCTCCTCCCTTGCCTCAACCATACTAATCCATCATTTCAATTATTATATTTGCTTGCCTAAGGCTAACATGTAAATTAACATAAAGAATATTTTATTGGGTTTTTATTGTGTTTAAGGTTATTTCACATAGAATCTTATTATTTTGGGCTGAAAGGAGGCTT
The DNA here is from genome assembly GCF_963259705.1 of Myotis daubentonii. Taxonomy (NCBI): domain Eukaryota; kingdom Metazoa; phylum Chordata; class Mammalia; order Chiroptera; family Vespertilionidae; genus Myotis; species Myotis daubentonii. Next base: position 59,030,561 of record NC_081849.1, read on the forward strand.
TGAAAAAATTTGGACAGCCCTGGCCAGTGTGGCTCAGTTGGTTGGGTGTCTTCCCATGCACGGAAAGGTTGCAGGTTCAATTCCCTATCAGGGCACAAGCCTGAGTTGTGGGCCGGATCCCAGGAGGGGGCAATGCAGGAGACAGCTGCTCCAATATTTCACTGTCTCCCCACTCCCTTCCTCTCTAAAAATCAATTAAAAAATTAAAAGAAATAATTTGGGCAAACCTCCTTATGGTTATATATGAAGAAACAATGGTCCTGAGATGTACCTCATAGCTGGCTATGATCACATTAAGGACCCATGAGAATCAGTACCCAGAACTCAGGACACTTAGCTTACAATCCACTCTCTTTCCATGTGACCAACAAAAAGAACCAAAAGCCTGCTGGGCCAGCTGCCTCCCTCCAGTTTTTAGTACCTTTTCTTTACCAGGAAATTGTGGGGAGAACAATAAATTAGATGCTGAAGAATCTATAGAAGGAGAGAATGCAGTTGGGGGAAGAGCATAGAACCTTCTTTTATGTTACATTGAAAGAAGCAGTTATGTGAAAACTCCAGTAGGTACACCTGGGCATATGCATGCAACCAGATTTTTTTTGTTGTTTAAGAGAGAAAAGTGTATCAAGAATAATGACCAGGCCATGAACCAATTCATTAAGTGTAAGTATGGAATTTGTAACAGTGGATAACTGTGACACTCATAAGTCATTTATGATTTTTTAATTCTGTAAGTTGCAGCCCTGTGGATTTTTGTTGGGAAAAAAAAAAACAAAACCATCTCCCTCTATTTAGGGACATTGGATGAAATATTTCCAGAAAATGGAATATTTCAGTGGAAATTCTTGCCTACTATGTCACCACTTTGAAAATGATTAAAGAAAATGGGGTCTCCCCCAGCAGAGGCAGGTACTTTTTTGACTTGTCAGATTGAAGCTGGACATTTTCTCTTCGTTTGGAACTGCCACAAAATGAGCCCTTTCATGTCCTCAATAATACCAAACCAATGCAATCCATCTGTTCTGCTAAATTATTTCTAGTTCCCTAACCAAAGGCACTGCTTTTTCATGCATTTTATCATGATTTTATGCCCTTTATTATATTTTACAAAAGGTTCTGATTCCTCCAGGGCCAATGAGAACTGATTAGGACACTGGCCTCCGTCCAGGCTTTGAACACAGAAGGGGAAGGAATAGAACTGTTTCCTTTTTGCCCTGCTCCTTGGCAGAAAAAAATTTTTTTAAAAAGAATCTATACCGTGTGTGCGCTCTGTGTGTGGGTGGGTGTGGGCAGGCTGCATTTTATCCTGTCACAGTATGACTTTGTAGATCATGTTCAGAACATTCCTTCTATAATCAGGTTGCATTAATGGGTTTTCTTTCAGAAAGACTGCTTCTTTAGGAAAGAACCGGGGTGTTGTGAGACTCAATGACATGGTCATTTTAAACTAGTCAAACTTCAAACCAGAATGCAGACGGGGGTTCGGAACTGAGCCGGCATCCCCAGTGCGCAGCACAGGGTAGGCACCTCCCTGAACATTCGTTCCTTCCCACACAGGAGGGAAGGAACTGCCTAAGTGCTAGGCACAGAGGATGAAAACAGAATGACGAACACATCCCACATTGCAGGGTCTCTTGATTAAGAACATGAGAGAAGAGCTAGCCATAGGCTTGCTTTCCCAAGTCCCTAACAGCAAGGTAGTGAAGACCTGTATTTGGAAATACCCAAAAGAATGCCATCTCTTCAATGCATTGTGTTTCCAAATATACTCAGAATTCTCAAAGAAAACATTTTGGTCAGAGTCATAGAAGACTTTAGATAGACATCCTACAGACTGTCTCTGAGAACGGAAATCAGTATCTCCCTAAATTATGATTATCTGAGCACTTTACCCCATTTTATGACTCATTATGCCATTGACCTTTGACTCAAGAGAGCATCATCAGAGAAATAAGGGATAAAGGGTACACAGGAAATAGAAAATATGGGAAGGGATTAAGTGAAAATGTCTATATTTAAACATAAACACGTAACCTAATAAATTACTCACAATAAAACCAGAAAATGAAAACTGTTGGAGACCTCAATTTGAGAGGAAAAGTGAAGTTGACAAATATAAGACATCTGATAAAAATGAGGCAAAATGGAAGTACTCCAGGGGACGCTGAGTAAGAGAGAAGGAAAGCTGTTGCCATTTCAGTATTTTCAGCTTAGTCATCCTTCAAGTTCCCATAGCAGTGCCCTGTGAGATATAAATCTCAAAACATGCTTTCTCCAGATCCTTTTTCCAGGTAGACATTTTTCATATTGCATTGTTTTTCCCCCCACAGCTTTCTGTAGGAATATGCAGGTCCTGTGTGTGGGTCTTACTCTCCAGCAGCCATAGAAGCTGATGTGATGATTAAGAATAAGTATTCCTTATCTTTAGTGTAATTGTTGTTTAAAAGAACTATATTTTACAATAATAAAAAGGGCCAGTGTAAAATACTTCCTGGGAATCAAAAGGAAGGAAAGAAGGGGGGAAAAGTGAAATCAAAGCAGTAAAATGAACCGTGTTACATTTTAATAGTGACAAGTTACACTAGAGTATAAGCCAGAATAAGCACATGTCCAATAGGCTGGCCAGTTATTCTATCCTTACTCTTCGTTAGCTGATATCACTTAAGGGGATGACTGGTACTCAAGTTTAGCAGGAGTTCTCTTATGATGTCTCAGCACTTGAGTTATTGTCAATAATTGAATCATGATAGCAGGTTATTTTTTCAAATGTGCAAATGTGTGATTGAGAAAATGAGAAAGGAGTTGGGGCAAGCATAGAGTGTATGACTGTAAATATATGTGACTGGTGAATGAAACATAAAAGATATATTTCTTATTACTGGTATTTAATGGCATACCAGAGGCAGAAATTTAGTTTCAGAGCTGAAAAATATATTTATAGAAAAAGAAGAAAAAAATCAATGAAACTTTATGATATCAGTCAAAATGTGGGTCTGATTATTAACTATAGAACTGACATTATTTAAGACATAGATGATTCACTGCATGAGCTTATAAAATATGAGTGGCTATGGAATTCTTAGGTTCATAGAAGTGAGATCTGGAAGCCGGGTTGTTTCACAGTGTTCATTATTCTGCTGGATAGAACTAGTTGCTTCAGTCTGGTTTCCAGTCCTCTGCTCTTTCCAGTTTTAGATGACTCAGACCATGGATTTGCCACTGTTTATCTTGGATTTTCCAGCAGCTGAAATCTCAGTTAAAATGTTTCTCTTTAATATTGACTTTGAACGTTTGCTTCCTATTTTTCTCTCATGTCTTCTCATTCTATTGCTTTGGTTGTTCTGCTCTTCCATAAACATTTTCAAATTTAATGTTTATCATTGAGTCACAAATGCCAATAATGTGTTTATTTATTGATCAGGGCAATGGTTGATCAGATGGCCATCACACATTTGCTTTTGTCTTCAGCATTACTTACCTGGTTTCATTTCAATTTAATTATTGCCTACCTTGGAATAATTTCTCTGAAACACAGTTTTATTCCTCTAGAAATGTAAATTGGGTGTCAAAAAGGGGGAACTTTAGTGCTGTGACAAAGGAAATTCCATAAGCATTTATTTGTTTAGCAAGTAATGGCGCAGTGTCAAGAAATTTCCATTTTCTATCACTCCTGTTACCCCTTGGGTCTCCCACCATCCCCCCCGCCCCAGCCCTGTTACATGACTTATTTTCAGTGACAAGCACAGCTCTGCCCTCTACACAGTAAAACCCTAGGAAGTGTCAGTAAGTCCAGGCTTCCGGCTGCTCACACATCCACAGCTGCCACATCCCCGTAAATTAGGGAGGTTGAATATGGCTTGTCCTGGTCCTGAGGGAGGTGCTGTTGTCACCTGAGGTTTCTGTGTCACCTGGTGATCCCTGGGCAGGGACATGAAAGGACAGATTCTCTTCGAAGTTCACTGAATGCCGTTCTCTTCTAATCCATTGCCTTATAAGTACCTTATTATGATACATATTTTAAGTGAAATATTAACACTGTCTGGGTAATTTTAGGAAACAGCAATTTTAAAAAGTTGGGCTAATTCACTTCATACACCAACATGATGTTTCTTGGGCCCACAGACATGCCAGCTGAGAACTGTGGCCGCAGACTGACTAGCTGAGCTTTAACTTAACGTATGGTTTTGTCTTTCAAAGGACTGTTCTTTCTTAGGTGAAGTGAAAGTCTGTACCTAGCAGGTGTGTAGAAATATTGACTGGGTCTAGAGTGTCTCAGCCTGTCTCTGGTTAAGCAGTGGTTATCATTTTTGTTTCATTCCCATTCTGTCACAAACTAATGCTTTTATAAAGTGTATTAAAAATGAAACACTACAAAAATGAAAATTGATTGAAGGACATACAAGATTATATTAGACTCAACAGACATAAAGATACTCTGTCAATTTACTATAAAAGTTTCTAAATGTTTATACTTCGAATTCTATACAGACCTCATCAGACCATAAACAGTTTCTGAACTGCTACTGATCCCATTGGTTACACATTGGTCTAGATCAGGGTGGGGAACCTTCAGCCTGGGGGCCTTATCATTTGGCCTGGCCCTGCCAAGGCAACAACAGGCAGAGCTCAAAATTCAATAAATCTAGGAGCTTTGTTCATAGAAACATAAATATATGATAAGTGAATTACATTAAGTGAATGATGTTATAAATATCCAAATAGCCTTTGGCAGAAAAAAGGTTCCCACCGCTGTCTAGATGAACACTACTATGAGGTACACACATATGGAGGAGTGATCAGCATATTTGTTCTAAACAAATACATTGAAATGTATTGGTCTCACTTAAGTCCTTTAAGAAACAATAAGGAATTTGTTTCAACAAATGTTTTAGGTGAATGTAAAATAAGATGTTGATTAATTTACTTCTCAGCAAAACCACAGACCCTGTTTAATTTTAAGCTGATACTTTTGCAAAGGAATTAGCTATTAATTTCATTGTTAAAGTTTTTTTTTTTTTATGCCAGAGAAGAATATGCTTTATGTCAGTTGCCCATTTAGGTACAAGCAGCCCATCGGTCCTGAACGTTGCCTACTCTCATTTTTCAAATATTATTATGGTACCTTACTAAGCAAATCAGTGTCACATTCCTTCATGAAGAAACTCAGCCCATTATTAATCATCTTAAATGTGATTTGGGGCCTTATTTTCTTCGAAACGTTGTCAGTGGAGTACTGTAGGCTTCTGCTGTTTTCTTTCAGCGGATTCAAGGTCGAAAAGCCAGCCTGGAGGAAATTCAGCTTGTTCACTCTGCACATCACTCACTGCTGTATGGCACCAACCCCCTGGACGGACAGAAGCTGGACCCCAGGACGCTCCTAGGTCTGTATGGGCCTCTCTTCTACTGAGAACAGCACATTCCAGCACTATCATTACTCAAGGCGGGTGTCAGTTCAAAATACTTGGCAAGCAGTGCTCTTTGGAATGAGTGAGTCCCTTACAATAAGCCAATGCAGATGAAGAAGAATCTTGCATTAGAAAAAATGACCATGCAAGTTCCATGATGTTAACATTTAAATTCATGTTTATTTGAATAGCTTTTCTCCACTGCATTTTAGCATACAGGAATAAATGCACAGTTGAGTTTGTTTGCTTACACTTTTAAACCAAAAGAAGAGAGGTTTTCACAATCTTTATGCAAATTTATCTTCACCTTTTCCATTTGTTTTGTGTCATTCAGTTCTTTTTCTCTGTGACCTTAACAGACAGAGGGCACAGTACAACTTCTTTTAGGTGAAAACTCCTTAGTGCTATGCCTAGAATATGGCATTTTATAGTTAGATTGCATTTTAAAACTTGATATAATCTTTTTAATGTCTTCACTGTAGAATTAAACAGTAAAGTAAGTGGCAGAAGTAGAAAACTAATAAACATAAATTTTAGTTAATATATTATTTTTCAAACTTCTGCCATCAGACTTTAAAATAAAATGAATGTTGAACAGGGTTATATAAATGAACAATAGAAGTAATAGATTTGGAAAAATTTCAATACAGAACCTTATTTTAGCTGAAACAATTCTATTAATAAGCTTATTAACAACCTTTTATAGTGGAATAACAATACATAACATAGCTATACATACCAAAAGGATATTTTAAAAACAATTTTAACTTAAAAAAAGGTATTGCAGGGCTTTTTTTTTTTTGGTCCCCTTCTTTCAATAAAACCTATTGTGTCAATTCCAAATTATTGGACTCTCTCACCTAATTCAATATTTCAAAATGATTTTATATTAACTGGTCCTAAAGAATTCAAAAGCAAATATTTGGCATGCAGTAGGCAGGTATCCTTCACCTTATGAAGTAAAGGAAAATGAGTTAGTGTGTGTATGCCTACACGCATTCAGGGGAGGTACTGGAAGAAACTGACAGAAAGGGGAACACATGAAAATTATTCAGTGTTTGCCCTAGCCGGTTTGGCTCACTGGATAAAGCGTCGGCCTGGGGACTGAAGAGTCCCAGGTTCGATTCCGGTCAGGGGCACGTACCTTGGTTGCAGGCACATCCCCAGTGGGGAGTGTGCAGGAGGCAGCTGATCAATGCTTCTTTCTCATCGATGTTTCTAACTCTCTATCCCTCTCCCTTCCTCTCTGTTAAAAATCAATAAAATATATTTTAAAAAGAAAGTTATTCAGTGTTTTAGCAAACATTATTAAAATTTGATGATGAGAAACAATTCATATAGAATTAAATCTGTATGTTAATATAAAGACGAACAAGTCAATCTGAACATATGTACTCTGTATGTTTTTCCTTCTGTTGAAGGAAGGAATCTCTGCATGTAAAGTACTTCGTTTACTGTAGATACTACGTAATGAGTGTCTTATTTTTACATGAATTAATAATCTAACACAATTTACCCAAAGATGAAGTTAACCACACATTACCATTCATGGTTTTATGAGGTCAAAACACTCACACACTTAAAGATAGGAAGCTATGTTCATTTTTATTTATTTATTTATTTTTTGGTTAATCCTCTTCTGAGGATATTTTTCCATTGATTTTTTTTTTTTAAGGGAGAGTGGAAGAGAGAGAGGGGAAGACAGAGAGAGACAATTGATGTGAGAGAAACACGTCGATTGGTTGCACAAGCCCCAACCAGGGCCTGGGCCGAGGTGGAGCCTGCAACCAAGGTACATGCCCTTGACTGGAATCTAACCCAGGACCCTTTGGTCTGCAGGCCAGTGCTCTATCCATTGAGCCAAACCGGCTAGGGCAATTTTGATTATTTTTAATTAAGAGAAAATAAGTAGCATTCCCCCCCCCATTTTTTTTTTTTAGTAGGGTCTTAAACTATAAATCATTATAGATATAGGACTAAATATTTTGGATTTATTTGGGAAGAACTTACACGTAGGTGTTTGAGAGATATTCCAAAACAACAATTTCCTACATTTTAAGAGAAAAGACATGTTTGTGAAAGAAATCAAGTTTAAATTTTGATGAGCTAGAACTGTTTACTTATGAAACATGGCAATGCCATCATTTTTTTTTAAACGAAATTTGTCACTTGAACAAAACTGATTTTCTTAAAATATTCAACATAAATGTCATTTAAAAATTTGATGGTTTAAAAAGGAATTCCAATGTATAATTTATACCTCTGGCAACTCTTTTCATGTATGTATGCGATGAAACACTGAGTATCAATAACTTAATTTTTAAAGTTTAAATCCCAATAATCTGGCCACTTATCTTATTAGGTTTGAGTATTTAATGTGAGATATAAAATTGAAGATTTTAGGGTTAGCTTTGGGTATACATGTAGAGTTAGTTCCACAGGCACCTCTCAGGGCTTAGTGCAACAATTGCAATGAGTAGACCACTCATAGGCCACATGAGTAGATATAAACAAGGACATTGCATTGCTTAGTCTTGATGTCAAGCATGAAATTGTGCGTTGATACCACTTCTGAACTACTTCACTATCTCATGTGAGTCTAGACACAGCACGTTTTCCTCCAATCAAGTTCAAAGTGAAGAATTCCATTGTTTTTTAAGTTTAACTTTTCATACGTTTTTGTTCTTTATAAAATTTAAATTCTCATGGCTTATTTTTTATTTTTATCTAAAAAAACCAGACTGCCATGTATAAGTATAGAGATGTAGAACCATCAAGATATTTCTCTTTCTTTTTCCCTTTCTTTCACTCCTGTATATTCCTCTTCTTCCCCCATCCCCTCCCAACGCAGAGTGGGGGTGGTGAGGTGGGGAGAACTTGTCAGTGTGCACACACATTGAATTTAAATTCATTCCATTTATGAAATTTCCGCATTGAATTGATAATACTACTCTTCCTAGTTACGTTCCAGAGTTAGGAGGATTTAAATAAGAGGAGTTCATTATGAGCAGACCTATCAGTCTTTGTATTTGAAAGATATCTATAGATTATAAAATAATTAGATTTGAAAACATGCACCATTTATCTCTTTAAATACTCTAGACCCAGTAAGGTGACACTTTAAAACAATTCTCTCCAACCATTTCTGGTACGAGGTTTTCCTTAGCATTAATATTCCTGTCGTTCTTACTACCAATTTTCATAATCCCGTGGCTAGCCAGATCTCAGTTCATGGGGATGGTAACATAACATTATTTTTAAAAATGCCAGTCAATTAAAATTTTTACACACCACTAAATTTAAATTATTTGTCTTTTTTGTATTATGTAAACATTACTAAATACAATTCTCCTTAAGCAGCTTAACATTTATTCTCCTTATTTTCTTTGAGTTTACATAAATTTTTAAAAATTACTTTATTGCATTGTAATATTAGCTTTATTCCTTTTAACTATGGAATGAAGAGTTCAGACATTAAATATACAATATTATATATTTTAATTTCACATATGACATGTGAATGCATCCTTGCAAAATATTCAATAATATAGAAATATCTTTGTTATGAGCAACAACTTAAGTAAACTTTATCCCTCCCCAAGCTATTCATAAATTTTTTATATATCTTTTACTGATGTCAGCATTTCAGGTTTAATATGTTTTTATGACTTGTTTTCTATTGCTTATTTTTTTTCATGAATACCCTTATATATAATGAGGTGTATCATTTTTTTTCATTTGTACTTAAAATTTTGTTTATCATTTCCCATCTGGTAGCTATTGCGTTTGAAAATATCAACTCATGAAATTTCTTGTTTTCAAAAATCAAATATTTTCTGTGACATTAAAATCTATTTAGACTTTTATTGACATGGCATGTGAATTCCACCACAAGCCTGTTTTCATTTTTCATTATTATTTCGTTGATCATCAGTAGAACAAATGAATTGGGAAAGGTGAAATGGAAGTTTGAACCTCTTTCTACCACTAATCTCCTGAGTGACTCATCTGAGTCACTTCAGAGCCATTTGACTATGACAAGGAAATTCCTACTCCTTTCCCTCTAATTATTTTTCAAGGCAGATTTTAGCCTAAGAAGTTTAGGAGTAGTTATTTTTGTTTTCTCTACTCATGTACTAGATAATGTAGAAAATAAAAATGCAGATAACCAAAAGGATCAAAATTCCTTAAAGTATTAATACTAAGAGACAGTGACAAGTAAGATTTTGGCATATATTTTAGAGAAGATATATTATTGTATTATATAGATCCCTAAATAGTATTAACCTCATTGTAGTGTTTTGTAACTTGTTTGTTTGAAAACTTATAAATATTGGAGAGGCTAAGTATACTTAGTCGTAACTATATCTGAAATAGGAATTTAAATCTGTATTTTTAATAGATGTTTTAATATTTGAAACATTAAAAAATGGATGTCTTTCATAAATATTGGCTTGTAAAGCCACATTAGAGGAATATACTCAGTGAACAGCTGAGTTATTCATAGTAAGGTATATATTTAAAAATTTTGTGATACATTGTAAAATGTGTGGGACAGTTAAAACAAATCTTAAGACTCAAATTTCATAGGTATTTGTTCATGTGGGGCAGTAGACTCTACATGTAATATTTTTATTTATTTGCTGTGCGCTTTTACCTATCTAAAATTCAATCAGTTTCCTCCTGAGTTAAATGATAAATACCATGTGACATAATACTATGTATTAATAAACACATAAAAAAATATAACTTTGTTGTTAGAAATATTAAAAATTAATATTTAAAGACAATATATTCCCAATTTATATTTTTTTCATATCTTCTTGCTATATAGGTGATGCCTCTCAAAAGTATTTTTCTTCATTACCTTGTGGTGGACTTGGGGTAAGTATGAGTTTGTTCTCTGCTCTTAAATAACAAATTTCCAAAAATATCTCCTTTGATTTATCTGTTCAATTATGTTTAAGGCTGTTTTTCAGTAGAACTTACACTAAACTGCATGACTAGCTCCATAATTTGTAGGGCTCAGTGCCAAATGAAAATACAGATCCCCCTGTTCAATAACTAATAATGCAAGATGGCAACAGTCGAGAATTAACCAGTGTAGGCCCCTCTGGCTGTAGGGCCCTGTGTGACTGCACAGGTCACTGCTCACAAACCTGGCTTTGCTAGGCTTTTCTATACCTGGGGAAGAGGTAGTACGAGAGGGTACAGTTTTGTAGCAGAATTCAGTTTGCAATGCAGTCACACTGAATATGCAGATACATTATTTATATTCCTGATGAAAATGGCATAACCCTCACAAAGTGCTTTGAATTGTGGGACATTATGCTTGTGAACCTCCGGGGGACATTTTTGTCTTCAATAATTAACGTTTTTGACCCAGGATATTTATAACACCTTGCAGGGACAAATTTGTTTGAATCCAGCAACATATGAAGAAAAATATCTACATTCTGTGGATGATTAGAACATACCCAATAGTCTGCAATCTATTTAAAGTTAACCCTTGCCATTAATAGACCCACATCCTGTAGAGCTGAGTGCTAAGTCATGCTGGGACAACATATACTAGACCAGGTTTAAGGACTCAGGTATTTAACTCAACTAGGTTTCTTGGATATGGAAGGGAAAGAACAAAACTAGTCTTTTGTATGCCACGTATTAGGCAATATTTTGCTATAACTAAATTTTATACAGGGAATCCCCATGTATTTTCAGGAAATTCTTTCATTTTAGTGATGTTAGATTTATCCAGGATAATCTTTACCTGTGATTCTGCCCTCTAGAAATAAGAATGGAAACTACAACGAACAACGGATAGGACTTTACAGTTTCTTATGTACAACAGAGGTTCATAACAACTTGGTAAAACAGTCATGATTATTAGCACCATTTTGCAAATGAGAACCTGAGTGTCGGAGAGGTGAGGTTATTTTCCTGAAGCCACACGGTACAGGGGAAAGTGGGAAGTATGAGGTGGATGGGAAAATCCAAGGGGAAGAGTTCCAAAGAGCCTTTTAGGTGATTCCATGGCTTGGCTTCCGTGTGGAACCGGCTAGCCTCAGCGCCTGGAGCCAGCAGAGCAGCCACATGGCTGGTGTGGTGAGGTCCCCTCTGTGGCAGCTCACCAGTGAGCTTGGCTTTTTGACCCCCAGCACGGGACAATCACCACCCCATATGTGTCCTCGCTAAGTTTTAGCAAGCCTCCTGTGAAGCTAGGAGCTTGCAAATTATTCTAGAAAGCAGAGGACAAACTGCTTTGTAACATGAGGTTCATTGGCGTTGAGATTATTTTCTAACATCCCAAGTGACCATCTTATGAGATTGGCTGGTTACCTGCAAATGAGGCAAAGAAAGAAACAAAGCTAAGGACGACTTATGGGTCTGGTGGTGGTGAGGAAATCAAAACTGTTGAAAGAGTGGTGGTCCCCAAACCCCCACTCCTTTACAAGTACCTTTATCCCAGGACCCAGAGCTTAAATGAGGACAGCTCCCCAGGATCCACCTCCCAAGTCTGAACGGGGCTGTGCCTATAACTCACTATCCCTTGAACACAAAGTTCCTTCCTCTACTCTGCTGCACTAAACCCATAGCAAGGTAACTTCTTATCTTTAGCCAGAACTGCTCTAGTAAACTCTTAGATGTGCCCAGTGAATGAACAGTGCCTGTCACTTCTGACAGTGGGTGTCACAGAATAGGTCCTTAGTAAGGTCCTCAGTCCTAATTCAGATGGTGTCAGTGCTGGTGGGAAAGTGTAGCTTGAGCAGAGGCAGGAGAAGGCAGGAGAAGTTTGCCTGCGTTAATACTGGAAAGGGCTGTAGAGAGTTACCTCTGTTTATCAAATTGGCCTATAGGTCTCTGGTGGTGAGTTTGTAGGTCTAGGTGAGTGTGTGTGTGTGTGTGTGTGTGTGTGTGTGTGTGTACACAAGCTTGTCCTGTTTATGTACCAGAGAACTCATTGGATTCAGTCTTCCTGTGGGTTTTTTTTTCTTTCAGAAATTAAATTGTGTTCTTATACTTGAAGGTACCATATTGCCCCCTAATATCTTTGGTTTTGATTTAAGTCCTAAGAGAGACTCTGGATCCTCTGGATTTGTACTGGTCTCCGTTTTTACCTCTCAGACAGTTCTAGACATACTCTGTATATGAAAGAAACCCAGTATGAGCTTGGTGTGGCCCAACTTGGCACGATAGGGGCACCCTTGTGAGCTTGGAAACCACTAAAATGGCTTTTTTCTTAGGCCATCGTTCTGCTTCAGATTATCTAATGAACCCAGTGGTTTAAATTCTAAAATACTTAAATGCTCCCCAACTGTTAAATAAATTCCAGTTACCTTTCTACTAGATGGGTTTATTACATACTTACTGAATGCTGATGATTAGATGGCTTTTGAGGAGACTACCTGAGACTTTATGAAATCATTCCCTAAAACTCCATGTGATGATTCAGCAGTGTTGTTCAGGCAGCTCAATGGGTGAGTGGTATATAATGTACTTTAAAGTATGCCCTCCTGAGTTGCATTTTGAGCAACAACCTCAAGGTTTCTGAATTCTTTTGTGTTTGGTTTTCATGTTGTTTAGTTACTATGGCATGACTCATTTCTGATGACTGTGTGATTGCACTACAAGAAAATGCGCCGTTGAAAAGAGCCTTGTACCAAATCCCAGGACTTGGTCGGAGTGTAGTGAAACCGATAATTAAGGGACTCCGGAAACAAAAGCCAGCGCAGGACCATTTTAGTTCTCACTCCTCAGGGTATACATATCACCAAAAATAGTGATCATTTTCCTGGCCATCTGACCTGCTGCTGTGTGAAGAAATCTTGAAGTCATTTCTCAGCCTTATTTTTTCCTCTTCACTTGATAGGCCACAAAGAAAAAAAAAAAAGAAAAGAAAAAGAAAAACCCACAAAAGCAAGGACGAGCAGGCTTTTATGATAATGTCGTCATCAGCTCCCAGCTTCAAACGCTTCTGCGGCTTTTGAGTTGTCATTTATAACTTGGAACTGAATCGACCCATAATTCCCCTGATACACTTAGAGAAATTGATAACAGACTCTGCACTTCTTTTATGGCTCGGAGGAGGCAACTCCAATCACATCACTATTGGCAGGCAATATTATTTTTTGACATGGTTGTAAAAGTATAAAGGGGCTTATGGCATTTGTTTAGATGAGGAATGGGCTCTCAAGCTGTGCTGGGGTTTACAGGACCAGATTAGTGAGAAGCAAAGGGAATATGATGTTTGCAAACAGGATATGATTTTATATATAAGTTTGGGTTTCATGCTCTGGTCCCTGGGGAAAGCCCTGCAGACAGCAGAGAATTCCACTTTCATCCTACGACAGACAAGCTCCCAGTGCCAAAAGGCAGACACAGCACCGTGGTCAGTGGGCAGCGTCAGACCCTTGATTGGAGGAGGAGGAGCTGTGGAAGAGGCAGAGTAATTCCCTAGGAGGAATGAGGAATTGCAGAGCCTGGGCAGAATCCCGGCCAGCCTAACTGGTCAAAGATGTGCCAAAAATGAGGCTCCGTGAGTTTAATCAAGGCGCTTTCTCCAGCAGCAGCTCGGTCGGACTGGGAACAGGAAGCCGGCTTTTTATTGCAAACTTTTACTCGGCCCGTATTCTATCTGATTGCACCTCGCTCTGACACACTGTGGGGGTTAGGGATGTCATTTTTCTGTGATTTGGGGAGGGGGAGATGGGGAGAAGAATTAGGTGATTGTGGGGAGGTAATTTAAGTCTCATTTCAATTGCTCTGAGGTTTTCAGCAGACGTTTCAGCCATATACTAACTACACTCACTGTATAGGAGGCAGGTTTGGATGAAATAGCTCAAATTTTCTTTCATTCTGTCAGGTTTAAAATGTAAGCTCTCCCATCTGATATATACAATTTACATATGTGGAAATATGATATATGTACATATATTCAAAAGAAAATTCTGTTATTTTACATTACATTTATATGTTCACATTATTTTTCCATTTAATATACCACATCGGTCCTCCATGTTTATTCTCCCCAATAACGGTAAAAAGAAAAAGTCCAGTGATCAGCCTTTCAAAGGACTGCTTTAATTTTCTCTATTGTATTATAATATCAGGAAAGAATTTATTTTATTTTTTAATACATTTTTATTGATTTAGAAAGGAAGGGAGAGGGAGAGAGAGATAGAAACATCAATGATGAGCGAGATCATTGATTGAGCCCGCAACCTGGGTATGTGCCCTGACTGGAATCGAACCGTGACCTCCTGGTTCATAGGTCAACACTCAACCACTGAGCCACGCCAGCTGGGTGGGAATGATTTATTTTACGACCAAATCTACGATTATATAGTTGAATTGAATGTAACAGATAGGTTTGGTTAGGACACATTTCTCCTGCTATTTAGAGTGGTTGTTTTTGGTGTGTTTTTTAAACAAAATTAGTATTTTATTTATTTATTTATTTATTTATTTATTTTGTTAATCATCACCCAAGGATATGTTTTCATTGATCCCTAGAGAGAGTGAAGGGAAGGGAAGAAGGGAGGGAGGGAGGGAGGGAGGGAGGGAGGGAGAGAGAGAGAGAGAGAGAGAGAGAGAGAGAGAGAGAGAGAGAGAAGCAAAGAGAAGAGAAGAGAAGAGAAAGAGAAAGAGAGAAACATTGATGTAAGAGAAACACATCAATTGGTTGCCTCTGGCATGCGCCCCTACTGGGACCTGGGATTGAACCTGCAACCCAGGTATGAGTCCTTCACTGGAAATAGAACCCAAGACCCTGTGGTGCACAGGCCAGCGCTCTAACCACTGTGAAACACTGGCCAGGTCAACAAAATTATTATTTTAGAAGGCATACCATATGCCATCATAAGAGGAGTGAAAGGGCAGGAAAAATAAGATAAGACTTGTTGTCAATGGTTTACCAAAGTGCAGGAATGAGATAAGGAATAAGACGAGTTGCTCAGAGCCTTTTCGTTGGGCTGTTTTGGATAAATGCTGTGCTGTGGGGGCACAAAGGATGAGACTTCCAGAACAAAAGAGAGGTGTGAGGGTTACTCAAGCAGGCATAAGCAAAACTGTTAAGAAACAGCTAGGCATGAATGTGTTTGTGTATTGCAAGGGGCAGTTATGAGTGAGGGTCAGGGAGAGTCATCCAAGTAGTAACTGTTCAGGTTATAACAACACACCGTATTTTTGACATTTGCACCAAGCCGTTGCCGATTAATATGGCTAATTTTTCTGCATAAAAACCTAAATCAAAATCTATGCTTATGCCAAAATTGGGATGTTCCTAAAGTTTTGATAATGACTCAGAGACCCCTGCCTTTTATCCTAAGTGTGTGCATCTCGTGTTATTCCGCCCGGTTATCCTGAGCACGCACAGTGCCTTTTGTTGTGTCCACAGGAGAGGAGGGGGTCACATCTGTTTCTCACATGCTGTAATCAGGATAATGTTGATTTCCTTCGTATTAATGTGCAGGTCAGCCCTGGCTTGCAATCAGTACTTCATTTCCTCCACTGCTGTTATCAAAGATCCATCACAGTCCTCTTCCCTCCAGCACAATAAGAGGATCCACCCTGATTTGGAATCTCTCTTTTCCTCATCTCCCCTTCCTAATTGTATTTGGGTTTTCATTCGTTTTCAAACATGATGCAAATGACACCAGCAGGAACAACCCGGGGCACCTGGGAAAAGGAAAACAGATAAGCCGCCTTAATGAAAGTATTTGAAAAGATTTTTATTTGTGCTGTGGATTCCGCAAAAAGATCATGTTGCGCCAGAGTGGGAAACTAGAGTACAAAATACTATGCAAGCCAGGGAATTCCTGCTAAGTGACAAAGGAAGTTTCCAGTATTGCATAGCGTATGCTCCCACAGAGATAAACATATGCACATTACTCTGTGTTTACTAGAAGATGTAAAATTTCATAGAGTCTTTAAGTGTCTGATGCCCATTGCAGAAGAGAGGAAAATTAGAAATGAAAACCTTCACATCCTCCTTAATTCACGTAGCTGTGGCGTCCCATCGGCGATGAAATTCCTTTCGTTGCTTTGACAGTATGGCTGAGGACAACTGGACGCATTTTGAAATTTTATCTTCATTTCCTTGTTAAAGTAAACCTCAGTATAGCAAAGGTATTAAAATTCTTCTCTTTTCAAAATGCAATCATCGTCAAAGCTTTACCCATGTGTCTTTTACATTCTTGGTGGCACTACAATGTCTATGGGAAATTGTATGTGCAACTATATCAACCAAATGACTCAGTAGCAGGGAAGAAAACATATATCCTTTTTAAAATAATTTTTTGCTCTATCATTTTCCTGTTCTATAATAATGTTCTCCATTTGCCTGTGTGTCTTGATGATAAGCTTAGATTCGGTAGTTGCTGAAGGTAAATGGATTGGAGAAAGTTAAGCTTCTGCCTAACTCAGGAAACCTAGGGTTCTATGAAACAAAAACTCTGAAAAATTAAAACATACGTGAATACATTTGAATATATAGTCATCTACTGATTGCCACTTCTGACTGTCCAGAAAACATAAAACCTTAGGTCAAACAGAAGTTTAGAGTTTACACAGGAAATGGGGCTACCTAGAGAAGGACTCTTGCTACAGCTTCTCTGTTGTGCAGCCTGAAATACAGCTACATCCAGCCCCAATCAACCTTTCATTCTGATGGGAAAAACTGCACTTGCATTTTCCCTTTGTCGTATTTCTACCCAGGATAGTTCCAGGTCTAGATAGTCATCCTGTAACAAACTAGTAGTAGTATATCATTATCGAATGTGCTATCATGAAGTATTTTGACAGTAAGTTGAGTGAGGCATGATGGCTGAATTTTCAAATAATAATTTTTCTTTCAAAATCCAAAACAAAAATACAGTGGTTTTTGGAGTGCTTGAAACGGCAAGTAGTTCATGGCTCACTTCCTAGGAGGTAATCATTCCCAACCCCCAAGCAGACCCCAATAGCTTCTGCCTTGTGGGCCAGCATCTTCTTGTTATTGTGCAGGCTTCATTTTAAATATAAAATAAGTAAAGTCAAGGACTTTACATTCTAATCAATGGCTCACTTTACCTTAGAAACAAAGCATATATTGAATCATTGTTTATATGAATACTAATGAGACTATTAAAAGACTAATACTGAGACTATTAAAAGACTAATAAAAGACTATTAAAAGAATGATATACATCCAACTCATTTGGTTAGTTATTCTGTTACATTATCAATAATATGATTTGCATGGTCTCTAATATTTCTGTGGACACATATCTACATATTCTTTATATGGATCTGTAAAGACTTCTCAAAATGACCCTACACCAGTTTGAAATGTAAGCATTTAAGGAACTAAAAATACAAGGCCTGCAAGTAGTGAAATTTGCTTTCAAAGAGACCACTTTTTTACTTAACCTGTTGCCTCCCCTTTAAGCATTTCAACATCCATCCATCCATCCACTTATTAAGTAAACATGTACGAGAGACTCCTGTCTGCCAAGTATGGAACAATCTTTAGCCTCATGTTTTTCTCTTACATTTTGATATGTTTTTTTTTTCCCTTTTTGATTCCCACTTATATCTCATTATTTTTATCACTTTTTGTCTATGTTAATACTCTATTTTTATTTATCAATTTAAATGAGAAATACTTGGGAGTTAATAGAGATATGCATCAAAGGTAATCAGAATATCTGGATTCTTAGTTGAAAAAGATTGAGAGTCATTTCCCTAATGAAATATTTCTAAAGATAGGTTGTCTCAGCTTTCCTCGGCAAAGGCCTCAAGTCTGTATTCTGAAAGCTAGCAAGTGCAGGTGACAGCATCTGGCACTATCCCATTAATATCAAGTCATAAAGAAGTCAAATGCCAAATACTAATTGACACTAGTCTCTGTGCCTTTGGATTTAATATACGCACAGCTTCTCTTGGCTACCACAGATTAGGGCAGGATTCATTGATTTTCTTATTCATCTATTCATTTGATTACAAAATAAATATTTATGGAGTGCTTATTATGTGCCAGGAACTGCAGGTACATCACTGAACAAAATTTTATCCTGATGGTTGAACTTATTTTCTGGTGGGGGAGACAGATAAGCAAATACACATTTGTGTAAATATGTGTGTGTAATGATGAATGTTACAGAGAAAAGAAAGCAAAGAAGTGGGTGTGGCATGGAACTGGTGGTTGCTGGGATATGTTGCCCTTTGAAGACTGGAATTGATGGGGGAGGGATAGTCTGGGAGTCTTGGCTTCTTGTGGTGACTAACTTAAAGAAGGACACAGGGAATAATGAGATCTGTACCCAAGGCCCAAGGCAAGATGATGGGAAAGCAGTTAAAGCTTGTCAAGACTGCTCAGAGTTCTTAGTCCCCATCTTCACATCTGCCCATGAAGATGTGAGCAGCCACGGGTAAGGTTGTCCCATCCAGAACACACAGAGCTCTTGGCCTCCTTTTTGGCTGCTGGATTGAGTTGTGGTGATGTGGGGCAGGCACGCTGGATTTACAGGCACAGCCTGCAATCCTGAGATCTCCTTTAAGATCTGACCTTGGAGGTCTGGAGGAGCTTGAGGCTAGGGGCACAGTTCAAAAGGACTCAGAGGTCTGGGCCTCAGCAGCAGATCCTGGGCTGTGAGACATCTGGGTGGCTCCACATCTTAGCAGCATTACGTGCTTTGGGGTTCCCAGTCCCCAGGGACGTTATTCAGACATAGTTTACTGTATAAATCGTGCAGCTGCAAATTAGATACAGTATTCTAACACCTGCCCGTATTCAAGTATAATGAAAATGCCCTGACATTTGCATGACATTTCCCAGTGCCTTTTCATGTTCATTTTAGTGGCTTTTTGAGTAACACTGTTATGTTGTGGCCTCAGTTGTCTCTGGCTGGTCCCTGCTCTAATTTATATCCGAGTTAGAAGATTCGGGGTAACTGATTTGCTGATCCCCTTAGATTAATGCACGGACCAAAGGGTGGTGACTTCTCAATTTCTTCAGGATTAGTTTTACATAATGCAAGGAACTCAAACGTTGGAATCTGAATTCCAGGGACGTTTCTTACTAATAACTATCAGTTTCCGATCCTTAGTATCTTCAATATTGAATGAAACAAACCAATAAAAACTGTCGACTAAGTTACTTAGGACTGTTCTCTATCCATATAAGTAACATAATAACTCTTAAGTTTGACCCTAATGGGGTTCAGATGATTGACTTTAATGAATTATCTCTTAGGTAGAGGGACAGGTGAGATACCTTGGTTTAGCCAGGGGCCTAGAGAACTCTTTACTCCCTTGGTTCTCATATAAAACTGGTCTGGTTCACATCCTCACATCAGAAACTATTCTCTACATACAGCCTCCAGTAAATACATATAAAATATATATAAGCTACCTTATATATTTTAATCCTTATAGCAATCCCAGGAGTCTTATTGTGAAAGTTGTAACTGAGGCTTCCCTTTCTACAGTAAAGGAAACTGAGCCTCAGAGAGGGGAGTGAGTTGTTCAAGTCACACAGTTAGTAGGTGGTGAAGTCGAAATCTGATTCCCAAGCTCTTCACCACAATGCTATGCACACACACTCTCCATAATTTCAACCTCATATGATTGTCAACACTCCTTTCCCAAATGAGAATAGCCCTAGCCATAAGACAGCACAATTGTTTATTTTGCCAAAAGCATTCTGTTCTTTATTGAAATCCCTGTAAAGTATGAAATCCATGTACTCAGACATGATTAATCTGGGGTAAAATATTATGTAGCCATACACAGCATTTCATCCCTACCTAGAACACTGAAAAATCTCTGCCTTTGGACCAAACCACTGTGAGATGAGTTAGCGAGGACTCATTTCACACAGCAACCGAGTCAGAGTTAATTGTATTAAGCTGCTCATGATAGGAATGGGGTTCTAACATGCACTGTTTAGAGAATAAAAAGGTCAGCATATTATGAAATACCATTTATGCAATATGTACATCAGATTAAATGAAGAAACAGTAGGGAAAATGTATTATTTGGCTTTATCTCTGACTCAATCTTGGAAAGACTGAACAGCAGGTCACCGAAGCTGTGAATAACAGTGATGACTCCCAAATTCCTTGACTGACCACATAACCCACAGGAATCCATATATTATTTGGCAAATCCTGTAGCTCACCAGTATCTTAAGTAAGGATCCTTCAAATCTCGAAGTGTGACACTTGGCCACAACAAACATGTTCCTCTATTCTTGTCACTGGTACATAAATAGTAAAGAATATTTTTTTGGAGACGGAGAAATTGCACATGCAAGGTCAGTAGAGCTTCCAGAAGGCAGTCGATCACACTGTGAGGCGGTCTGTAGAACATCAGCACACACGACATGCCCCTCGCCTCCTCCAGCTGCTGCACTGATAGTTAACGCCTTCTTTCCATATGGAATTTCGGTCACAGTATTCATTCATCATATCCATGGTTTGGCCTGGAATCTGGAGGTCCTCCCCGTAGCTGCTCTTTCTTTTTCATCTCACCATGACTAAAGCAGCTAAGGTGTGGGCATTATAATCTACAGGGATCCCAAGGGAATGTGCTGTCATTTACGTGTTCCTTCCAGGGCTGAACAAAAGAGCGAAAGCATGTGGGTTCACCCACCCATTGTCATCATAAATCCATCCCAGCTCCATTTCAAAGGTCTCAGGCTTTTAGCAGAACATCTAACATGAAATGAATATATGCATCCAAGGAGCCGGCATGTTGGATCACGTGGGCAAAGGGAGGCACGCCCATTGTCACAGGCTGCAGAGCCATCTGAAGGAGAATACACTAAAGAATACCATAGGGCCTCAGCTCAGAAAGATGACTTCCATTAGTATTCTACAGGAGAGAAAAAGCGGTGGTCATCGGACACTGCCTCACGCTGACAGGTGGCCCTAATTAGGTCTGGTTTTGCAGAAAATAAATAGGCTGCTGTCTCAGGGATATGATTTAAAAGCTCTTCAAAGCTCTGATACCCTGCAGTCTCATCTGGCGTACCTGCCCAACTGATGTTCTGCCACTAGCATCAGGGCACCTTAGGGAGACTTGTACCAGGGGAGGGGGCGCTGTTTTCAGAAGCCACCGTGATGAAGCCCATGGGCAAAGAACCTTGATTTAGAAATTAGAACATTTAGATTCAGACCCCCACACTGTCATTGCTTCCGAAGTCTTTCTCCAACTCTGCAACCCTGAAGTGTAGATTCTGATTCAACAGAACTGGCAGGGCCCGAAATTCTGCATTTCTCACAAACACCCATGTGATATCAGTGCTGCTTACCCATGGACCACACTTTGTGTGGCAGGATCCTATATGATCAGGAATGGGCAAAGCATTTGATATTTCTGGGCCTCGGGTTCTTTACTTCTGTAAAATAGAGGTGATTAATGAAATGTGCTTATCATCCTCTTTGGGGATCAACTATGGCATACTTGGGGATTTGGTTGACTGAGACTTAGAATGCAATCCATCTCCTTTGTGCCAATAGTTATAGGGTAGGAAAGTTTCTATAAGGGGCAGGGGTGAACTATGACAACAAAGTTTCAGGGGGGAAGGGACATTCCAGATGTTTCTGAATACCAAGCCAGGGAAGGGAGGCACCTAATGCTGGCAAATGAGAGCTGCAAGTCCTGGTGTAACACTAACTAAATTATACATGTATTGCAGGACCTGAATGGGGTAGAGTTTTTTATATCACATTTTAGATTTTTAGCCACATTAAAACCCTGCCAAGTAATTGAGGGTGGGCAAATGTAGGTTTACAGGTGTGGGTAAAATTCTTTTGAGTCAAAAGCTGTTGTAATAATCATAACCTGCATGTCTTTTATGAACAACTATAAACCTATTTTTGTGCACCCCTGTCTATCACTATAGAATGAATTTTTCTCAATTAATTAATTTCCTGGACAAAAATTCATTATAAGCATCTATTATATGTCAGACCCTACACCCATGGGCCTTAACGCCAGCCTTGATGGGATATCATGAAAAAGAGATCTATAAATCAAACAATTTAGAAAAACTTTTTAAAATTTATATCTTAGAAATTATGTCTTGGAAATTAAATCAAGCTAAAATTATTTTAGTGACTTAAAAGATATTATATAATTTCTAAGTTACCAAACCAAGATGCTGTGTGAAGAAATATCTAGTCCACAATAGATGATTCATTTAAAAAATACACTTTACCCAATGCAATACAGAAGTTGAAAATATATTCAATTTCTCTCACACTGAAACTTTTATACATTAGAGGCCTGGTGCACGAAATTCTGCACTCAGGGTGGGGAGTCCCTCAGCCCGGCCTGAAACCTCTAGCAGTCCAGGAGCCCTCTGGGGATGTCCCCACAGGGAGCGGGCCTAAGCCGTCAATCAGACATCCGTAGCACTGCCATGGGGGTAGGAGAGGCTCCCACCACCACTGCTGCATTCGCCAGCCATGAGCTAGGCTTCTGGCGCACTGACCACCAAGGGGCAGCTCCTGCGGTGAGCGTCTGCCCCCTGGTGGTCAGTGTGCATCATAGCGACCCGTCCTTCCACCATTTGGTTGATTTGCATATTAGCCTTTTATTATATAGGATGGTTAAAAGGGCACAGAATCAGTACTATGATGAAAAAACCTTTGTCTTTGTTGAGTCTGGTGTCTGTAGGGAGATTTTTAGGGGTATCTGATTATTACTCAGGCTTCAACCCAGTTAATCAGAAATTCCCTATGGCCCTAGCAGCAGCATGAAGCAAGAGCTTACTAACAATGCTTACTATTGGCTGAGGAGTTTTCTCAATTTTCAGGGTGAAATATTCAAAACATCCTAGGAAGAATCATGTACCACTTAGCCATGCCCACTTAGTGCATGTGAAACCTGTTCTGTTAATGGGCAAAATAATACTATCTTTAACTCTGGAATATTTCGGAAAGGAATCAACAAGCTGCGCTTATGTTATACAAAGGAGACTGTGCCCAAATTCCTTTTCTTTTAAGTCATTCTGTTTCCCTGTTAAATACTTTCACATCCACTTTCAGCACAGGTAGCTTAATTTCTATCATGTGCAGCTTTTCCGAGCATTAGCTTTGTTTCAGGTGCCAATGATTGAGCTACACTGGATGTGCTTGGAAAAGGTCCACATTCATTCAGGAAACTGTAGTTGAACTAGATCCATATGTAGCTTTAAAAAATGTAGTGTTCTGATTGGAGGTAGTTTCTGGCTTCCAGCATGATCACATATGATTTTGCTTTTGATGTGCTGTGGAATAGAAAGTAATGTTGGAACCAAAACTCTGGGATCATTTTTTTTCATACTTACCATTTACTGAGAACTTCCTACTTTCACCTTTGTGTTGTATTATGTTAAGCACTTTACATGCATTAACTAATTTAATGCTAATAATAATCCTGTGATGAAGGTAGTATGATCTCCATTTTTCTTTTTTGTTATGTATTTTTATTGATTTCAGAGAGGAAGGGAGAGGGAGAGAGAAATAGAAACATCAGTGATGAGAGAGAATCATTGATTAGCTGCCTCCTGGATGCCCCCTACTGGGGATTGAACATGTACCCTTGACCGGGAATCAAACTGTGACCTCCTGGTTCATAGATCCAAGCTTAACCACTGAGCCACGCTGGCCAGGCTCCATTTTGGAGTATTAATGAACATGGCCAAGTGTGAACAGCTTGTAAGTGGAAGTGGTGGTTTTCAAGGTCTCTAACTCTAAAGTCAACAAATATAAATATGGTGTTATGAACTTAACATTGATGATACCCTTGCCAAAGCTACCACCCCCCCAAAATGGGATAAGGTAAAGGAAAGTTTGTCCAAAGATTACTTCCTTGGGAATTCTGTTATAAAGCTTATTAGAAAGCCTGTCAGTTTCTCCAAATCCTGGAGCCTCCAGGTATAAAGTATTGGTGTAATACTTAGATAATTATTGGTAGTCATTGTATCTTGGTACAACTTACCTTGATAAGGCTGACTTATTAATAACACTCTTAACACATCCTATTTTTACCTCTAGTTTCACCTTTTCTTTCTTCCCCTCTTACCCAAATAGAGTTCTTTCTTTGTACAATTTGGAAGAAAAAGGGCTTTCTCTATGAACTTAACCCTTCTCAAATAATGGTATGCGAAGCACAAGATTTTGTTTGTTTATGTTTTATTTCCTACCTATTATAAAGCAAAACTTTCATAAAATGCATTAAAATGAATTACTAAAAGTGATTTACAAAATGAAAAATTCAATTATTTTTATTAGATTCAACAGATATAAAATTATTCTAAACAGATTGCTATAAAAGCTTCTAAGTGCTTGCTTGCTGTGGACTGGGAATACTCTGAGGACCACCATGGTTCCCTGGACCACACTTTGAATAGAAATATTCTAGGCCAGTGGATATTGAATTTAAATTCAAAGATATCATATTTGAATTTAAATCTGTCATCTTGTTAGCTTCCTCTTTTGTCTCATCTGGGTTTGTTGTTGTTGCTGTTGCTGTTGCTGTTGCTGATGGTGGTGGTTGGTTGGTTGGTTGGTTAGTTGGTTAGTTGATTGCTTTCCTCTTCAATATCTTTTTCTGCCTTTTGGATTGAATATTTTTAAAAATTATTTCATTTTAATACCACTATTGAATTATTGGTTGCACCTCTTTATTTTTTCAGTAGTTTCCTTAGCATTTACACTTATTAACACTTACCACTGTCTACTTTCCAGTAGTTACTCTACTGTATGAATAAGAATCCTACAGCAGTTTATGTGCTTTTGTTGTCCTACATTTGACTGACTGTTACATGTGCCATAAGCCCCACACATTTTTATTTTTATTTTTTGCTTTAGGTAGTCAATTACCTCTTTTTAAGGGAATGGAAATAAGAAAATGTCTCGCATGTGCCTGCGTTATTATCATTTTTAGCACTCTTCACTTCTTTGTGTCAATCCATGTTTCCTGCTGGTATTATGCTGCTTTTTTTCCTGGTATTTTAATAATTTATTTTACCAGCTTTTGTAACTTAGGTGTGATGGCAAAACAATGGCATGGCTTTTATTTTCTGAAAACTCTATTTTTATCTCTTAAAGTTATTTTAAAAATATTTTTGGCTTATATATAATTCTGAGTTGCATTTTTTTCCCTTTGAAAATGTCATTGCATTGTCTTTGAGCTTGAACTTTTTCTATTAAGAAATCTGCTATCTTCCTTTTTTCGGTTTTATGTAATGTGTCTCTTCTCTGACTGTTTTCAAGATTTTTTTTGCTGAGTTTTCAGCAGTTTGGTTTTTCTCATATGTTTATAATTGATTTTTTGGTAAGTGTTTTTTTCTATTTATGCTTTGAATATTTTAGATCTGTGGTTTCATTATTTTTGAGAACTTCTCAGTCATCTCTTAAATATTTCTTTTGCCTCATTTTTCTCTCTTTCCTCCTTTCAAGAATCCAGTTAAAATGCTTAACAGTTTAGGTTTCTTTAGCTCCCAAATGATACCCCCACATTAATATTTTTTCAGCATTTTTCTTATTATGAGGGTGAGTACATCATTCTTTGCATTTTTCTATACCCTAAATAAAAGAGAAAATTTAGACCAATTATTCTTAAGTTGTGTTTACTAAGTGAAAGGCCATGAGGTTATTAATTATAAGAAGCCCATGAATTCATTTGCAGACCCTACATGGACTTAACAAACATTATGTGTCCAAAATATGAAGCTACATTTTGTTTGTTTTTGTTTTTGAAGCTACATTTTCAAATTTTGCTGCAATTAATATGGTTCAAATGAATTTAAAATGATTGCTGAATTATTTATAATTTTTGCCACCATATATTTTCTCAAATGACAATAATGCAATACAACTCTGTACTGCTGTGAATATTTTTAGCATTTACTTGAAATGTTAACCTGAGCATCCTTGCTCCAGTTGTATCTGCAGGCAGAAGCTAGAATCCTTTATAAACTGACCCCGTGTAATGACACACTCCAAGTGCCCCACCCTAAGACATCTCCTTGAGTTAGGCTGTGATCATTGTGTACAAGGCACCAATCCAACTAGTTCCTGTGAGACACTGTTTTCCCTTTCCTGCTTTAGAATTTTTTAACTTTGTGTAAAAATAAGTCTCTCTGGACAGCAGAAGTTATGTATTGGCAGCCCAGCATCCATATTGAAGAAACAGGTGTTTTCTTGTGTGTGGTGTGTGTGTGTATGTGTGTGTGTTTAAACATATTTTTATTGGTTTTAGAGAGGAAGGAAGAGGGAGAGAGAGATGGAAACATCAGTGATGAGAGAGAATCATTGACTGGCTGCCTCCTGCACGCCCCGCACTAGAGATCGAGCCTACAATCCAGGCATGTGCCCTGACAACTGTGACCTCCTGGTTCATAGGTTGACGCTCAACCACTGAGCCACGCTGGCCAGGCTTGTGTGTGTTTTTTTAAGCCTGGCTGACAACTTTTTTAAAGTGTATTCTCAGTATTTATAATTGAAGGATTGCACCTAGGGTCCCATCTCATTTTCCTGACTTTACATTACATCGACATTACTGATCTGGCACCAGAATTATTTGAACTTGTGGCTACTGCTGTAGCCCTAATCTGCACCACTTCCATATATGGGTCTCTCTAGGCTTATTTTTTTGTACTTTGTCCCTGTTCATAGACCCCTTTTGTCTACATTGGTCTTGTTACTGTTGTTTTTTAAACCATAAATTACATGACAATGTATATTATCCAGTGTCAGATCTATCTTTGGACAGTTAACTTACTTTGAACTTGGATTATTTTGTGTAGTGTATGTTACACTTGCATTTTGCTCTCCATTTTTTTAAAAATATATTTTATTGATTTTTTACAGAGAGGAAGGGAGAGGGAGAGGGATAGAGAGTTAGAAACATCGATGAGAGAGAAACATCGAATCAGCTGCCTCTTGCACGCCCCCTACTGGGGATGTGCCCGCAACCCAGGTACATGCCCTTGACCTGAATTGAACCTGGGACCCTTCAGTCCGCAGGCCAACGCTCTATCCGCTGAGCCAAACCGGCCAGGGCTGCTCTCCATTTTTATGTGGCCATTCTCAGAATAAGTACAACAACCACCAGAATAATCAGCCCTGGCGGGTGTGGCTGAGTTGGTTGGGGCATTGTCTTATACACCAAAAAGAGGCAGGTTTGATTCCCAGTCAGGGGACACACGCCAAGTTGTGGGTTTGATCCCTGGTTGGGGCATGTATGAGAGACAACCCATCGATATTTCTCACACTGGTGTCTCTCTCTCTCTCTCTCTCTCTCTCTCTCTCTCTCTCTCTCTCTCTCTCTCTCTCTCTCTCTCTCTCCCTCTCTCTCTCTCTCTTTCTTTCTCAACACAAACGAAGACCATTCCATGAATACCCCACAGGTTATTTGGAATAAGAGGTGGGGGTGCAGGTGATGGGGCACTCAGCATCTTTCATTTCTTGCTAAATCCAGATTATGAATTTTGATCATTTAAATTCATGCACCTAATTCTGGGTGAAATAAATAAGCTGTGAAAACCGTAGGTTTTGATATATTGTACCCAGTTTTCAAATGCTCAGAATCTGTTTCAAAGGAAGTGGAAGGGTGAGGATACTCAGAAGTGGTGCTTGTACATTTCCACCCAACCAAGTGAATCCTGGCTGCTCGAAGGCACCAGGCCCTCCATGTGCTCCCAGTCTCCTGTGTGTAGTGACAGACCCAACATTCTCAGGAACCACTTTCTCAAGGACCGGCTTTCAATAGGTAGAAATTGTCTGTTTCTTTTTTTTTCTTTTTTCCTTCTTGGTATGGATGCCAATAATCATCTGATGTCCTTGATCTTTTATTTTGCCACTGATAATATATAACTATTTCCTTTTTGAGGCCATTAAAAGAAATTGCAGCCCCCTTTCTTTGATGTATTAAGGAAAGATAAGTGGAGATTGGAGCAAAAGAATGAGAAGAACTGTAAAAGGTTTTTCCTGGCTCTGTCACTAACATTTGTGAAACTGAAGAAATGGAAAAGGGCAGAACAATTCTTAACATAAGTTTATATTAGTGTTGATTCTATTCAGTAGACATAATCATTTGGGTAAATTCTGGATAAAAAACAACAACACACACACACAATACTGACAAAAATAATTCTTGGTTGCCTTCCAAATGAAAAGCAAAAGAGAGAGCACAGCTTTAAAAAGGTCACAATGAAAATATAAAGCATTTTCCTCCCTGTTCCTTCTGTCTCCTTTCCTCCACCCTCTTTTCTTCCCATTCCTTATTTCTATTTTCTTTTTAGCGTTGCCATATTCCATAAAGGATTGTAAGCAGCTTTCAAAACAAATAAATATGAATTCTGTGTGTGTTTGTGTGTTTATAGAGTAGGTGTGGTAATCATTCAGAAATGAAAATACAAGGAGTCAGGAATGAAATTAGTTTCCTACAGTGTGTGCTATAGTAGCGACTATGTTTATGAGAGAAAGGCCACAGATTTGGCTTTGCAGTTTCGAGCAGCCAATGTGGAGGAGGCAGCACTGTTACTTAGATGGTCCTCACTTTCCCAGGCTTGGCAGGCATTATTGACATTTTGAGTCAGATACTTTTTTTTCATGCTGGCCTGTTGCATTATGAGATGTTTAGTGGAATTCCTGGCTTCTACCCAACAGAAGCCAGAAACACATCTGCCCCTCAGTTCTGACAACCAAAAATGTCTCCAGAAACTGTCAAGTAGCTCCTGAGGGACAAAAGCACCCCACCCCCATTGAGAGCCTCTGCATTAGAAAAATGGCACACACATTACAACACTTGGGAAAAGCCCAGCCGGTCCAGATACAACTTGTGGCATTTGAATTTGTTGAATATATTCTAAAATCTTACATGGTGAAATTCAACACTTTTAATATAAAACATTCATATAGGTCTTAGCTAATTCATTTCATTAGGGAAATCTTTGATTCTACAAATATGGTTAGGATGTGTTTTAAAATCATTGTATTTTTTACTTAGTTATTAGATTATGATTATACTAGCATAAAAATCAATATGAGTTAATGCTTATACTCTTTTTTTCTGGGTTCTCATTCCAACTCCACTAATTACTAGCTGAATAACCTCTCTGATTTTCAAAGACACAACTGCTTAATAGTAGCATGTATGTCAGTGGTTATTGTATGAATTATGTGTGTTAATATAGACAAAGAGCTTTGCACAGTGCCTGGATCTTAATAAGTACTCTGTAATCATGAGATGATAACTAAAATAATTGCCATTATTATTTATTATTAATAATAAAGACCATAACTTTGTAGAGTAGATTAATATCTATATATGTAAAAGGCTAATATGCACACTTACATGTGTACACACACACACACACACACACACACACACACACACACTCATCAGGCAAAAGAATGAACCAGCAGACCAAAGAGAAGTAAATGTGGTGCATAGAAAAAACAAAGATAAAAGCACATAGATTTTTTCCCCAAATTATAGTAGTTCTGGCTTTAAAAATTTGCCTTGCATGTCTTAACAACTGTAACAAGGTCTTAGTAGCCAGCTAGTGTAGTTAGCAGGATTGCTTTCTGCTCCACTATGATTTCTTTCCCCTTTCTTGGCCTAAAGTATTGCAATTTACATTATTTTCCATATCCAGAGCCAACTCTGTGGCACTCCCTTAATACCTCTACTTTCAACTTCCAAATGCTGGAGCACCTGTCTTCTTACAGTTCTAAGTCCTTCTGGTCTCTCCTTCCACCATTTTTGTACTGCTGCCTCAGATTCTTAATCCTGTTTTCATGTGCTCATTTGAGTGGAGCCTTTCTTGCTCTTTCCTTTTTCTTTACAACCTGTTAACATCCCATTCCACGCCAGGAACCACTATCAGTCAATGGAGGCGACCGCCCTCTCTCACCTAGTTTGTTTGTTTGTTTGTTTTTCCTGCTGACAGCAAATCTTGGCAATAGTTGGAATCAGAATTCTCATATGATTTTCTTCTTGACACTGTCACTAATATAGGGAAAGGTTTTTGGCAATCTCTATAGCAGGCGTCCTCAAACTACGGCCCATGGGCCACATGCAAATACAAATATTGTATTTGTTCCCGTTTTGTTTTGTTTTTTACTTCAAAATAAGATATGTGCAGTGTGCATAAAATTTGTTCATAGTTTTTTGTTTTTTTTAAACTATAGTCCGGCCCTCCAACGGTCTGAGGGACAGTGAACTGGCCCCCTGTTTAAAAAGTTTGAGGACCCCTGCTCTATAGCAATAGAGGGATAGAAGGGGAGGAGAAATACATTTCACCATTGAATATAGCAGAAAGTAGATTGAGAATATCTTCTAGCAACAGAGATTATTCTAGAACCTTTTTTTAAAAAATCCTTTTGGGCTATCATTAAATCGTAGCATGGCAAATATACATGGTTAGCTTTTGGTAGCTAATGGCCCTGAAACACCATTTGGAACAAATTTCTTGGGAAAATATGCTTATAAATTGATTTATAAACAAGCTTTTGGGATATAAATTTGCTCTGGACTACATTGTGTTCCCCCCAAATTCACATGTTGAAGCCCTAACCCCAAGTGTGATTGCATTTGCTAGGACTTTCAGAAGATAATTAATGTTAATTAAGGTAATAAGGGTAGGGTCCTAATTTTATAGGATTGGTGGCCTACTAAGAAGAGGGAAAGAGAGCTGTCTCTCTTTACTTGCACTCGCAGCAGAAAGGCCATGTGAGGACATGGTGAGGAGGCAACCATATGCAAGCCAGAAAGAGAATTAAATCAGAATTTCAAAGAGAAGTTGAATTGGCTGGCAATCTGATGTTGGACTGTCTATCCTCCAGAACTGTGAGAAGTAGATTTCTGTTGTTTAAGCCACCTATTCAATGGTATTTTGTTATGGCAGCTTGAGCTAATACAAACCTGTTCGTAAATTAATAATTGAATACAGTTACCATTATTGAATAGATTTCATTCACAGAACTTGATCATTATTACCATTTAGTTATAAGCTAAACACTCATAAAACATACATTCAAATGGTATTTAGGTAAATGTTTTTATGTTTAAATATCTATCTATACAAAAGCCTAAGTGACTGGAATGCTGGAATGACCAGAACGACCGGCCGCTATGACTAGCACTGACCACCAGGAGGCAAACGCTCAATGCAGGAGCTGCCCCCTGGTGATCAGTGTGCTCCCACAGCCAACCTTCCATGGCCAGCCAACCTCCCGCAGTCCCTCCCCCTATCTGGCAGGCCCCGGCCAGCAGCCAGCAGTCAGCAGGAAGGCCCCAGCCAGGGGGAGGGGCCATGGGAGGGAAGGCCCAGCCTGGCAGCCAGAAGGCCTAGGAGCCCCACCTGTGCATGAATTTCATGCACCGGGCCTCTAGTATAT
Organism: Myotis daubentonii; assembly: GCF_963259705.1. Classification (NCBI taxonomy): domain Eukaryota; kingdom Metazoa; phylum Chordata; class Mammalia; order Chiroptera; family Vespertilionidae; genus Myotis; species Myotis daubentonii. Next base: position 59,062,347 of record NC_081849.1, read on the forward strand.
AAATAAATGGATGACAAATTTCATAGATTCCTAAAGAGAAGCTGTTTAGGGATAAGCATAAACTTTGGATGTGGTCAAAACCTCAAGCATCCATTGAGCATCTATGTGCCCAACACTTTTTCAGTCAATAACTATATCCTTATTAGAAAAGTAAACTTCATACTCTAACCTTAGCACCCATTACATTGCAGATGCCCAACAAGTGTTAGCTGAATTTAAAAAAAATGAATATTTTTATTATTAAAGGTTTATACACAAAAATTGATGGCAGAGAGTATTATCTCTACAGGGATACTTTCAAGAAGATATAAAGATATGGACAGGAAAGTAGATGTCAGATAAACCTATGTGTGGCTATCTAATGTCCCTTATTATATGGTTAAACATACATTGTTCTCAGCTGTTGCAGTATTTTTCTAATCAAGTGTAGTGTTTATAATGTTTTGGAAGGAAATTTTTTAATGCTTAAAAAAAAAAAGAAAATTTACAGTGTATTCCAATATCAAGTAAAAAGGGTGTAGGAATCATTTGTGGTTTTGAGTTACCCATTAAGTGTTTTTGGCTTATTGATTTGTTTTATGTTTGCTTGTCCTTACAAATAATTTGAAGTCAGATTGATGAGAACTTTTTATGACACCTATAGCTCTATAATAGTTGGAAATTGGTTAAAAACTGTGTGATGCCATGTAAATGTTGGTTGTTACTTCAACTTACGCATCTTCCGCAAGGCTAAATCCACATGAAGCTCAAATAATACTTATATAGAGGCTCAGTAAAAAATGAAACTTTCCAATTGAGGGCAAATTATTAGGTTTCAATGTCCATTTGATGATCCCTCCACTTTTTAGCTGATAGCATTGACCACGAAGATGTTGACTAGGGCATGGGCTGAATGTTCTTAGAAAGTAAGGCTATTTCAGCAGTGTGGTAGGATGACGGGGGCTGTTAGGGTCAGAGGTCTGTGTGAGGTTCCTTGGGCCTGCTGAGGCCCTCTCTAAGCCACAGTGCGCTCATTCAGTAAACACTTGCTAGGCATTACAAAATGGTGTAATGGCAGCCGAAATAGTAGCAGCTAACATTTGCTTACCACTTACTTATTTAACCCTCACCTAAATTATAAGCTGATGGTACTTTAAAAAGTTGCCATTTCACAGGTAAGGAAGCCACGGCACAGAGAATTCATTAACTAATTGCCCAATGTTGTTCAGGTTTATGTCCGCCATGATTTCACCCAGACAGTTTAAATCCAGAAACCTCTGTCTTCGCCACTCTACTGTTGTTGAGAGGATCTGAATTTTCTATTTATTTATGTATTTATTGTTCTCATTTATTATTTATTTATTCATCATTCTTGACAGAATTGAGGTTGGTAAATTTCTCATGAGAAAAGGCATGTGAAAAATGCCTAGAAAACTGCTTAGTGCATCGTGAATATGTGTTATTGTTATTTATTGTATTTGTTTATATCATTAAGTCTCTTTAATTCTTTATAACTCTCTTTAATTCTTCATTTTGTGTGGGATTTCCCTCTTTCGACCTATTTGAGAAGTCTTAATATTTAAATAGTCACAAAAACTATATCGTATTACATAGTCTTGAAGTAATTTGTCCTAAAATTAGAGACTTCTGCCATTTGATACTATTATTTTTTATATTAGGAAATACTTTGTACATAAAAATGTAACATAAAAACTATTGTGTTTTTCTTGTCCTTGTTATGTCTGTTCCCTTATGGCACATCATTTTATAGTAGTCAATCCAAAACATTGGTTCATGCTTTGTTTTGATAATGTTCTCTAGAATAGAAGCAACCATGTATTTTAATGGCCTCTCCAATTTTAATAAAACCATTTGCACTAAGACCAACTGCCAAACTATACTAAATGTTAGAAAATTGAACCTTACATTTTGAAAAACAGATTGCTCCTTGCATTTGTACACTGTGAATATGTTTAAGTGTGAGGACCACACACCTTCTGTTAGTTGGAGAACCTACTGTGGTTACTACTTCCTACTCACTGATTGCTACTGCTACCTGCCTAATAATTGTCTTTGGCTCTTTGTAAACCAGGTATATGAATTTTCCCCCTCTGGCACTTGCAAATCCGATTTTTATGTATAGCTAAGTGCTCTTAGCTTTTACTCTATCTACGACGGGGGCCTGGTTTCTAGCAGGCCTGTAACGACGCCAGATCTAGCCTATGTAATGCTGTTTGTAATGAGAAATCTAAACAGGGAATGGCAGTGAGGCATGGCAGGAATGTGTTTCCATTGGAGAAGTCAGTGTAGAGAGAAAATATAAGCAAAGCTGTGTCCAGAAGGCCTTTTCAGCTGGCCAAGACGGAAGACTAATGTTATTGTACATAGGCTGTTACTGTGCCAGCCCTTCCTCACAAATTTGCTTTCTTTCTCTTCCCCCCTCTCCCCCACCCCCTCCCCCTCCCTTCCTCTTTCATCTATTCCTTCTCCTTCTCCTTCTCCCTCGCTCCTTCTGTGGGCTCCGCGGACTGTTTGCTCAGGTGGACAGTGACACCATTTGGAATGAGCTGCACTCGTCCGGGGCTGCACGCATGGCTGTTGGCTGTGTCATCGAGCTGGCTTCCAAAGTGGCCTCAGGAGAGCTGAAGGTGAGGTCTGGGTTGCATTAAGTGTGGGAAATCCAGAGAAGAAGCTGAAACAGAGCTGTTGTTGTTTGGGAATTGTGGGGAGTGTGGTGTGGTAGGAAGAGGAAAGGGGCAGAGGGAAGAGGGCAGGGGGATGGCCACTGAGGTGCGATAACAGCTAGTGTGTAGGTAGGGAGGAGCCGACCCAGCCCGAAGGGCCTTCTTCTCCTTAGGGAAATCTGCGGCCAGGGCACACTGGTGTGTTTTTAAGAGCATAGAAATGGTGAGTAATGCTATGGCCCAGGTTAAAAATACCCCGTCTATCCATATCTGTTCTGCCCTCCTGGGATTTTCTTTTGAAGTGATTTAAAAAATATGATTACTGAGTACTGTGTATAAGCTCAGAATACCACCCAGAGAGAAGGGGGATGGTGGAGAAAGGTAAATACCAGACGGGAAGGATTGGGAGGAAGAAGGAAATTGTTGATTAGAAGGGTAATGATCCAGAGTATGTTTTTCCACGAAAGAACTTCAAAAATGAGCTACGCTTTATTGTTCTTTTCTTTTTTATGGTCTCTTCTTTTCTACATCATATGAAAAGAACAATGTCCAAACCCAACGATTCCCAGTCTAAACAATTTATAAGAACCAGAGACCTGACAGACGTTGACATTTTATTTGGTATTTTAACAGTGCTATTTAAAGGTATGCTGTGCATCTTGAATGCAGTTGCCCAGTAAAATTTGTTGGTTCTAACATGGCTTTTTAATGCACTGGTTTACACACTTCGTAATGAAATCTGGGTGCTGATGGACTTGATATTTTTAGCAATTGTGGAGTTTAAAGGAAACATATTGTGATCAGCAACATAGGTACTGTGAATTTTGTTAATCTAAAATAAAGTCTAATTAGGATTATTTTTTTCTTTTTTAAAAAATTGAATTTAATGGGGTGACATTGGTTAATAAAACTATATAGGTTTCAGGTGTTACAATTCTATAATACATCATCTGTATATTGTATTGTGTGTTTACCAAGGATTATTTTTCTCTATGTCTAATGAATTATTATACTATTTCACCTGACTATTCCACTTGCGATTAAAAATTCAGGTTAGGAATGTATACTTTATAATGAATTATGTCTCTCAGAAGACTTTGCTCTAACTTTTAGGAAGTCAGAATTTACAGAAATGTAATTTTGATATGATAGGCTATATTAAAATATATATATGCCTCCTGGGCAGTTGGCATGATTAGCATCAGGTCATTAATGGAGTACGTACTTCTCAGTCTTTACCTTTGGTAATGAGCTATTGAAAAGAGGAAAGGAGCTTGGCCTGTGTTGCTCAGTGGTTGAACATTGACCTATGAACCAGGAGAACACAGTTAGATTTCTGGTTAGGGCACATGCCTGAGGTTGTGGGCTAGTCCCCTGTGGGGGCCATGTAGGAGACAGCTGATCAATGATTCTCTCCCATTATTGATGTTTCTATCTCTCCCTCTCCCTTCCTCCTTGAAATAAATATCTATACTACTAAAATGGTAATATGCTAATTAGATCAGATAGATCATACATCTTCCAGCTGTCCTTCTGGATGTCCTCCGGGACAAAAGTCATGGTGGCTGCAAGGGCTGAGGAGGGCCAGCAGCCGCGGCACTGTGAGGGCTGCGGAGGGCCAGCAGCTGTGGTGGCTGGCAGTGATAGCAGCAGTGGGGTGATGGGGGTGGCACCTTCCCCTGATCAGCCCAGTTGCCTCCCGCAGAGGGAGGCCAGACCATGGCTTAGGCCCACTCCCAGGGGAGCGGGCCTAAGTTGTCAGTAGGACATCCCATGAGGGCTCCCGGACTGTGAGAGAGGACAGGCCGGGCTGAGGGACCCCTCCCAGTGCACAGATTTTTGTGCATTGGGCCTCTAGTATATATAGAAAAGGACTCAGCCTTATGCAGAGGTTTTAGCCATCTCACAGTAGCACTTTAGCAATAAATCTGTCTGTTGGAGTATGTTACTTGTAGCACTGGAATAAATTGACTTTTTAAAAGAATAATGTTTGAAAGTCTTATTTTCAAAAGAATTCAAATGACAGAAAACAGCCAGGCCACAGTATTAGTTTTTAAACGACTGTGCTGGCCTCCATCTACTTCATAGCAAAGAAAAATGATTGTTAGCATTCACAATTTCTAATTGTTTTGATTTTGTGGAAATTTAATCAGTAATTCAGAAACATTCTTAAGTAGAAGGCCCACATATTCCACTTAAAAATCATCATCATAATTATTGGTTTACAGAATACAGAGTTGCCAAATGAATGTATGAAGACTGCTGAACAAAAACCTAATTCTGCTTTTTAGGAGGTCGTCATTTAAAATAGTCAACTGCAAACAAAGTGTCAACAACATATAGTATGGACATGCTGACCACCAGCTGTACTAACATTGACTATTTATGTTAAGAACAAGGAGTCATACAAATGCTTCCCCCCCCCCCCCGCCCCTTCATTGAGAAATCAGTAGCTATGCTTAAACAAGAAAAGAAAAGAATAGGAAAAAGGATCCAGCCTCAGAATGAAAAATCTTAGTCCAGGCTTCTCCCCTTATGCTGTGTCATTTGGGGCAAACCCCTTAACTTCTCTGGGCCCCAGTTCTTGTGCCGGATGAGCAGGGCAGAATAGTTACTGTGGAAGGCAGTGTGAGGTGCTGACATTCTGAGCTACTTGCAAGTGAAAAATGGATCTGATTCTCAGTTGTACTCACTATGAGCATACCAAGTAGTAGATATCTGAAAACTAATTTCAGCTTACTTTGGTGAGTATTCCAGATTTTGCAGCTGGTTTATCTCTCTGATTGTTAAGCCCAAAGTAAAAGCCCAAAGCAGGCAGGATCATAGCAAAGGCACCACTGCTGACAGGCCAAGAGACTGAACCCCTTAGCTGCTAATCATTTGGGGAGACCTATGGGAATGCCATTTGGGAATAGTAGCAGTTGCACAAGATTTGCGGCCACAGTGAAGACCTGAGGTATAGAGTTATGTTTAGGAACCCCAGCTAACCAAGCATGTTACTCAGTGTCTGCCTGTGCCAAACTCCATATGACCTTCTGTGTAGTCACTCTTGGCTGTGTAGTCACTTCACTCAGATCTAGGAAGAAGATATGAAAGCTCATTAGAGGACATTGGTAAGTTATCCACTGATAAGAGATATAAAAAGAGAAAACATTAAGTTTCATTTTTCATTTTCTGAATCTGTGTTCAGTTTTCATATGCTCTATCACCTTCTCCCAGAAAATCAGCAACTTAGTAAAACAACCTTGGTATTTCTGTATTTTGTGAGACTGTACTAATTTTTCTTTTCTGGTAGGGGAACGTTCAGCAGGCAACCAATCGATGCTTCTCTCTCTCTCTCAAATCAATAAAAAACACATATCATAGGGTGAGGATTAAAAAACAAAACAAACTACAGCTTATTATCTGAGCATGGGGTTGCTTTTTTAAATGCTTAAATGGATATTGTGATGTCATGTTCCTAATATTACTGCTTTGTGTTTAGTACCTCCTATAGCAGCGGTTCTGAACCTGTGGGTCGCGACCCCTTTGGCGGTCGAACGACCCTTTCACAGGGGTCGCCTAAGACCACCCTGCCTATCAGATATTTACATTACGATTCATAACAGTAGCAACATTACAGTTATGAAGTAGTAATGAAAATAATTTTATGGTTGGGTCACAACATGAGGAACTGTATTTAAAGGGCCAGAAGGTTGAGAACCACTGTCCTATAGGCTCAGCAGTTTGCATGTAATTTGCCGAAGTATGGATCACCAATTGGATACTAGCTCAGAGACATCAAGTTACTATTTTAGATTCTGAACACAATGTAGTAAGTGGCAAAGCCTGTACATTTTTTTCAGTCATCTGCTTTCTCTAAACTATTCTAGAAGTAATTTCTTACAGAAGTAGCACAAATATATAAGAGAAAAAAGGGAGAAAGCAACCTCTTTCAAATGGGGTAGATTTTTTCTTTTTTATTACTATTAAACATTTAATATATACAAAAAGATAAGTTACATTAATAACTTACAAAGCATAATAATAAAATAAATACTTTTGAGTTCTTCATCCAAATTAAGAAATACTACTTGACTGACACTATTAAAGTTCTCAGTATTTATTTCATTCATTTTTGACCCATGAGTAATCATTAATCTATTATATTTTTAAAAATCATTCTTTTCCCTTTATTTAATAGATTAACTATATGGTTTAGAGTCAAGTGGTTCTCAACCTTCCTAATGCTGCAACCCTTTAATACAGTTCCTCATGTTGTGGTGACCCCAAATTTCATTGTTACAAATTGAACATAATTAAAGCATAGTTATTAATCACAAAAACAATATGTAATTATATATGAGTTTTCCGATGGTCTTAGGCAACCCCTCTGAAAGGGTCGTTCGACCCCCAAAGGGGTCGCGACCCACAGGTTGAGAACCGCTGGTATAGACCTTTATAAAACTGGAATATCATTGAATATTATTTCTGAGATTTCTTTCCCCCATTTAGATTCACACTATGATGATTTATCCATATGTATTTACATAGCTCTAATTCATCCATTTTTATTGCTCTAAGGTAGACCCTAGTACATCGTAATTTGGTGATTCATTTTTCTGTGAACATTTTAGTTGTTCTCAGGTTTTTGCTCTTTTGGACAGGACTGCTATGAAAATCCTTGAATATACCTGCTGTTTCACTATGGCAAACTATTGAATAAACTGACAAGCAAGCTCCTTGGCCAGGAATATCACAAACACCAGTAAATAATGCAGAGTCATAGAATCCAAAAGTCATTTTGCTACAAGGACGTCAGCTAGAATGGCAGTTTAAACCTCTGAAAATTCCTTTTTATCAAATCAATGGCAAAAGTGGCAAACATTTGTCACGGTTACTTTTTTAACTCTGGAAATTAATCAGTAGTTTGCAACAACTCAAGAGGCATGCATTCCAAAGAAAACTAGCTGAATCTTCGTTTAAAAAACAAGCTTGGTGGTGGTGGAGTTCACCCTATTCTCATTTTACCCTTTCCCATCCCATCAGAGTCTTAACAAATCGCCTGTGTTCTCACAGGACACCTTAACTTAGCAGTTTCCAGAGGGGGCGGATGAGGTTGGAGCTGCTTCACAGCCTCACTTGCAGAGAATGGTCATGATGTGGCCCTCGCCGTGCTTCCGTGCAGACCCCACTTGCAAGGCTGCCTTTATTTCACCTGATTTGGAGTCCATCAGACATGGAAAACCCTTTCCCCAGAAGCATTTGTTGAAAAAAAATGAAAGGCAATTGATTAACTTCCTGGCTGCCTGAAGTGGTGAATAACAGTGGAAGAAAACAGACTAACCAAAAGCTTCAAAGGAAAAACTTGGGAATGAGATATGCATAAGGGCTATGAAATGCCCCATCTGACTTCTAAGAGTCTAGAAAGCCACATGTATGACAAGGCTGTGTTCACACAGACTGGAGAAGGCCCTAAGCTCTCATCTCAAACTGACTTTGAGGCTCTGCTCAAATAGGAAGTGAAGGCCAAGGTGGAGTTTTCAGCTAGACCGCCAAATATTGAAAGTGAGTCCAACATACACACAAACGGCCCCTTGGAAAAGGCTAGACGAGAGCCTGTATTGGTTGCAGGCATTTCAAGAAATCTCTGTCCAATCATTAACTGGCCACCAAACTAACCAAGCCACACCCAGCATGCAATGCAGACTTCATAGAATTAGTTTGGAAAAGTCAATAAACAAACAAAGCAACAACAACAAACCCTGGGGAGGAGTGAGATTCTGATTTCCAAATTGCCAGGTTGTGTTGTTTAAAATGCCCAGAGTTCAGCATAAAATCACGAGACGTGCAAAGAAACATGAATCCACATGAAAAAAATATAAAGCACTAATAAAAGTAACTACATAAATAAATATAAAAGTATAATTGTATTTTTTGTTTGTAACTTTTTTTCTCTTCTTAGATTAAAATATAACTGAGTAAAACAATAACCATAAATCTCTCTTAATGGGTACACAGGGCATAAACGTAATTTTTAGGACAATAGCAGCACAAAGCATGGCATTAAGAATGGGGCTATATAATAGCAAAACAAAGGTTCTGGATTCTATTGAAAATTGATTCATGTCTGAACTAGATTGTTAAAAGTTAGGGTGTTAATCATAAATCCACTGAATAACTAAAAATATATATTAAAAGAAATGACAAGGAAATTAAAAAAATGATACACTGGGGAATACCTATTTAACTTAAAAGAAGGCAGTAATGGAAAAATCAAGGAACAACAAAAAAAAATTACACAGAAAAAAATTACCAAAGTCACTGTGCCAATTTCAAACCCCACTAGCTGCACATAAAAATTCCCAGTGCTATTCATTCTTGCCTGTATTTATCATTTTTAGATTTTAAAATGTTCACCCATCTTGTGGGTGTAAAATGCCATCTTATAATGAACATCTGTTGTCAGATATAGGTCAATTAAATTTGTTATCTTCTACTTAAATCTTTTATTAATATTTAATAACTATCTCAAGTTAAGCTTTTTGTATAGCATCACCAGTCCATTTTTTTCTAGTATTTGCCTACTTCATTTACCATCCCTTTACTTGCATACTTTCTATCTATTATTTTATATATGTCTCGTATAAATAGCTCATGCCTGGATTTTGTTGTCTAAGTTGACTATATATTTAAACTGAGGAGTTCAATTCATTTCTGTTTATTATGATTGATAGTGTACACAATTGTTTTCTATCATTTTTTGTCTCATCCTACTCCTACTATTGAGTATCTTTCCTTCACTCACCACTTGCTTTGTTTTCAATTGAATTTTTTTCTCCTATGTTACCTCTAGGTTTTTTTTTATTTAAAAAATGCACACATTATTTCAATTATTTCAATAATTACTTTTAAAAATTAACCTATTAGTAAATCTTAAACTTAATCACTCTTTATTATCACTAACAATGTAAGATGTTTAGAATGCTTTAAAGGCATTTATCTGTCCTAACTGATATGGCATTATGATTCAGTATTTAAAAAAGTAAAATCACTGAGAAATTATTATATTGTTTTAAATCATCACTGTTTCTTTATACCTGTCCACATTTTCCTTATTTTTTTTCTTTATTGATTAAGGTATTACAAATGTGTCCTTATTCTCCTATTGCCCCTCCCACCTACCCCCGCTCATGCCCTCACCTCCCTAGAGTCTGTGTCCATTGGTTATCCTTATATGCATGCATACAAGTCCTTTGGTTGATCACTCCCACACCTCCCCAACCCTCCCCTGCCTTCCCTCTGAGGTTTGATGGTCTGATCGATGCTTCTTTGTCTCTGGATCTGTTTCTGTTCATCGGTTTATGTTGTTCATTATATTCCACAAATGAGTGAGATCATGTGATATTTATCTTTCTCCAACTGACTTATTTCGCTTAGCGTAATGCTCTTCAGGTCCATCCATGCTGTTGCAAATGGTAGGAGTTCCTTCCTTTTTACAGAAGCATAGTATTCCATCGTGTAGATGTACCACAGTTTTCTAATCCATTCATCTGCTTATGGGCACTTAGGCTGTTTCCAAATCTTAGCTATGGTGAATTGTGCTGCTATGAACATTGGGGTTCATATATCCTTTCTGATTGGTGTTTCTAGTTTCTTGGGATATATTCCTAGACATGGGATTACTGGGTCAATTGGGAGTTCCATTTTTAGTTTTTTGAGGAAACTCCATACTGTTCTCCACAGTGGCTGCACCAGTTTGCATTCCAGCATTACATCAGAAAGATCATACACCATGACCCAGTTCGATTTATCCCAGGGATGCAAGGATGGTACAATATCCTTGGATGTCTGGATCTCAGTTATCTGCAGAGGGGCAAAAGGAGTTGATGTTAGAGAGAGAGTCAATGACCAGATAATAGGATACAAACACACACACACACACACACACACACATACACACACACACACATTATACAGCATCACCATTTCAAATAAATTTTGCCACCAATTTGGCCTTTCTTAAAATGTTATACTGTTTAGCCTAAAATAGTATTATGAATAAGGTAGAGAGTGGAAAATTCATGTTGACTCCAATTTTGATCAAGGTCTCAAGCTGAGGACACATGGATGTTAATAATGTGTAGTGGACACTACTTGAAGGAATTAATGAAGAAAGATAGTCAAATAAGCCTTTGATTATCTTACCTAATCCTGTTTATATAACAAAAGACTAGGTAATAGTTTTGTGCCTGATGGGAGATTTTTTAAATGTACCTTCTGTATTCTGGCAATTCTTCTCTGTTCCTGTGCTTCCCCCAACCTAAGCTAAATGTGTAGGAAAAGAAGGTGTCCAAGGAAGCCACTTAGGCCTGCAAAAGGGAGGGGTTGCTTTTCAGTCCTTAGCTTGATGTATGTTGAGTTACAGAAATTTGTAGGATCACTCCAGACTAGTAGTTTTCAACCTTTTTCATCTCATGGCACACATAAACTAGTTACTATAATTCAATTCTACCAAATTATACCAAAAATATAATTTTTGCCGATTTGACAAAAAAAAATCTATGATTTTGATTCATTCACAACAGATGGTTATTGATCTGTTGGCTGTTGTCATTTCTTAATTTGACAGTCTAAGGGAAAGGAGGCCAGTGCCCCTGACTAAATAGTCAGGTATTGCACGCTTTCAAAATTCTTGTGACATACCAGTTGAAAATCAGTGCTCTAGACTACTACCAGGGTCGGGCATAAAGGAGTTCACTAGAGGCCCTGACATACGTATCAGGAGTTTGGGAGCTGTGTAAAGATGGAGGAGTGCCTGTGTTTGTCTCCTGGAGAATGCAAAGTGGAGGGCTGGCTCACACTGCCACGTGGGCTTGTTGAAGAGAGAGGGGTGAGCAGCTACACCGAAACTGACTCTGTTGGTGAGGCGGGGTGTTTTGCCTACCCTTGTGGGCCAGTGGACTCTTTGGATGAGAGCCAGATTTGAATCATTTTCAAAGGATCTCACCAAAGAATTCTACCTTCCACGGAAAATACATGCTCCCCACTACTCCCCAGTTGACTGAGGCTGGAGATGTGTGGAAGAACCGATGGGATTACAAGGTCTACCAACAAGTGCGTTGCCCACATCAGTGAAGTTTGCAGGCTGGAGGTCACTGGCAGTCTCTCTGAGAAACCTGCAGATGCTCCCAGTGAAAGAGGGATAATGTTTGAATTCTTGCCCTGACAAAAGTCATTTGAAGAACCCAGGGAGATCTCCCAATTGCGCTGCTAGTCCAAAATCTTTATCCTTTCCATTCTTTTAATGTGCAGAGCTGAAATATCCATAAGCCCGGCATGAAGGGAGTGGATGGAGCACTAAAGGAAAAAGTATAAACTAGCAATATCATAGCTTCTTTCTGCACACGGAGACACCACATTTGCCACTGCTGGTTCCTGGTTCTGTGGGTCAGCAGGTCCGTGAGGGACAGCTTTAAATTAGATGTAACATTGAAGAGTTTAAATAGACTGAATTGGACTTTTTAAATGAAATATGTTTTTATTGATTTTTTTCTTTTTTTTTTAGAGAGATAGGAAGGGGAAGGGATAGAAAGATAGAAACATCCATGAGAAAGAAACATCATGGATTAGCTGCCTCTTGCATGATCCTATTGGCATGTGCCCTGACTGGAGCCCAACGGGTGACCTTTTTGTTCCTGGATTGATGCTCAACCGCTGAGCCACACCAGCTGGGCTGAATGGGACTTTTAAATATGTAAATGTGAGACTGTTCCTATAGCTGAAAGTCATCTGAAAAGCTGTGGGATATATCAGATAAAGTGTGAAGAAAGGTTAGTGCTCAGGGAAAAATAATACTATTTCCTATTATAACATTCCTAATTCAGCCCATTCATTTTACCAGTATATTTGTTTTCTGTTGCTTCTGAAACACATTACCACAGATTTAATGGCCTAAGACAACACAAATTTATTATTCTCAGTCCTGGAAATCAGCCCACTCTGACATCTTGATTTTAGCCCAGTGAGACTTGTACAGCTACCTTGCTGAGTCAGTTGCCGGCAGAATTAATTTCCACATGGTTGGAGGACTGAGGTCTCCATTTTCTGGCTAGATGTCAGCTGGGGGCTGCTCTCAGCTCCTAGGGGTCTCTCTCTGTTCTTTGCACTTGGCACCTACCTTATAGAGCCAGCAAGAGGGCATAAAGCCCTTCTCCAGCTGTCATTCTTCTGACAGTGTTCTGTCACTGCGTCTCTCTTTGACTATATCTGGGCAGGTTTCTCAGCTTTAGGAATGCATATGATTTGAATGGGACCACCTGTATAAAGCTGGGTGCCCTTTCTTCCTCAGGGTCTCTGATCTTAATCATATCTGCAAAGTCTCTTTTGCCATTTAAAGTATCACTCACTGATTCTGGGGCCATGGGCATCTTTTGGGGGACTTCTGCTTACTATAAATAGGTACTCAAAATTCAGTGTAGATTCATCCTTTTAATATTCTCACTACTTATGGCTATAAACTGTTTAGGCATCACTTGAGATTTTTCAAAATTAGATCATGTGACTGATTCTTTAATAAAGATATAATGTACATTGTATAGATATACAGATTTTTGACAGATAATGTGTTTTCACATTTCTGTACTTGGTAACGACTATAAGTTATAAAACAAGTTCATAGTGTTTGTGTGTATTTATGTATTTGTGTATGAGAGAGAGCACGGATGTGTGCATACATCTATGATATAAAGATAATTAATAAAATGTCTTTAATATTTGCCCACATATTTAATCTTTCTAGTCTTCTGTATTCATGTGGGGGCAGATCCAGGCTTCCATCTGGTATCATTTCCTTTCAGTCAGAAGCATTTCCTTCAACATTCTTTGTATTGCAGTTCTACTGCCAACAAATTCATCTTTGGTTTATAAGAAAATGTTTTTCTTTTTCTTTAATCTTTGAATGATAATTATCATTTGACATGGAATTCTATATTGGCCATTACTTCAAACTTTAGAGATATTTTTCCAGTGTTATCTTTTTTCCTTTTCTTTTTTTTTCCTTTTTTGATGCTGAGAAATCAGCTGTCATTCTTATCATTAATCTCTTTATTTAATGATTTAGTGCATCTTTTCTCTCTATGTCTTTAATACTTTTTATAAATATTTGGGTTTTTTGTAGCTTTGTGATTAGGCATTGTTTTCTCAGTTTTTATCTTGCTTGGAGTTCACTGAGTTTCCTGTATCAGTGGCTTGTTATTGTTGATAAAATTTGGAGAACTTGTAGCTAATACTTTAAAAAATATTTTATTCTACTCCTTTCTCTATACCCTCTGTTTCTCTGTACTTATATTTGGATAATTCCTTTTGCCCTATAATCAAGTTCATTGTTTTTGTCTTCTGTTGTACCCAAGCTGCCATTAATCCCATTCAAATATTTTTTTTTCATTTCACAGAGTGTACTCTTCACTTTTAATATTACTGGTTAATTCTTTTTTTACAGCCTCCAGATAGCTTTTGAAACTCTCCTTCTTTTCACTATTATATCTCTCTTCACCATCTTTTCCTACAGATTCTTTAAGATGTCTATGATAATTATTTAAAAACTAGAAGCCCGGTGCACAGATTTGTGCACCGGTGGCATCCCTCGGCTTGGCCTATGCCCTCTCGCAATCCAGGACCCCTTGGGGGATGTCGGAGAGCCCGTTTCAGCCCGATCCCACAGGCCAGGCCGAGGGACCACGCCAGTGCACGAATCCGTGCACCATGCCTCTAGTATGCATATAAGATCTTTGGTTAATGTCTTCCTACCCTCCTCCCTTCCCTCTGAGATTCATCAGTCTGTTCCATGTTTCCATGCCTGTGGTTTCAACTCCTGAGTTGAGCGTCTGCCCCCTGGTGGTCAGTGCATGTCATAGCTACCGGCCAGTTGGCCAGAAGGCTGGTCAGCTGGTCGCTTAGGCTTTTATATCTGACTAGGGGCCCGGTGCACGAAATTCGTGCACTGGGCGTGTGTGGGGGGGAGTGTCCCTCAGCCCAGCCTGCCCCCTCTCACATACTGGGAGCCCTCAAGCATTGACCCCCATCACCCTCCAATCACAGGATCGGCCCCTTGCCCAGGCCTGACGCCTCTGATAGAGGGAGGCGTCAGGCCTGGGCAAGGGACCCTCATTTCCCCCATCACTGGTTCTGCCCCCAGCCCAGGCCTGATGCCTCGGCCAGAGGCGTAGACCCCCATCACCCTCCGATCGCCTGATCGGCCCCTTGCCCAGGCCTGACGCCTCCGACAGAGGTGTCAGGCTTGAACAGGGGACCCCCATCTCCCCCCGATCACTGGCTCTGGCCCCCGCCCAGGCCTGAGGCCTCTGGCCCAGGAATCATGCCTGGGCAGGGGACCCCCATCTCCCTCTGATCGCTTGCTCCACCCCCCGCCCAAGCCTGACGCTTCTGACCCAGGCTTCAGGCCTGGGCAAGGGGACCATCATATCCCCCCAATCCCCGGCTCCGCCCCCCACCCAGGCCTGATGCCTCGGCCAGAGGAGTTGACCCTCATCACTCTCCAATCACCAATCACCGGATCGGCCCCTTGACCAGGCCTGAGGCCTCCGGCAGAGGTGTCAGGCCTGGGCAGGGGACCCCCAGCTCCCCGCGGTTGCAGGCTCCGCCCCTGCCCAGGCCTAACGCCTCTGGCCTAGGCGTCCGGCCTGGGCAGCGGGGACCCGTAGTTGCAGTGGCCCCGCGATCGTGGGCTTCGCTTTAGGCCCAGGCAAGGGACCCCTAGCTCCTGGGACTGCCAGCTTCGACCGTGCCCAGCTCCCATTGCTGGCTCCACCCCTACTTCCTGCTATCACTGGCCAGGGCGGCAAAGGCGCCTGATTCTCTGATCATGGCTGGGGGGCAGGGCAAAGGCGGCCCTAGGGCCGCCTTTGCCCTGCCCCCCAGCTCTTAGCTCCCCCCTGGGTTTCCGATCACTGTCAGTGGCAGGGGGCTTCTTCCTGCTTTCCCTTTCACCTCCCTGCATTGTGCCTACATATGCAAATTAACCACCATCTTGTTGGCAGTTAACTGCCAATCTTAGTTGGCAGTTAATTTGCATATAGCCCTGATTAGCCAATGAAAAGGGTATCGTCGTACGCCAATTACCATTTTTCTCTTTTATTAGATAGGATAATTGAGTCACTTGTATGTTTCTATTACCTTATTTTTTACCTCTCATTATTTTGCTGCTTTATATGTCTTATAAGATTTTATTATATGCTAAGCATTGTATTTAAAAGGAAGTAGACGCTATGAAGAGATTCTTTTTGTTTCTGTGTTTTGTTTTAGTTTAATTCTTTTAAAAATTTCTTTGTGTCCAAAGTTCTTAAGTCATTTAAAGAAAAACATGTTTATTTTGGTTTATTTTGTATTATATTGTTACTATTGCAGAACTGAAGTTTTGTACATGCCTTTTTCTTCTAAATTACATGTGAATCTCTAAAACAACTCTGATTTTGAGAGGATGTTGAAGGTCTCTCCTGTTCCCAGTTTTATCTCTCACACTCGCTCATAAGGAGCAAATGCCAGTGATTAGAAAGGGGCACATTGACTTATTACTTTATTTGATTATTCAACTTGAATGAAGGAGAGGACAGATATGTTACTAATTACTCTCTGCACTGTGAATGGCTCCCCAAACATCAGAGAAAGGGGGAAACCGTGGCAGTTACATGCTTACTCTTGTGGGAAACTGCCTTGTTCTTGACCTGCTCACTTCCAAGTGCTCCAAATTTTTGTGAAAACTTTTTTAATTAGTCTACTTATGGGATTCCTTACACCTCAGGAAAATGTCAGATATACAAATACTTTGCAACTCTCTGATTAAAAGGTGAGGCTACCTATTACTCCAATTATTTGCTCAGAGATCGAGACCCTTTGGTTAGTTGGCCCGCGATGATCCTGCTGCGCAATCTGCTTCCCCTTAGTTTTATTCTGCCCACCTGCTTTTCTGATGGCTAATATTTCACTTTCTGGTTTGTAGTTTTAAGTGCCTGCTCCATGGTAATTGGATCTGCCTAGTCCAGCCTCTTCGTCTGGTTCTTGGCTCTGGGCTGTCCAGATTTCATTACTTGTATGTGGTTTAGCTCATACTGACTAAGAAGTGCTGCATCTGCCCTCAAAATCTGTCTACAGCTCTCTTCTCTCTAAACCTTGCTGAGTTTTGCTCAGTCCCTGACACCTACTTTACACTTTTAGTCAAAGTCCTGATGATAGTTTTAAAATAACTTAGATGGGAAAGGATAATTCCTGAGATAAATTCCACTCTCAAATTTCACATTTACTTACAAGATTTTCTACTGCAATATTTTCTATACTAATATTTGCAGTATAAAGCAAATCTATACTAATAAAGAGCTAATATGCTAATGGTCGGGACGCCATAACGGGTAACAACCAGACCATTAGCATATTAGCTGGGGCGTTGCTCTGGAGACAGGGCAGAAGCAGGGAGGCGCCCGGAGGAGGCAGGATCATCCTGTGCTGGGGAGGACAGGGGTGAGAGCCCATAGCACCCCCTCACCAGTCCTTTGCCACCCACCACTGGCACTATGAGTGCCCCGCGGCCCACCTGCCAAGGGAAGGAGAACAGCGCAGCAGGTGGGAGGCTTCCACACTCTCCTCCTGCGCCATGACGGGCTGGAGCCGCTGTGTTGCTCTGGAGACAGGGCGGAAGCGGGGAGGCACCCGGAGAAGGTGGGACCAGCCTGAGGGGACTCGAGGGACTGAGGGCAGGGCTTGAAGCCGCCAGAGAAGGCCAGAGGGTTTGGGGGCTGGGCCAGGCACTCTGGAGCTCTGCGTGGACAGGTTCGGGTGTCAAGGCAGGCCTGCAGGTTGGTGGGCAGTGCCGTGTGATTTTGTGCGCTGGGCTTCCAGTATTATGTAATAGGAAAAAATCTTCCAACTAATTTGTGTGTTTTTTATCTTTAATAGTATTACATTTGTTACCTGCTAGTTTATCATCTATAATGTAGGTTTTTCCTTGCTTTTTTCTTTCCATCTTTACAAAAGTGTCTTGCTTTTGAAAAAGTATGTTTTTATTGGTTTTGGAGAAAAAGGAAGGTAGAGAGTGAGAGAGAGAAGCATCCATTGGTTGCCTCCTGTACATACCCTGACTGGGGATTAAGCTAACAACCTGGGTATGTGCTCTGACTGGGAATCAAACTCGCCATGTTGTCATGTACGAGAAGACACTCCAACCAACTGAGCCATACTGGCCAGGGCAAGAGTTTTGCTTTTTGATACCAGTGTCTACATTGTATATATCAAACGCACTTGGAGAACATAAGTATTTTACATCATTGTAATTTTACATGGCAGTAAATTTCACACACACACACACACACACACACACACACACACACACAGCATGAAAAAAGACTGGTCAATTGATCTGGTATTCTTTCTACATGATCTTGTTATGTACGTGATAATACATAATTTAATTGATTTGGTTGAAATTTTATTTAGTTATATACTTTTTTATTATTGATTTCAGAGAGGAAGGGAAAGAGAAAAACATCAATGATTGGCTGCCTCCTGCACACCCCACACTGGGGGGTCGAGCCTACAACGCAGGCATGACCCTGACCAGAAATCAAACCATGACCTCCTGGTCCATAGGTCGATACTTAATCACTGAATCATGCCAGCCAAGCCTGTTGCCTATTTTTTACTAAATAGACCAATTTAATTGTTTGTAGCTATTTTTGTTATAGTGTGTGGTGATGGAGAATTAGAATTTAATGGAAGAAGAAAACTTACAATTATAGTAAGAATGATATGGACAAAGTTAAAACTTGTGTACATAAAATTTAGAAATTTGGACAATAGTTATAGAATGTACATTGCTACTCTAAAAGTTTTTGGAATTTCATGTATCTAAATGAGTAAATGTATATACCAAAAGATACCAAGAAACTACCACTGATTAAATGCAAATCTGCTGTAGTAATATGTGAGTATGATGACAACTGTGATCTTACCAAAGGACATTTACTGATACGGTCTTTTCCCCTCAGTAGCATCTATGCTCAGGTCTTGGTCATTACTATCATCTTCCTATTATTATAATATCATATTATTATAATTACTATTACTATAATGTCATGCTAGTATTTTATGTTATTATAGTCTTGGAAGACTCTGATTATCTGTCTTAAAAATGTTTTGTTTTTATTCTGGTTCTTAAAGAAAAAAAAAAAACAAAAGCAAAAACTCTTTTGCCCTACTTTCTTGTTTTCAGAAAGTTTTCATACTGAGGCTCTTTTGTATGTGATGAAAAATACCTGATTTTTTTCGGTCATTGTGGTCCAAAAACCAGTCATGTTTTTTAAAAGTTAAAAGAATTAAATTGGTGGGCTTCTTGTCAACTGAAACCACTGGTTGATAAACTAAACAAATTGCTTTTAGTGGGTTATTATTGCCTTACCACGACCCACATCCTGGTGTCTTCCCCCCACCACACTCACAACAAAAACTTCTTCATAGTTATTTCATTGTTATTATTTTCATTCAAGGTTCAACTTACATTGTGCGATATAAGCACCACCACATGCCCTGTCTCCCTTCCACCAGGAGACTGGTTCTCCATGCACGTGTTTATTCCTATCTATAGCCACATGTCTGCCAAGCTCAAGGCTGTGGGCACCAGGGCCCACAGCTGCCAGGCTCCCTAAGAACTGCTCTCCAGCACTGTCATCAAGCTCCTTCCTTCTGGATTCTTCGGGAGGAAGGGCTGGCAGCTGTGCATGTGCTTTGGGTCCTGCCATTCAGTTAAACTGCTATTGCTGGGCTCCTGTTTTCCTGGCTCCCTTGCACTCACTCAAAGAAACAAAATGGTATTCCCATATGTCCCTTATTTTTCTCTTGGCAAATCTCCCTGCTTCCTTTCACCTCCCAGATTCTAGGATGTGAGAGACAAACTTTCTTTGTGAAATGTTTCTTCCCTCAGCGGATGAAGATTAATAGCATTGGTTCTAAAGCGAACTGTCCGTTTAGAAAGCCCCTTTTAAAGACTAAAGTTAACTGGTTTTAAGGAGTATATTAGCATATTCCGAAATAATATGCATCCCAGTGACTTGCCGTTTTGGAGGACCCAGAAGGCTTGATTTACTAATTTGAATGTAAAATTTTACAAGTGGCCCGGATATCTTTAGGTGATACCTATTGACTGAGTGTTCAAGTATTCGGCAGTACAGTATTTTATCCTCGTGTTCCTATTCAATTCCAGAAAGAATCCCAGGTCTAGATTTTATATGTTTACATATGGAATTAACAACAAAGAGAGTACACAGCATTTCTTACAGACTTCGGAAATTGAGCACAAGTGGATAAAGTCTAGCGTTTGTCAATCGTAGATCCCTAAGGTGGTATCATTTCATCCTCTCTTAAAGACTGACATGGTAGGGCAAACCAACTATTCATGAGGTGTAGTAGACCTAATGCACGTCTTTTATTTCTAAAGTAGAGGCCTGGCACATCTAATTCCTGTGCAGGAATGGTCCCTAGGCCTAGCCTGCTATCAGGGTCATCTTCCCCAGCTGCCAGCAGCCAGCCCCACCCCCCACTGCCACCCACCCAGGTTCCCAGTTTGCCATTGGGCGATCGGAGCCTACAGGCGGGGGGAGGGGCCAAGAGGTCAGCTATTCCACCTACTCACTGGCCCCACCCCCGCTGCGGTCGCCCTCTGTGTGTGGGGTGACCAGCGGGGCGGGGGCTTTTGCCTGGTGCTGTCTGCCTCCCCCACCACCCACCCCTGGGTCCCCATTCACCATCAGGCAATGGGAGCCTGCTGGCCAGGGAAAGGGACCCAGAGGTGGTCAATGCACCTCATAGTGACTGGTCCAGCGGTCATTCGGCTGTTATGGTCGCTGGGCTTTTATTATATAGGATAAGATTTTATTGCAAAAAATTAAAGCTTAGAAATCATGTGGAACTGTTTTTCATCACAGATATCGGTGTAGCTGAAGAGGAGGACTTCAGAATATAACAAAAATCTGCAGTTACTGTTTAATAGGAGCTTTCAGTGGGAGCTGGTACAGTCATCCCCTCTGGCCCACAGTTTCTCTTCCTGTGGTTTCAGTTACCTGCAGTCAACTGTGGTCCAAAAATACTAAATGGAAAATTTCGAACAGAAACAATTGAGAAATGTTAAATTGAGCACCGTGGGAGTGGCGAGAAGACACCTCGCGCTGCCCTGCTCCTTCCTGCACAGGATGGGACCATCCCTTTGGGCAGCATGCCCATGCAGTGCTCGCTCCCCACCTGTTAGTCACTTGGCCATCGGGGCAATCGGGTCCACTGTCCTGGCATCGCAGTGCTTTTGTTCACGTGACACTTATTTTACTTAATAATGGCCTCCAAGTGCAAGAGTAGTGATGCTGGCAATTCAGACATGCCAAAGAGAAGCATAAAGTGCTTCCTTTAAGTTTCAGACTCCACTGGGGTCTTGGAATGTGTCCAGCACAGATAAGAGGGGGACTACCATATAAGGTATGTTGACCAAATGATTAGCTGTATCCTATCCATAACAGTCAACTCTAGATAGCAGGTTATTTAACAGGCCATTTACAATGCTGCTATGCCTGGGCCATTCCTGAAAAGTAGAACCAGAGACAGTTGTATGGGCTCCTACAAGGTCAACAAGTGGGGAAAGCAAGGAGAAGGAGTCAATATCTGTTTCTCTTTCTCTGCTCCTGAGTTGGTTTCTGATCATCTATATCCCCCAATTCATTAGCAGAATGTAGGGGAGGGGAATAGCATTCACTCATCTTTTATTTATGATCTGACCTTAAAATTTTAACATCCAGTGATATGAACAGAGACACTGGACAATTGCCACTGAAGAATTTTCAGTTTTGTTAGCCAACAGAATCTCATACCACTATGATGAGTGTAACCGACACCATTTGGAAGGGAAGCAAAGTTCAGTCAAGTTCAAATGAACCACCATAGGCATTCCACAAGATGCTATAGGACTTTGATGGACATTTTTGCCTTATTCAACTTTACCTGAATGGGGGGAGGGGAATTCTTATGAACAAAGTACTTAATGTAGCAAGATGAGCAGTATTATTTATATTATATATCTTTTTACAACAAATATCATTACCCCGACCCAACCAAAAAGCAAAAAGAATAAACAAAGAAAAACCCCATACAACAACTAAAACCAAAACAAAACAGGGTTCAACAGAAGACAACACGATCATTTCAAGCCATGATTTTTAAAAACAAAATTTTATTATAATAGGAGAACATTAGGATCTTCTAATTAAATATTTAAAAGCATTGTCTTTACCAAGTTTCTGACTTCTTAACCTCTGCACAACTTACTATAAAGAACCAGAAGTTTATTACTATGATTTTTTAAAAATGTGCCAAATCAGCTAAAGCATGCTTTATTTTCATTGCTCTTTTGCGCTATCAAGAGGTAAAAGACTTCATTCTTGGCAAGCACATTCAGTGATACGTTAGAAAGGGCACTTAGGAGAAAACTGATTTGTTAGAAGGTAAATTGTGCTCTTCTTGGGTTCTGGCTGTTTTCTGCACTTCTTTATGGGAGTACCAAATAGCTTGTGTACCAATATACCTGATATAGTTATCATTGAATATCAACTTAGCTTAAAATATGCCCTGTTCTTTAAAACGTATATTTCCAGTTCTTTTTTAAAAAAGCAATCTATATGTATGTAGGTAAAGAAATACTTCTTGAAGTCATTTTCAAAATTGATAATGCATCAGTATGAATCAGAGGTACCTCCTATTTTGGCTTCCAGTGAAATATTTAAAGCACTTAAGTCATTGCACATGACATTCCAATTCAGCAAATGTATTGGAAGTAATAACTCAACCATCACATCTTTACTTAGAAATGCATGCTGTAGAGTTTTTCCATGCTGTGCTTGGTTTTATACATATTTCATTGAGGATTGATACTTTAGTACATTCAGAAATACTTTAGTGGTAGTACTTAGCATTTGGAGGTAAATGGCTGAGCTCTAAATTAGCAATGCACTAAAAGAGAAATTTTAAAAACAGAATTCCAATCAACTGGTCTGACATGCTCAATTACTCTTTGGGTTGTAGGAAGTTATATATAAAACATTTTCAACAGGACAGATTTCTTTGTTTTTATTCTTGCAGCTTCCCAAACTAGAGTTACATTTTACAAGTTAAGTTAAAAGCTAAAAGTTAATCAACTACTGCTAAGAAAGTAACACAATCTCTTGTCAGTTTATTACACAGACTTTCTATATGCAGTTATGCTTTCATAAAGAATAAATCAATCAAAATTAGTAAGTGGCTACCGGGCCTACTGGATATTATAAATAGTTTAAACTCTAGTTCATTGCTTAATATTTTAAGAGTTTATAAATAATCTTTGCTTTTCTCTTTCTGGATTCTGTATATATTGCCTGATTCTGTTATACAATGTATACATGTTCTTGACTTTCTACATCTCTCTCATAAGTGGTGATTAGGCTATGGTTATCATGATTTCTGAAACCTAAATTACTCTCTATAAGTTGGAATTAGTAATGCATCTTATAATCCATTGAATACCCACTTGACCATGGGGATGTTAGAAAAATGAAGATATGCATTTCTGCTGTCCATGAAACTATCTTAATGAATGCCACAACTAAAATAATCAGATTCTTTTCCACTTGTCTAATTTTCAGTTTCCGTCAGTGCCATGACAATAAACAGAGTTTATGGAGAGGAATCTGAACTTATTCAGGTGGAGTAAAAAGTGAACTTTTAAAGTGCTTCTAGTGATGTGCTTAGTGCCTATTCTTTACTTTCCGGGGGGGGGGGGGGTTGACTACAGAATTCACAAATATATTTGACATTTTGGTAAAGTTGACTAGAAAATGAAAATGTCATCAGTTATGCAAATAGTCAGACTAGTCTAGAATGACTAGACTCCTTTCCTTCTCATTCAAATTCATCTTTTTTTTTTTTTTTTTTTTTTTGCTAATCCTCAACCGAGGATATTTTTCCATTGATTCTCAGGAAGAGTGGAAGAAAGAGGGAAAGACAGCGAGAAACATTGATATGAGGGAAACACATCGTTTGGTTGCCTCCTGCACGTGCCCCAACCAGGGCCCATGCAGGGGAGGAGCCTGCAACCAAGGTACATGCCCTTGACTGGAATGGAACCCAGGACCCTTTTGTCCCCAGGCCGAAGCTCTATCCACTGAGCCAAACTGGATAGGGCCAAACTCATTTTTACATACAAAGTCCTACTCCCTTCCTTGGATGTCACCTGGCTGTATATGGGGAGCAGATAGTCTCTTGCATTAGCCCTTACGACATCAAAAAATACATCCTTGTCTTGAGGAGAAACATCCATAACACTAATGTAGCCAACAACAATGACAAAAATAAGAATGTGAGCACACTCAGTACTTTAAATATTGTTACTCTTAGTGATGGAAAAATACTGCCGGAAGTCTATGATTAGTGATATTCGTGACTAAAGAGAATCGAAAACTTAAAAGACTTTTCATAAATTAGAATATTAAGATAAAAATTACATCATCATTAAATTGATATAATTCACAGAAAGTACGTTGGCATGCATTTGTTTAGATTAACTGCTTGGTCTTCATGACTTTGAAAAAAATATAAAGCAGATTGTATGGATAAAGTAGAAGAAAATTAAAATTGTGTGGGATCATTTCTAGGTTTTACTACTAAAGTCCGAGATGTTCACAAATTAAAAGAGGAAACATCCTACGTACTCTAAAGTTTAAGAAAACAATATTTTTTACAAAAGTAAAATAATTATTAGCATTAGATGAGAAAATAAGCTGAGCCATTGTCCTTTATTATGATATATAAGTTTTTATATATCTTGTGAAGCTAGTAGATTATTGTTATTTTAAAAGACAGGAAAATATCTATTTAAAAACATTCCTTGAATATTCTTGAGACAAGGACAATTTTGGTTCATGTGATATCATATACAATAAATCTTTAAACATGACATTAAAGGGTACAGAAAATTACAAAACAAATTCCTTGTCAAGAGGTCCAAAATCCAGTGTAAAAATCAGATTATTCTGTAATAATAATAATAATAATATCTTATTTTAAAGCACTTTCCACAATAGTTCATTGAATAAAAGACCCCATGAACTGTAAGGACTAGAGAGTTTTATGTCTAAGAAAGAAGATGCTAGGAAGTCTAAGAGGCAACCGCCCACAAAAAAGCTGGCCTGCAAAAGCTGGGACCCTTGAGAGAAGGCAGGCAGCCAAGGTCAGAGCAAAGGAGTGGCCACAGGAAGAGGAGCCGAGGAGCATCTATTCACATCTATTTTATTCTTTCCCGATCTCTGGCTGTGTGCCATGCACTATGTAAGTGTAGATGATAAAACCAAGTCGTAAAGTGGTGACCCCACTGTGGGAAGTAGGGGTGTGGACAGAAATCATAAACCACAATAATTGATAATAAAACAAATCAGTTGCAGTGACCAGTATATCATTACAAACTAAGACACATTCTCAGAAATGAGGGTCAGCAGATCTTTAAGAGCATAAACAGAGGAACCTGCTTGGGACCGGCCGAGGCTCAGGGAACCCTGTGGAAGTGATGTTGGGATGGAAATGGGCAGAGAAGGAGGTGTTATCCAGGTGAAAGGAGGGGAGAGCTAAGTGGAGAACATTCCTCATTGAGCTAGGAGCATGTGCAAAGGCTGGAGTGGAGGAAACACACTGGATAGTGGTACAAGGTGAAGCTTAAGAAGTGGGCAGAGGCTGGGTTGAGTAGTGCGCCCGTCTTAAATGCTGGTTTTTATTAAACGCACCTGCTGACGGTGCCAGCCTGTCTGGGATAGAATCCCAGCACTGTCACTTGCTGGTCATAAACTTTAAGCAAGTTCTTTAATCTTCCTGTGACTGGATTGTTTCATTTATGAAATGAGGATAATATTATCTGCCCTCAGATGTTGTTAGGATTAAAGGGGTAAAACACATTAGAGCTTATTATTTATCACATTATTTTTTGCAAATATGATTGTTATGTATTATATGTTACATTGTAGCATAGTACAGAGGTGGGCAAACGTAGGTTTACAGTTGTGAGCATACAAAGACACAGTTTATTTTTGTATATTTATTATATTTTTTATACAAACAACTGTAAACCTACTTTTGCCATACCATGTATGATACTGCTATTTTGATTTTTTTTAAAACATTTTTTATTGATTTAAGAGAGGAAGGTGAGGGAGGGATAGAAACATTAATGATGAGAGTGAATCATTGATTGGCTGCCTTCTGCACAACCCCCACTGGGGATTGAGCCCGCAACCCAGGCATGTGACCTGACCAGGAATCAAACCGTGACCTCCTGGTTCATAGGTCGACTCTCAACAGCTGAGCCCCACCAGCTGGGCTTGATTTGTTTTTATTAAGAGGAGATGCTTATATGTTTTTACTCTGGTGGCAACAATCCAATCTAGGAAAACACTGATGGTACCAGAGAGAGAGGGGAAACTGTAGGTGAGGTGTCCTTGAATCGGTCAGATGGGGTGCCATTAAATACTCAGGGGAATTAATGGCTCTTAGGATCAGGGAATGGTGGGGAAAGAAGGGTAGATTTTATTATGGAAAGATGAGGAATTTTTCTAATTGCTTTTATTTTCTAAGTGGAATATGAAGCAAAGTCATCAACAAGGGGTAAAGATTGAACAAGGGTTAATTTGAAAAAAGAGAAGATAGAAATACTCTACTGAAAGAAGAGTTAATTGACTACAAAATACAGTGTGATTTCTGGATGTCCTAAAGAGCCTACTTGAGGTTTGTAATCATGAAATTAAAGGAAGACTGGCTATGTTCCATATCAACACTAATAAAAGAGAAAAATGGTAATTGGCGTACGAGCTACCCTTTTCATTGGCTAATCAGGGCTATATGCAAATTAACTGCCAACTAAGATTGGCAGTTAACTGCCAACAAGATGGCGGTTAATTTGCATATATAGGCACAATGCAGGGAGGCGAAAGGGAAAGCAAGAAGAAGCCCCCTGCCACTGACAGTGATTGGAAACCCAGCCATGATCGGAGAATCAGGCGCCTTTGCCGCCCTGGCCAGTGATAGCAGGAAGTAGGGGTGTAGCCAGCGATGGGAGCTGGGCACGGTCAAAGCTGGCAGTCCCGGGAGCTAGGGGTCCCTTGCCTGGGCCTAAAGCGAAGCCCACGATCGCGGGGCCGCTGCAGCTGCAGGTCCCCGCTTCCCGGGCCGGACGCCTCAGCCAGAGGCGTCCGGCCTGGGCAAGGGCCGATTCTGCGACTGGAGGGTGATGGGGTCAACGCCTGAGGGCTCCCAGTATGTGAGAGGGGGCAGGCTGGGCTGAGGGACACTCCCCCCCACACACACCCAGTGCATGAATTTCATGCACCGGGCCCCTAGTATATATATATATGTGTGTGTGTGTGTGTGTGTGTATATATTTATATGAAGCAACAGAGCAGATGTGAGTTGTTCTTAATCAGTGTTGCAATTTTACCAGGGAAAAATGTTGAAGGAAGAAAGAGACGAAGTGACTGGAAGTATGTTGTGGACCAGAGGTTTGCGTCCACCCAAATTTATATGTTGAAGCCCCATTTGGAGATAGGGTCTGTGTGAAAGTGATAAAGGTCATAAGGGTGGGACCCTAACCTGATAGGGTTGGTGTTTTTATAAGAAGAGTAAGAGACACCAGACTGTCCTCCTGCCTCCTACCTCTCCCTCTCCATTTCCCTCCCCCTCTCCCAATTTTGCAAATGCATCAGAAGAAAGGCCATGTGGGGACTCCAAGGAAAAGGCAAACATCTGCAAACCAGGAAGAGTGTACTAGACCTCAATCTCGACTTCCAGCCTCCAGAACTAGAGAAATAAATATATGTTATTTATGCCACCCGGCCTGTGGTCTTTCATTATGGTAGCCAGAGCAGACATGAAAGACCAGAGGTGTATACTGGAGGGGAAAAGGGACAGGGTGTCTGAAAGTGCATGCAAGGATGTGAATACACGGGACCCTCTAAGTCCAGAGAGGAGGGAAGTGAACATGGTGGTGAGGTAAATGACAGTAAAAGTTAAGTAAGATCAATTGATTGAAAGTCTTAAGGCATTAGCTGGAAAATAGAATAGTAGGAAAGATAGATGTTTGACATTGAATTATGGAGTTGTTTTACTGGTAACGGTAAGTTCAAGGAGTATGACTGTAAACAGAAGACAAATTTATTGAAGGTGAGAAGTCAGAGAACTGAGAAATCAGGGTATTGAATGAAGTGTCCATGTGGACATTGAAATCACTAAGAGTAAATACTGGAAGCTGATGGAGAGAAAGACAGAAATTCAGGAGGCAAAATATTCAAGGGGTGGAAATAGATATAAGTACATGGATTTGAGTGGCATTTGGAAGCAACATCAACAGGAATTGGTCATGAATTAAAATGAGATGGAGGAAAGCCAGGGAGAGGGGCCATTAAGGATAACTCGGGATAATGGGTTCCTGACTTCAGAGAGTGGATGAATCATGGTAACTTTGGTAAGTTAGAGAAGGCTGGGAAAAGATATGTTGAATTTGAAGTGATTTGGGGATATCCAAGTACAAATATTGAATACATGGGCTGATATTTTGGTCTGGTGCTCAGTGGAGTGTTCATCCTGGAAATAGATATCTGTGGAGTATCTGGTGATAAGTGGTAATTGAATACATGAGAGTGGTGGCTTTGCCGAGGAAGTAAGGGTAGAAAGAAAAGAGAAGTCTAAGACGATGTCTTGAATAACTTCAGTATTTAATGAGCAGGCTGAGGAGTATGGGCCTTCAAGGGAGACTGATTGGGAAGGGGAAAGAGAGATAAGGAAAGCAGGTGGATATGCAGTCACAGAAGCCAAGAGAAGGGCATTTAAAATGGAAGGTGTAGCTAATATATGTTGAAAGTTAATGAGGAGCCAGAACCAGTTTGGCTCAGTGGATAGAGCGTCAGCCTGCGGACTCAAGGGTCCCGGGTTCGATTCCGGTCAAGGGCATGTACCTTAGTTGCGGGCACATCCCCAGTGGGGGGCGTACAGGAGGTGGCTGATCGATGTTTCTCTCTCATCGATGTTTCTAACCCTCTATCCCTCTCCCTTCCTCTCTGTAGAAAATCAATAAAACATAAAAAAAAAAGTTAATGAGGAGCCAAATAGGCTGAGACCATAAAAAATATCATTGGATTTGGTGACATGGAGGCCACTGGGGACCTTAGTAAAACTTCTTTGGTGGAGTAATGGATGAGGAGGAGAAAGTAGAGATTGGTGACTAAGTCAGAGGAGAAGAAAAGGAGAAATGAAAAAGCAAGGTAGACCAACCTTTGAAGAATTTTGGTTGCTAAAGGGGATGAAAAGAGTGGTACTTGGAGGGATCAATGGGGCTAAGGATGAATACATAGATATATATATAATTTTTTGTATATATGTATATATTTGTAGTGTCTTGGTTAATATATAATTTTATTTTCAAGATGGCAGAAATTTGAGCATATTTAAATCTTTTTTTTTAATATATTTTATTGATTTTTTTACAGAGAGGAAGGGAGAAGGATAGAGAGTTAGGAACATCGATGAGAGAGAAACATTGATCAGCTGCCTCCTGCACACTCCCTACTGGGGATGTGCCCACAACCAAGGTACGTGCCCTTGACCAGAATGGAACCTGGGACCATTGAGTCCACAGGCCGACTGCTCTATCCACTGAGCCAAACCAGTCAGGGCTAAATCTTAATGAAATATATGTAATTGGGAACTTAACATAAATTATAGTGGAAAAGTAGGAGGGAATGGAATCCTAACTGCAAGTGATGGGATAGATACTAGTATTAACAGGTGGGAAAGGGAACGGGCTTGCCCAGGGTACAGTCTGTCATCTTATTGTGTTGTGTCTTCTTTCTTCCTGTGTGATATAATCCTTTTTTATAAGAGAGCATTATTGGGGTGGGTGGGTGCAGTGGGGTTTATGCTCTCAAAGCAGCTGTGAGGAACAAGGAGAACACCAGCCCCATCTTCTGCTGCAGGCAGGTGTGTGAGGTGTTGGAGAAGAAGGAGCTACCGCTTGAGCAGGTAGATCATAGGAGCAGCATTCTTGCCAGGTTTCAGCTAAGGAAAGGGGGTATTCAGAAAAGACATGGGAAAGGTAGGGGAGCTTCCCATTTCTGAGAGCACAATGGAAGGTTTAGGTGGCTCATGATGACTGAGAAAAGGTTTGTTATTGGCAAAAAGAAGACACTTTTCAACCCCAAATGAAGCAGGTTCAGAAGCAGTTGAGCAGAATGGTGGTGGTTACTGTGGAAGGTTATAAAGTGAAAGGCAGACCCTTTCGTTGTTCAAGGAATTTGACTGTAAGAGCAAAAAGGAAGATGGAGTTAGATTCTATTTGTTTGTTCTCTATAATCCAACTAATTACCTATATGATTTCATTTCCATTTTGTTCTTTAACATGATCTTTATTTATATGGATTTCTTGTACATAATATTTTCCAAAATCCTTTCTTCTGAGCTATTGTTAATGCTTTCCCTCCTGCTCAGAATACCCTGCACATCATTTTTCAGCCTTTTTGAGCACACTTTCCCTAAGACCCATTAAAATCTACCTCTCCACTTCCTCTTTGTTTTATGCTTTTTTTTTTCACTGTGAAATAATCTTTGTTGTACAACCATTTGGAAAAGTCATGAAATTAGCAATTAAAGATAACCCACAGAGTACTGTCATTTAGATATATCATACTGTATATATTATTTTTTAACACTAATACTCCTAAAAACTGATAAGTACTTCTGTTCACTAAATATTTATAATAACAGAATTTTAATGACTGCCTAATTTTCTGTGGTATAGATGTAGCATAATTCATATAAACATTCTTCTATTATTAGTTAACTTAGATAATTCTCATTTTTCCTATTGTAAATAAAGCATTATCTTTTACATAAATACTTGTCTACAGTTAATAATACCTTTAGGGCAAAAATCCTTTAGGTAGATTACTTATTCTTATATTACATATATAGTCAAAGGATATATAAATATTTTTAAAGGCTCTAGATACCTAAGGGTGGGTTATTTTCCAGAAAGGCAATAATAAATTATCCTTCTATAAGCAGCACTGATGAGTCTATAAGGCGCAACTCCATTGTCAGCTTAGTGTATTTTTTAAAATTCCAGTTTCCTGGTTTGGAAAAAAAAAGTCTTTCTATTGGGCTTCTCATCTGCTTTTATTTGATTACTAATATAAGTTGAATATTTTTTCTTATGGTTATTAATCACTGAATTTTTTTCTTTTTGTTGTCTAGTCATGCCCTTTACCCATAAAACATAGTATTTTAAGTCGAATAGTACAATATAATTATTAATGTTAATCCTATATAATAAAAGGGTAATATGCAAATCAACCGAACAGCAGAATAACCAGTTGCTATGACACGCACTGACCACCAGGGGGCAGACGCTCAATGCAGGATCTGCCCCCTGGTGGTCAGTGTGCTCCCACAGAGAAGCCAGAAGCTGGGCTGATGGCTGGCGAGTGCAGGAGTGGTGCCCACCTCTGTGGCAGCACTAAAGATGTCTGATGGCCTGCTTAGGCCCACTCCCCACAGGGACATCCCCCGAGGGCTCCCAGACTGCGAAAGGGCACAGGCCGGGCTGAGGGACCCTCCCCCCAACACGAGTGCACGAATGTCCTGCACTGGGCCTCTAGTCTAATTATAAGATTGTTACATGCTAATTGTATTGGCTTTATTATATTTGTTGTTATTTTCACCGTTTCCCCCAATAAAATATATTGCACCTATCTGAATCTTTACTGAATTCGCCATTCTCAGAAGCCCTTTAATTTCTTTCATATTTATCATATATATCAGAGAGATAGGAAGTATCTTAATAAGAAGAATAGGGAATGTATCACCACTTGTAGATTAATCATTGATTTGGTGTTATTTGACTTCTAATTTGCTTCTGAGTTAATCAGTATATATGTGCTCATCAAAATATATAACAAATTAACTTGTGTGTTGATTACCAAAACATTCTAGAAGAATGTATGTATACTTAAAGTCCTAGGTCAGTGATGATGAACCTATGACACGCGTGTCAGAGGTGACATGCGAACTCATTTTTTTGGTTGATTTTTCTTTGTTAAATGGCATTTAAATTTATAAAATGAATATCAAAAATATAAATCTTTGTTTTACTATGGTTGCAAATATCAAAACATTTCTATATGTGACATGGCACCAGAGTTAAGTTAGGGTTTTTCAAAATGCTGACACGACGAGCTCAAAAGGTTTGCCATCACTGTCCTAGGGAATAGATAATTTTTCCTGATATTATCTTTGTGTTTGTAGCAAGATTTGAAAAAATTATCCCTGGGCTCTAGTAAAATTATTTCAAAAGTTTTAGGATTGTATATTAAAGAAACATTTTCTTTTGAGCAAGTTACTTGAATCATAGTTAAGTGAAAGGTGGTGTGAACCACCTGATAAATGATTTTCTTTTCACGTCAAGCAACCCAACTTTCCTGAGCATGCCAGCTCTGCAAGGATTTATAGACCCCTGCCTTCCTTCATGCTGGAGTTCCCTCGGCTTCCCGAGTGACGCATTCCAACGCCTTCATCTGGAGGTTAAGGCATTCCTTGATCAGGGATAGATCTGATTGCTACTCAGCCCTGGAATTCTTTATAAAATTCCAGAACGTGGGCTAGAAATTGACTTAGAGAATCCAATAAAGTTGCAAGTCTTGGCAGTCATCCAAGCCAAATTTATAGACTGGAAGAAATATGGGCTCTCCATTGTTCTCCTTTTCACCTTTCTGGGGTTTCTTTTGTGTGTATGTGAGTGTGTGAGTGTAAATCTATCATTTCGCTGACACTGGAGTGGAAAGAACCATTGAGGGAATCCAGCGAAAGAATTTTCACTTTGGATCTTCCCTGGTTTTTCCGAACTTTGACCCAAACCTGCACCAAGAGTGACTTTCTTCTCCCTCTGTGGGATGTTGGTGTCGTAAAATAAGAGGTTGTTCTGAAAATGTATTATGCTAGTCTAACAGCTGACCTGCACATTTGCCAGCTAGGTACAACCCCCAAATCCCTTGGCTCTGTGGGAGCCTCCTTCTTGAGGTACAATCGGAGAAAATGTGGCCGTTTATATTATTTCTGTTCGTTTTATGAAATGGTAATGGGGCAAGAAAACGAGTTCTGAAGCCTCCACCGACTTCAGTCTTTGTGTGCCTGATGCTCTGTGGTACATGGAGATCCAAGCAGTCCTCCCGTATCTGATCGTTGGAAACTTATCTTGTTCTTACAGAATGGCTTTGCTGTTGTGAGGCCCCCAGGCCATCACGCTGAAGAATCCACAGCCATGTAAGTACCAGGGACTGTTGCCCATCTCCGAGCGCCACGGTTCCTGGCAGTCACCTGCCCCGTGCATGTCTCTGAAGCCTCTAATTGTTAGCAGATGGAATGAAAAATCTTGCGAGGTACTCCCAGAAGCAGATTTATGGCTTCAGAGATCATATAGCATTTTTAAAAATGCTCTGAACATTATTTATAATGGTTTTCCCGGCTGATTTGCTTTCTTATTCTCTGTTCTTCTCTATTCCGCAGGGGGTTCTGCTTTTTTAATTCAGTTGCAATTACCGCCAAATACTTGAGAGACCAACTAAATATAAGCAAGATATTGATTGTAGATCTGGTATGTATTCCTGGCCAGAGCTGCATTTTCAATGACTCGAGATAAAAGGGAATGCATTTGTATTTCTCTGTTAGGTTGTCTTGCTTTTAGCACTTGCAAACAACTGAAGGGCGGGTTTCCTTTGAATGTGGAAACTCATTAAATTCAGGATTGCAGTTCTGAAACCATAAACATTCACGTTTCACTTTCATGGTGTTAACTGCAATTTAATGAGAAGAAGGCGCAGATCAGGGCAACTTTTATGATCCTTAAATGAATTGATACTTCCACAGTTAAAATAACCCAACAGAACCTGAATTTACTTTTCCCTACAGAATATAGACTTTAAGCAGTCAGATATGCTGGAAAGAATGCTGTTGCTTTGGTAACCAATTGGCCACTTCCCTTGGTTAGCAATCATGTTGCTTGTTGTGCAACAGTGGTATTATTAAAACAAGTCAGCATGTCATTCTTTCTGAAAAGAGTTCGGATCACGGATGCCAGTTTGGGATGACTCCCGGCAGGGACCCCGAGTGATTAAAAGTCACAGGCATTAGATTAGTCTTGCATTTTAACATGATCCATTCTTACACAATACAGTTATAATTTGTTTAACAAATGGTTTGTTTAAATGCAGATGACACTTGGCATGTTGTCTATAGTATATTCATGAATAATGAGCTGGAGATCTGCCCCATACAAAAGGACCAGCCCAGGAAAGGGCGAAGGAGAGCTGACTGGTGATTTATGAGCCCCGTTTTCGGTTTGCCTCCAGTTCACAAGGAGGTGTAATAGGTTGTCTGACGAAGCATAGACAGGAAATGAACCCTGGCATCCAAAGCGAACCTGCTACATCTGCACTTAATTAATTTTTGCAGGTGATAAAAGATTTAAAGGCAAAATATGTTAAAAGTTTTTTTGAAGTGCAAGGCTTAATAGTCTAAATCTTGTTCATATCTGCACTCATAATTAAATCTTATTGGTAAGTCGTGGCCTCCCCGTCCAGCCCTCTGATTCAGTTAAGCAGGCACACCAAAGGGTTGAGAGCACAAACAAAGCCATGTGAAGAAATACTCAGTTAAGTTAAAACGAAGATAAAAGGAATGGCAGGCTGATAAACATTTCTAGTGCTCGGTAAGAATTAACCTTTTCCACGTACAGTAACGGAGCCTTACTGCAGCCGCTCTGGTGCCGAGATATTGAAAGCTAACTTTGTATGGTATTTTCCAGCTATGCTTAAGTTTCGATGTAGGTCATAGTTCACCATTAAAGAAATGTGTTGAAGGCCTAGATATACTACAGCAGCAAGGTCTTAAAACTTAACAAAAAGGAAGGCATCAGTAGCCATTTTCCCATGTATATACAAAGTGACATTTGAAATAGTAATTATTGGCTTGCATATTTATAAGAGAGCAAATTAAAAAATAATAGCCTTCTAATACTGTTAAGTTCTGTTAGAAAGATAAGCAGAAAACTTGAAGAAGGCAGGATGGCAGATGAAGACCAAGGATTGTGGGAAAATTTTTCTAAGTTTTCTAAATTTATTCAAATCATGGGGGAAGAAGATTGGTAAACTGTTTATCCTATCCTTAAGAATCTTCTACTATTACTTCCCAAGGGATCTCCTCTGCTACCATTTTGTGGTTCTATGAAGATGATCAATAACTGTTGAGTCCCTATGAAAACACATTTGTGACATCCAAACTCTAAAGTAATGCATTTTGCAATGGACTTAAAAGCTAAACTGTTAGGTTACGATAGATGGATATTTTGCACCTTGGAGGATTGGTCTGTAAAGTTTTATTTTGTACATTAATATAAGGATAAAACACTGCTGGAGATAATTCTGTCTGATTTATAAATAAGTTGCTTGGTAGCTCCAATCCTGTAAGATTACTGGCCTTTGATTGTGAATTAGCTCCATTATCCAATGATAAAGGATACTGGTGTCCCAGCAGGCTGTAGTAGAGAGGTTTTTTGTTTCAAATTCTCTAAATATATGAAGTTCTGTCCAAAGGGTTGCCTCTGAGATCACCACCAGCCTGACTTTCAAGGCGTCCAAATCCTGCAGCTGCAGGGATACTTTGAGGAAATTCCCCTGTTCCTCCCAGCTGCTGAGAAGGAAGTTTTAAAGTGCCACGTGGCTCAGAGACATCCGTTCTCCCAGGCTGACAGGTCTGTCCTGTAAGCTAGCAAAAGAGAAGAAGGGAAGGTTCTCCAATGGCAAAAGAACCTCATTTCTGACTACCCAAAGTCACTCATTTTAGCTCAGCAGTATGAGCTGGCTCCTCAAATTCTTGGACCACCAGAAGACAAAGCTACCCTCTGGTCCAGCAGCTAGTTTCTGCATTTTTACCTGCCTAGTAAAGTGAGAGTCAGAGGTCTAATTCTCCTCCTTTGGGGGCCACAGCCAAGTTCAGAGGCATTGAGTGTCTGAGGCAGGGATGATTCTCATTGATCTGTGGAGTGTATTCATTCCAGTTCTCCCTCTGGGGAAGATTCCAGAAACATTCAGATTGGTGAGGAGAGGAAGCTGGTATACTTGCTTTTCAATTCACAAGAGACTGGTCACTGCGTTTAGGGTTGAACCTGTTCTAGAAGTATGATTTCCCTGCATGACTCAGGTAGCTTTTATTTAATGTGACCGTGCTTTTGAATATAATGTGTTTGGGGCTTTTTTTTTCTTTAATGTATTTTTATTGATTTCAGAGAGGAAAGGAGAGTGAGAGAGAGAAATAGAAACATCAATGATGAGAGAGAACCATTGATCTGCTGCCTCGGGCACACCCACTACGGGCGATTGAGCCAGTAGCCCAGGCATGTACCCGTGATCAGAATCGAACCTGGGACCCTTCAGTCCGCAGGCCGACACTCTACCCACTGAGCCAAACCAACAAGGGCTGGGCTTTCTTTATAAAAGTCACTTCAAATGTCAAAATGTCAAATGTCCATGTTGATCAAGCACCAAACTTGACCAAAGAATTGTCACAAGTGCTAATACTAAATACTTATAAGTGATAACTTTCGCTGATAGAATATATGATTTATTCAAAGTTATTTTAACATTTTAATACGACATGTTGGTCCTAAATTCTTACATAAAGTAAATTTTTGCAGTATATTTTTGAGCATTAAAACATTGAAATGATTTTCAGCGTTTTCCAGAAAGTCTTATACAGTATATAAGGTTTATTTTTAGGCTTTTAGTGATTCAATTACTTTCATTATTATAATACAATCACCAATGA
Source organism: Myotis daubentonii (assembly GCF_963259705.1). NCBI lineage: Eukaryota > Metazoa > Chordata > Mammalia > Chiroptera > Vespertilionidae > Myotis > Myotis daubentonii. The sequence continues at coordinate 59,098,970 of NC_081849.1, forward strand.
TTTTCTTATATTAGTCTAGTGTATAAAATCCTCAGATCATACCTGATCGTTTATTGCCTTATATGAATATTTTGCATCAAAGAAAGCTGAAATATATATATATATATATATATATATATATATATATATATATATATATATATTTCTATTTTCACGCTTATATTATGTTGTTAACCAAAACAAAAGACATATTTGTTCTTTTATCTCTTAGTGTTTTGAATATGGAATTAAGAATTATCTAGTATTTTTAGAATACATTTGTGTATTTCAAGAAAAAAATGTCTGTTGAATCCTTTTTCTGCTGTGGGCAAGACTATATTTCTTATTCAGAAATGTATACAATAATAAGCGCCCAACACATTTTTCAAGAACAAATGATTTTATATTGCCGAAACCGGTTTGGCTCAGTGGATAGAGCGTCGGCTTGCGGACTGAAAGGTCCCGGGTTCGATTCCGGTTAAGGGCATGTACCTGGGTTGCGGGCACATCCCCAGTGGGGGATGTGCAGGAGGCAGCTGATTGATGTCTCTCTCATCGATGTTTCTAGCTCTCTATCTCTCTCCCTTCCTCTCTGTAAAAAATCAATAAAATATATTAAAAAGATTTTATATCTAAGATAGATGATCATCTTTTATTTGACATTCTTAAAGAAACTTTTACAACACCACTAAAGAAACAAAAGTAATCAAGACAATATATTTTTGGTGTTCAAAAGTATGGATGCATTTCGGCCCAGAGGAACAGTTTTCTTACAATACTACTTACTAATAATTAAAAATTCTATCATGTAGTAGAAATGTAAACATTCAGTTGTTTTTCAAGTTCTTTTTTGTTCATCCTCTAGGTATCCAGTAGCAATTCAAAAGACATTTGGCTGAAACTTTTTCATTTTTGTTCACATAAAGGAAAATAGTTTTGCTGTCTCCCCCTTCCTTTCTTTTGAACATTCAGAAATCTAGGAATGATATATTTTCAGTAAGCTATTTGTTTTCCTGATATGTATGTGTTGAGCTAGAATAAGTTTCTGGAATGATGCATATCTTCCCCAATGGTTTGTGATTCCCTAATTGATTTGGATTCATGTACTACATAAAAGGGAGAGAGGACTAGTATATGTTTACAGTGTGGAGAGCAAGCTCAATGCAGGCTTTCAGGACCACCACAGGGAGGCTTTGGTGGTGTCTAGTGAGGGAGTTCTGGGCTGGAGGTTGAAGTGGAGACAAGTTATATGAATGTCAATAAGGAGCAATAATGACCACCAATCTTACTTCACAGGTTTGCTAAGAGGATCAAAGAGATAATGAATGTAAGTTAACAATATAATGGTTATGAGTTTGGCCTTTGGAGTAAGAGGTGGATTCAAGACCAGTCTTGCAACTTTTTCTCTATATAGCCTTAGTAAATTATTGTGAAACTCTCTGAGTCTCAGTTTACTTTTTTCAGAAATTAGCAATTGTTTTATTTACTAATTTAAAATACCATGGGAATAATACCATATGCATCATAAGGTTACGTAAGTCATGCAAGGTATTTAATGTAGTGCCTGACCCCAAAATTGTAGGAATCACTGTTGAAAATAGTATGATTCTTACTGATATAAAATTTAGTACTATGTAAGCATATAGTTATGAGTGACCAAAAATTTTTATAAGAGAACTTGAAACTATACATGTTGCATACACATATAGCAGTAATATTATATTGAATACAGATATATAGATTGTTCACTTTTAAGAGTCATCTATTTTATTTTTGTTCAGGAGGTATTAGGATGTATATTAATTAGAGTATTTTAGTGAAGACATGCTAAAAAAATGCTACTAGTTTCATTTTTCCCATTTCTTTGACGATTCCAGCATATATCTATATCATAAAACAATTTTTAAAAAGAACTGTTAAGTTTTGAATTGTTATCATTTACAAATGTTTGGAGAATTTTTTATCTATTAAAATGACAAGGGTTTTTTGCTGTCTTGTTTTTGGAAGAGGGAATGGTGTAGGGAAAGAAAGAAGAGGAAGGAGGCTGGGAAGAGAGCCAGGCTATAATATTAAAATTAGGCACATTGGACAAGATTGCATAAAGCCCCATGCCATCTTTCTGCTTCAGACCAAATGATTTAATAGCTAATGAGCTCATGCCCCTGTGCCTTTGACTTGCCGTCACGATTTTACCAAAATAAAGTATGAAGTCCTTTTTGCATCTGGCATCTCTTTTGAAGTGATTCTAACTGCTGAGGGATTGCTAACTGAACTGAACGCTTCAAGAAAGCCAATTTACTCAGCTGGTTGCAAAGCCTTTGACCTTAATGGTGGGACTTGGCAAATCAATGCATACACGCATGTTTAGTGTTCTGTCAAGAATTGCAAAAATGCTCTGTAAGCCATAGATCCTTCTGCAAAATACTAGTTTGTAGTTTAAACATTAGTCTTTCTTCAGAGGCCAATGAGGCTAGTTAATTAAGCCTGAGGGGTTATGAACTGTTGGCAGTTAATAAGTCATAAAATTCCTCCATAAAACAGGATGCGAGATTCCATCACCGAAGCAAAGAGTACAAAGGGCTGGTGTATAAATATCTAATTGTACCAAAGGACTGGGCTTTCTCAATGACTGCTCATCTGGAGTCTCCAGGGCATGCTCGCTGTGGTTTCCTGATTTTTAGAAGCCAGTTTAAAAAATGAGTGCATTAAAGGGTAATTTGCCTGAAAGTTCAGGAAGTAAAGGGGGTGGTGTGGAAGCAAGCTGAAGGGGAGAGAGAAAGAGGACATAGGGAAAGGACAGACAATGAGGCAGAGGGTGGGGTAGAAAGACAGGGAACTCAAAATCAGAAAAGTTGTCTCCACACCGAGTTAGACATGACTGTATTTGTCATCTGCTTTCTTTTCCCTGTAGGATGTTCACCATGGAAATGGTACACAGCAGGCCTTTTATGCTGACCCCAGCATCCTGTACATTTCACTCCATCGCTATGATGAAGGGAACTTTTTCCCTGGCAGTGGAGCCCCCAATGAGGTTCGGTTTATTTCTTTAGAGCCCCACTTTTATTTGTATCTTTCAGGTAATTGCATTGCATGATTACCCATAATTTTCTTGTCCTTTGCTGGTGTTTTAAATTACACGAGATTACTGACTTGTCCCACGGGAGCAAGAACCAGTGCAGAACAAGTGCATAACCCAGAGCACTGGTTGTCAAGCAAGGGTGGGCTGATTTGACATTTTGTTTGATGTTTATTTCAAGAGCTCACATGTGTTTGTTTTCCCCTCTTCTCGCTTTCTTCCTTGTGCCTTCATCTACCCACTGTGGTGTGGGTTTTCTCTTCCCAGGTTGGAACAGGCCGCGGAGAAGGATACAACATAAATATAGCCTGGACAGGTGGCCTTGATCCCCCGATGGGAGATATTGAGTACCTTGAAGCATTCAGGTTGGTACTTCTTTCTATGAAAGTGGCAAATTAGAAAACAAACATCAATGGAAACAACACCAAACATAAAACAGAAATATACATTTTTAACTAAAGTAAAGTAGCTAAAGGAGCCTTCCATCACAGCTCCAAATATTATATGGTTTGGGGGCCTGAATATTGCTACAGAACCAGTAAGAAATGCATGTAAGAAAAAAGGTACATCAACATCTAGATGTATCTTCGGTGAATATTCTTCTCCCATTCAGTAGATTGTCTTTGTTTTGTTGATGGTTTCTTTGCTGTGCAAAAACCTCTTTAATTTGATGTAGTCCCACTTGTTTATTTTCTTCTTATGTTTTCCTTGCCAGGGTATATATTTCTCAAAAACATTACTAAAAGCAATGTCAAAGAGTTAACTGCTTATGTTTTCTACATGTGTCTGTCCAGTTTCCCAACACCGTTTATTGAAGAAACTGTCTTTACCACATTGTAAAGTCTTGCCTCCTTATTTATAGATTAATTGACCATATTGACAAGGGTCTATTTCTGGGTTCTGTATTCTGTTCCATTGATCTATGTGTATGTCTTTATGCCAATACCATGCTGTTTTCATTGCTATAGCTTTATAATATAATTTGATATCAGGTAACATGATACCTCTAACTGTTCTTTCTCAAGATTGCTATGGCTATTCAGGATTCTTTTGTGGCTCCATGTAAATCTTAAAATTATTATTATTATTTTTTTTAGTTCTTTGGAAAATCTCATTGGTATTTTGATAGAGATTTTATTGAGTCTATAGATTGCTTTGGATGGTATGGACATTTTAATGATGTTAATTCTTCCTGTACATGAACATGGTACATCCTTCCATTTATTTATATCTTCATTATCTTATAGTTTTCCAAGTAGAGGCCTTTTACCTCTTTGGTTAAATTTATTCATAGGTATTGTATTATTATTAATTAAAAATATAAATTAAAAGAGACCTGGTTGTAGTTATATAGGTATATTGGCCAATGGCCTGGTCATGCTCCCCCTGAAAAAAAAAAAAAAGAAAAGAAAAGAAAAGAAAAAAGAGGGGAAAAAAAGATTTCATTATTAAGTAGTTCTGGAAAACTCTGCTATTATAACATAAAACACGATTTAGAATGGACATTAATTAGCATATTAAATGCTCTGAGAAGTTCTTTGCTACCTACTTAACTTTGTTGAACGGATATATTCCAAACTTCATTGGACTGTAGAATCCTAGCTATTGTACATCCCAGCATTCTTGGTTCTGAAAAGCTAGCTCACTTTTGTGGCATTTTCATTTCATGGTAGAGTATATGCCATTCCTTCTCCTAATAGGTATATTTTCCCTCTCACATTAAAACATCAACTGATTAATTGGTTGTTTTCAGTTTATCTACAAAATGTAGACAGTCATTGAAATGTAGATTTATGTATACACATTGCCTTTTGCTTTTTTTCTAAGCAAAGAACTGTTAAAATTAATTTAAGCAAGAAATACAACTAATTAAAAGCATTCTTTGGGGTATGGATTTTAAAATAAACATTTATTCTCTGGAATTAAAACAAAAATTAGTCCTTGGAAAGATCTCTGTTTTAAGGAGAAATCAGATTGTGTCAATATGTGCCTCATTTGCAAGATTTTAGATTTTAGCCTATTGGTAATGTATGATTTTTTTGGATTTTTTTAGTAGAAAATAAAAGCAAACAACTACATAATAAGAAATTTTAGAAGCCATATTTTTTGTGAAATTTACTACTTATAAACTCCCAAGGAGAAAATCCTGTTGATGCATTTAAAACTGAAGGAAACAATAGGGCAGTGTTTTAATAAACAAAGTTTTGGTAGGTTTATGCTGTACAGTGTACCATGCATACTTCAATTTCATTTGAGTCATTTCTCATTCAAAAGCCAGCCCAGGAAAAATTATAAAAAATTTCTAATTTCAAGAGAACACATTAAAAATAAATATATTTGAGATACAAAGGACAATTATAGTCATATTCCAGATTTGTATTTTGGGAGAAAAAATATATGTATATATATTTTATATAGATAGATAGATAGATAGATAGATAGATAGATAGATATAGATATAGATATAGATTTATTATGTAATTAAAAAAAGCAGAAATAACTTTATGTATTTTAAAACTTGGGTTGTCCATGAAGATTTTATGTTAATTAGCAGTAAAACTAAAAAATTATATTAAGAAACCATAGTGGTTTCAATGTTAAGAATTCCTTTTTTTTTTTTTCTAATTGTATTGATTTTCAGAGACAGAAAAGGAAAGAGAGCGAGAGATAGAAACATCAATGAAGGGAGAATATTGGTTGAGCTGCCTCCTGCACACCCCCAGCTGGAGATGGAGTCCCCAACGCGGGGCATGTGCCCTGACCAGGAATTGAACAGTGACCTCCTGTTTTATGGTGCAGCGCTCAACCACTGAGCCACACTGGCCTGGGGATAATTTATATTTAGTACCTATTTTTTTTTAAATATATTTTATTGATTTTTTTACAGAGAGGAAGGGAGAAAGATAGAGAGCTAGAAACATCGATGAGAGAGAAACATCGACCAGCTGCCTCCTGCACACTCCCCACTGGGGATGTGCCCGCAACCCAGGTACATGCCCTTGACCGGAATCGAACCCGGGACCCCTCAGTCCGCAGGCCGACGCTCTATCCACTGAGCCAAACCGGTTTCGGCTATTTAGTACCTATTTTAAAAAAATATATATTTTTATTGATTTCAGAGAAGGTGAGAAAGAGAAAAACATTAATGATGAGAGAGAATCATTGATTGGCCGCCTCCTACATGTCCCACACTGGGGATCCAGCCCGCAACCTAGGCATGTGCCCTGACCTGGAATCGAACCATGCCCTCCTGGTTCCTAGGTCAATGCCCAACCGCTGAGCCAAGCCAGCTGGGCTATATTTTGTACCTATTGTTCTCACATGGCAAAATGAGTGGTCAAGATTTTTTTAAAAGAATCCTTTTGAATATTAACAATTTCATTAAATAATGTGAAAACAGATATTACTGGTAAATATACATTATTATTGTTTTTTGATTAAAATGGTAAGTGAATCAACTGCCCCTGAAATTTACTGAATGTCCTCAAGAATGACACCTTCTCTTTGCCTGTAATATACACACATTATTAGCAGACTTTTCTAAATTTCCCAGTGCAGTCACCATATCTAAGCTCAATTAGAGGAGCAGCACTATTATTTAGTGTAAAATGTGAAATTGTGGCTTTTAATATTCATAGTTATTTAAGAACCATATTTAAATCATAGTAATTCTTTTCCTTTTGAACTGTTTACTAATTAATGTATATGGCTAGAAAAACTTGTGAACTTGTTATGGAGGAATCAACAAAGTAAGTCATTCTTTCAAAAATATTGATTGTCCCCAGCTGGTTTGGCTCTGTGGATAGAGCATCAGCCTACGGACCGAAGGGTCCCAGGTTTGATTCTGGTCAAGGACACTTACCTTGGTTGCAGACTCCTCCCCGGCCCGGCTCAGGGCATGTGCAGGAGGCAACCAGTCAATGTGTTTCTCTCACATAGATATGTCTCTGTTCTTTTCCTCTCTCTAAAAATCAATGGAAAAGTATCCTCGGGTCAGGATTTAAAAATATACATATATTGGTTGAACAGATATTATATACCAGGCACCGTGGTAAGCACTTGGAATTCAGAATTGATTTACTCTTAGAGAACATAATAGAGGTGATACTTTGTGTTCTAGAGAACAGATGTCCTTAGACACAGAGAGAGAACCCTTCTTGAACGGTTTCAGGAAAGGCTTCATCAAGTATTGCTTGACTCGTGCTTTCAAGGTTAAGTGGGAGGTTTCAAGGGGAAAAGGGATTGGAGTAGGGCAGATTCATACCGGCAGGGAGAATAGACTGAAAATCATGGAGTCATTAACTGGTCATGCTCTGTTTGCTCAAGGTCATTAGGGTGGGATTGTATGGCCAGAATATGGATAATACTTCATAAAGTGTTTTACAGGCAAAGAATTGCCAATTTAAATGTATAAATTTCTTTCTAATATGGGGCCTTAATGAAATAGTATCCCAAATAATTTCGATGTAGTATTATTTATCCTTCTTAGCACAACCATTGTTTCCCCGGTATGGAAACTAAAGATCCTTCTGGCTTCTGTGTATGGGTGTAGGATATGGAGGTGGGGGGGGGGGGGGACTAAATGGTGCCTTTTCTTTTTTCTTAAATTGTAATTGTTTCTAAACTGTGATGAGTATCTTTGAAGGGGTGGCCTCTCTGTGAAACTACATTTATAGTGGGATATAAGATGGTTGCTCATTTTCCCAGCCAAAATGTGTTCCCCGTATTGCCCTGTGATTTCTGTTATGTCTATGGCAAGAAGAAAATTTCAGGCAAACCAAACATTTTCATGTTTGTTATACATTTTAAAGATAATCTTAAAAACATAATGGAATACCTAAATTAGTTCAGATAAGTAGTTATTTCTTCCATGCAGTTAATCATTCGTCCCTGAAATAATGGAAGGATATATTTAAGATTTTTCACAAGAGTTTTCAAAATAGTCAGTAATATCAAATATCTCTTATGTAAAACTAAAATATATTTCAAGGTTACAATTTTACAAAATGATTATGGCTATCTTTTTGAGGTCTTACATGCCAAGTCCTAGATTAGAAATTTTATAGACATTATGGCTGATTCTTAAGTGGTTTGTATGAATCACAGAACTACTAATTGGAAGGGTAATGATATGAACTCAGTTTATGGCTCTGAGATCTTTGCTCTTTTTTTCATGCCAGACTGCTGCACTTCTACTGCTCATGATTCAAAAGACTAAGGAGCAGTAGAGCACAGTGAACTCTGAATGAAACATAAGCCCTCTCCCCCCTGACCCAAGTCACAAATGCCTACTACACATCATGGTAAAGAAGAGCTATTCAATATAGGCTGAATGAATCAATGACTAAATAAATGAGTCAAAGAGGGTAGACATCATGCTGACTCTAAGAGAAGCATTGGAAACTCTTGGTATTAAGTGAGCCTAGCAAAACTCTGAAGGAGCTATGTGCAACCTAACTATCTCTTGGCCTCTGAAGGAGTATTGTTTGCATAGAACTCTGAACATCCAGTCATTTGCTTATAACAATGTCAGATGTCTTCTCTTCATTCAACAAATAATTTTGCTGAATGCCTGCTCAGTATTCTCTGTTCCAATCACTTCAAAAGTTTGTTCGAATGGCTTTGTTTTATCCATAATCTCTAAATGATCACTGGACAGGTTATTTTAAAGATTACCTATTTAATTAAGAGTCCTGCAAATATTAAAGTGATTATTTATATACGGACATTTAAATAGTTTGTATATCACGGGCATGGGACAATATGTTTCTCATGCTTCTAATTAAACCTAAAGAGGAAAACATCTTCAATTGTTTAAAAAAAAATGAGTAGTCATTTTCTTTTCTTTTTAAAAAAATATTTTATTGATTTTTTACAGAGAGGAAGGGATGAGAGAGAAACATCAATCAGCTGCCTCCTGCATACCTCCTACTGGGGATGTTCCAAGTTACATGCCCTTGGCCAGAATCGAACCTGGGACCTTTCAGTCCACAGGCCGATGCGCTATCCACTGAGCCAAACTGGTTAGGGCTTGAGTAGTCATTTTCAATGTAGAAGCAAGATATTAGTAGTTCTTGAAATTCTCCCTATTTTATTGAAAAACTAAATGAGTGAATGAATGTCATCCTTGTGTGACTTTTTACATAAAAGAAGAAGTACAAACCCCTTAAATTCAGAGGGTTTTGGTGAAATAATAAACGGCTCATGTGGTACACAATGAGAATGCTCCAAGAGAGTAGCATAGAACTGTTGATCTGGTTTCCTTTGATGCGAACATGTTGTGATTTAACAAGGCACAACTCCTCAAGCCAGTGTGTTATAGTCCATAGTTGTCATAATTACTTAACAAAAATATTTTGTGCTTATATATGTAGCTTTTGCTAAAATACTTTGACCTTATAACCAATTGGAATGTCTAAAAATTAGAATATTCGTCACATAGTCAAAACAGTTGAATCAGTTGAGCACATGAAAACAGTCCAGACAGCCTATTTTCTTTCTCCTCTCCTGTCTTTAGTTCAGACTTGTTTTCTTTAATAATAGAAGCAAATTTAAAATCCATTAATACAGAACTGTGGCTTGAACCTTGACTAGATAGCATGTCTATTCTTAGAGCATAAGTCAAATGGTCAATTCTAAGTGTGGCATCTTTAAAATAGGAACCATAGTTTTCTATGATTTCACCCCTGCTCATGGCAAAAAATTAATAATAATGTATTTAATTGAATAGCAGGGGATAGAGCCCTATTGTCATGTTCATAGAGCAAGTGTTCTTCAAACAACTAGTCAATAATGGTCAGCTGGGAGTTTTCTTAGAGTGGTTGGGTTTAGCATGGAATGATGGTAGATAATTTGGGGCAGGGCACATAAATAAGTGCATTATTTATTTTTATCTCCTTGTTATTTTATCAAACATATCATCATTATTCTAATTAATTTTAGAGCACCGATTTCTGAATATTCTTGTCACATGCATAGACTGAAGAGGGGGTTGCTAAATTCTGTCTGAGAAATGAGATGGGACCATAGAAAATATGTATTGATAATAATGACAACCAGTAAATTTTTATGGTCATTATTCTTATTTATATTATATTTTAATGTAATTTCATGCTAACCGAATGGAAAATATTGCCACTGTAAAAATAATGACATAATATAATGATACCAATAACATTGTAATATAGAACATTCATTAAGGACTGAATATTTGCTAGTCATTCAGTTCTTTTCACCATTATCAGTTGTTGAGCTAAGTGCTCCCAGTTTCCAGATGGGAATATGAAGACCCTTTTGAGTTTCAGTAGGTTTTCTCATGTCACACAGCTAGTATGCAGTGATCAGGGACTGGGTGCCAACAAGTTTGAGTATATAGACAGTACTCCTTTATCCCCAGCTATAGAGTTCCTCTGTCAAGAGTAAGGATGACAAAACAATAATATAGTGAGAAATTCTTTGCAAATGTATTTCAGTCTATCTAGCATTTGGCTTGGACATCTACATTGGTAACACTATTTTAAAATTGAAAACAACTCCTAGACTTTCACTAACCTTGTATCAATGATAACTCCAAACCACTTCTTTTTGTGCCTTTCCCTCATCTGACGTACTTAGAGAGCCTAGCCAATGAAACCCCTACAGTTTTTCTTCCTTTGGATAACTTAGACTATTTATTTACAATGGGAAATACATTTTCCTGCTTTGTTAAAAGAAATATTTTCTTTAAATATACATACATGTATGTGTATATATATATATATATATATATATATATATATATATATATACTTAGATTTTTTGGAATGTGTATGTAATTGAACTTGAGAAATACCAAATTAAATTTTAATAGAACATAGAGTGATAAATGAGCTTTTAGATCCAATTTTGAAATAAAGAATGATTTGTTGTCATCTAAAAATCATACTCAATACTGCAAAATGATTTGGGGTCTTATTTTGTCTATTAGAACTGTGCTTGATGCTTCCCACTTGGAAATGGGTTATCAATTGTTAATGACAACCAAATATATTATGCTCATGATAGTATGTATTTTCCCAAGGATGTCGAATGCATTTTGGGAAAGGGTGGAATTTCTTGAAACAATTTGCCAATATGAAATACTGTACATATCAAATTGGCCCTACCACCATCTTTCCCAGGCCATTTATCATAGCTCACAAATCAAGCCCACACTTTCTCTTTCTGAAACACTTGGCTAACAAAGAAGATGTGGGCTTCAAATTCGGACTTGTCACTCAATCTTGGGAACAAAGCAGTAATGATTTTCTTCTATTGGTATTTGACTTCAGTGAAGAGCAAGATATATATGAATTTATTGCTGGTGTGATCTACAATTTTATTCATTGTCCAGTTTCTATTCTTTATACTCAGCATGTAGAGATCTTTTTAAAAGTTTTACCGGGACATGTCAGAAGAAAAAGTCTATAGGAATAAATTTTTAGAGAGCTGTCAGCTCTATCTGCTCTTTAGTTTCACCAATAAGTATACTTTAAGAACACTTTTTTCTCTTTCATCTGTGCAACATATTGTACCAATTTTCATCAAAAAATTACAATTTCTATAGGTGTGTGTCTCTAGATACCCTTAGAATTCTGCTCTTTGACCCTGGGAGTAAATTGATCTTATGCACACCTGTCTTCCTTGGGAAACTTGCAAACTTTATTTTTGGGTTGAGCATCAAAGAGATATGATATTATTAGACAGTATAGAACTCAGGTAAAAGGTCCAGGAAGTAACTTGAAGTGCTTGAAGTTCTGAAAGGTGAATATTATTTTCCGTGAAGAACTATTTAAAATAGTTCAAATTCTGCAACATTGTATTTAATATTATTTTAAAAGGTCAGATCAACTATAAAAATTTTAAGACAACATTTTTGCCTTCTAACTTAGAACAGTTTTAAAGCCAAATATTTATAGGAATTTGTGTACCAATTATACAGAGTTCCAAATAATAAGGACTAATTAAAAGAGAAGCTATGTTCAGTGAACATTTTCCTAGCAGTTCTAAGAAAGAAAGCAATTTGCGTGACTAGAAATGATTTGTTTTTATTTGAAGATGGAACAATGGGTTATAAAACCCTTGCCTTGCACAAAATCCTCCCAACATATGTGTAATACTCAAAGATATCAGGAAATGAAAGCTTTCCATGAAATCTTATTGTGAAGTTTTTCAGGCCAGAAGTAGCAGATTTTTTGGACTGTCAAGCAGCTCAGATCAATTCATCAACTTAAATCATCTCATCTAGTAATAGTGGAATTGTTGTGCAGTTAATTATGATATTGTCATATCAGCCAGAATGGAAAATAAATATAACTAAGAAACTATAGAGTCAGCCTTTTTTTTTCATAGCTTTATTGAGGATTTTAAGATTATGCTTCCTTTACTGGTAAGAGAAAACCCAGTAAAAATCACTTACCCTCTATCTTGTTGAATAGCTATTAACCAAATTTCAGTGCATTTGGGGCTTAGATGTGTTTTCTTGAAACTGAATCATTCCCTTGCATTTTCATGATTTCACACCTACAGTTTATTATAAATAAATTTATCGAGATGACAAATGAAGTGAAAAGATATATAATTTTTAAGATGATTAACATAAATGTGTGTTCTTTTTTTGAGACCTAGACAAATATAACTTTTCCAATAAAACTTTAGTTACTAACTTATTGAGATTGAGGAGTCATCTTTGGGAAACTTCTCTTCAACAGAAAATCTGCTCATATTTACTTATGAGGTGGAGGGCTGAAGTGGACACCATTTTCTGGTAGACAGGACTTTCGCAGATTAGTTCAAGTCTTTGCCTGACATCAAACATCTGGATGATGGACTCAGTTTTCCATATTTCATCCCAATGATTTCATGTCATGTAGATGAAATTCGTATATCAACATCTGTTCCCATTTATGCAGACATTTAAACTTCTAGAAGGGTGAGGACTTGTCTTTCTGTCTGTTAGGAATCTGTTCATCTTTCTTGTGAGCACAGCAGTCCTGGGTATTGATTGTTTATTCTTATATACAAAAATAGCAGAAAAGAAGCCAATGGAGGGCAGCAGGCTCATGGA